>NC_071574.1:62558986-62871188 GCF_024509145.1 Vidua macroura
AAAAACTGTGTAGTCCTAATGTGAAACACTTCATAGTAGGAGTAAATCTTTATATTAACAAGCTACTTAGCTCATCAGTGCATTAAGTAATGTGACTTGGTCACCCTCCTTTGTGCTGTACCATGGAAAGGAGGTGGATGCAGAAACTTCTTGTTGGGGGACAAGTCACGGGCAGTCACCTTAGCAGCGAGATGTGGGGGAATTGTTGTGGAATTAATTTTACTCAAAATAAAAAGGAATAACTTGAATTTCAGTTGTTATAAACTTTCTGCTTGTTGCTAATGTTAATAGATTTTGCAATGAACTTGGCCCTCAAGGAAAGCAAGAGTGACAACAATCACAGTTGCACCAAACTTTTGCTTCCTATATCCCCTGTGGAGGTTCTTCTTTCTCCCATTACACATATACACGGTTCATATAAGTTTGTTATTGATTCAGTGTTGCTTTCCCTGCCTAGGAGACTTTTAGAAAAAAGAAATTTAAATGTTAGGTATCTTTGTTATCAGCATATAATGCCATTAAGTTGGGTTCAGGAATGAGATCCCAGACTGACAGTGTCTCAGGGCTTTCCACTGAATGGCAAATAACCTGGATGGCTTCTGAAATATGCCTACATTTTGCAGCACTGTGTGACCCAGACTGGTCTGGTCAGAATTACAGCTGTACAGCTCTGCTCAGCCAAGGATGGCTGGGGAGAAATTCATCCACATCTGGGGCTGTGTAGTGTGGATCTGTTGCTGTGAGGCTGTTTCTTTGTCCCCGTGTCCACTTTAGGTAGGAGAAATCTGACTGCTGGAGTTGCAGAGCAGTGAATGAGCTCTGACAGCCTTCAGATCCTTGTGATTGAGGTTGTCTTGGTGCACAGTTGTGGGGGAAGGTTTTCCTGCAGGCTCTGGGCACGGCTGTGTGTGCCCTCTTCCCTCTGGTCCTGGGCTGTGCGATCCCAGGCAGGAAGATGCTGGTTCTCCTGCTGCTCTTCTCTCCTCCCCAGGAAACTGTTGCTACTCCCAGGCTGGTATGAATCAGAAATAAGAGTCCAGCTCCATGATTGTTAACCCTAGACCAGGTGCTCCTTTATCATCCAGCAGACCAAGTGTGATCTGGAGCACTGCTGTCAAATTAGCCAGGCAGCGCAGCGTGAAATCCGTGCTGGCTCAGTGCCTGGTGCTGGAAGACAGATGTTACCTGATCCATAGGGGTGATTGGAGTGGTGCAGGCGGATAATACCTGAGCCAACATAAAGCTTGACAATAGCAAATTAACTTTTCAGCATTTGCTTGTCAGATTTGAACTGTCAGGCTGAGTTAATACTGAAGCAGCGCTTTGGTGTTTTTTTTAGGAGCCTGAGGGGTAGCTCTGCAGTAGAGTCAAACAACAGCCTAACTTCCATTCAACAGCTATTTATGTAAAGCTGCTGGTGAAATGTTGAAAGAAAAGGAGTGGTTGTGTTTCCTCAACTGCTTTGGAAACCTTACTGCGAGAGAGGTTTGAACGCAGTGAGTGCCGCAGCTCTTCCTAAGCAGCGATCAGATTCTGCTCATCTTGGTTTTAGATGGAAAAGAAGCAGTCTGAGCCTGGCTACCCATGTGCTGCCTGTGTGCAGTGGCACTAAATTAAACCAACTGCAGATGAAACACAATTGGGCATAGTGCTGAATACTTCTTATTTCTTAGCTCTAAGTTTTTAAGGACATTTTACTATTCTTTTGGATTCTTCCTATTTCCTTTTTCTTTCCACAGGAGGAGAAGGGGATTACAGTAAAACGAGTATCTCCTTCACATTATTAGCAACGTGATTTGCTGTTTTAATGGTGATGTTTGTAGTCTAGCAGAGTGTTAGATATAAAGGTTTCTATTTGTTTCTGTGAAAGAAAGGAATGCTTTGAAATAAGTCTTTCCACCAAAAGAAAAAATATCAGAAGTGCATAATATACGGATTTATGAGGAAAACCTGATTGTAAATTCATGCAACTTATTTGTACAATTTTAAGAGCTGATTAATAGTTTACAGCTAGTTAATACTCTCACTTTGAAATCCTGATGAGCTGTCATGAAGCATTGTTTCAACAGATGATAATGTTGCAGTCTGAAGAAGAAGTTGCTGAAAAATCTTCTCTGTGAGATTGATGTTCTTAGCAAGATCTTACTGGTGCAGATAATTGATGTAAATTTGAAGACTTATTATTTGCAAAATTAGTTCATTTTCCAGAATAAAACTACACCAACTATGAGAGAATTGTCTTAAGAAAATAAATGGGTCTTAAAAGATTAATAGAAGAAGGCTTCCTTTTAATGGTGCTATTTACTATTGCAAAGTTATCCTAAGGGGAGAATTCTTGCTTTAACATATCTGGCATTGTCCTGTTGGAAACAGGCTATTGTTCATTTTTTTCTAATGTGACCTACAGTGCTTTGTAGTTACCAGATGTTACAACAGTAAAATAAATAATATTATTTAAGTTTAATTTAAAATATAATCTATAGGTATCCTGAATGTTGTTTTAAAGGTTTTATTTTGACGTCATCAGCATCTTCTGTTTAAAGTGAAATGATTTGATTCAGAAAAAGAAATTCATATTTAACAAGGTATAGGGTTTTTTATATGTTCATGTATGATCTAAGGGGCCTTATTCTGATGCATTACAATGGACTGTATAAGTGATCACATTCAATGACAGGAGATATTTATATAACACTGACTGAATCTGTAGAGAATGAAAACAATAAGAATTGGACCAGACAATTTTGATTTTGTAGGAAGAATTTTATCCTAACTGCAAGTCTTATCTTTCACACTGACACATTCTTGAAAGCAGAATTTCATTGGTCATGAGCAGACAGTCATCCTTGTGGCATGAGAGTTAGATGCTGAAATGAAGTGTTTGGTTTTGCTCTTGTTTTTTTATTTAATTTTTTTAAAATACATGTATTTTAAAATACATGACATCACTGATACTTACAGAAACAATATCACAGCTTATCCAATTATATGTTAGTACTATAAATAGATTTGAAATACTGGGGGCTTCCAAGGTGCTACAGGTACATAGGAGATCATCATAGAAATTCTTGTGTTGTACAAAACAAATCTTACTCTAGCATCAATAGAATGGCACTGTTCTTTATTACAATAAAATTCAGTTGCATTCAAAGAATTGACTCTTACAGGAGGAATATCAGAATTTTAAAACAAACTAATAAAACCTCCACTTTTTGCATTACATTTTTTCTTTAATTCTAAATTGCAGCTGATCAGTGACATTCTCTATCCCATGGTATGAATGGAATAAAAGTTGGGTTGGAACAAATTGCTGCTTTCTACGTCAGCAGCACAGTTGTCCTTTAGAAAATGAGTGTTAGGAAGTTGAGGCCTTATTTGATGAATACTTGGTATGTGCCTGGGTGCATTGCTGAATCATGGTTTCTGTGCTGGAATTACAGGCTTGGCTCCTCCTAATTGAGTCCTCTTTGGGCTGTCTCAGAGTATTGGCTGGCAGGGATTTAGATCCTGGGAATTCTGCACACTTAGAGCTTTTTTAGTTGAGGGAACGTCTTGTGCAGTAGCGACCTATGTGAACTTGTCCCTTCTGTGGGACAACTGATGTATTAAACTCCTCTTGTTAAATAGAAGTCTGTGTTTCCATGCTTCCTAAGGTCATGATTTCTGTCCCTTTTGAGCACCCTGCACAGGGTGATGGGGAAGGGTCATTTTAAGTTTATGATGAGTATTTGAGAAAGTCACCATTCAGGCTTGGAAAATGTTGCTCACACAACTGAACAAGTCCACAGTTGTTGCAGTGAGCTGTGGCCACTTGCTGCAGCTGCACTGCTCTTATTTTTTCCTTAAGCTATGGGTCTTTTTGCTCTGAAAGGTTCGGAGTTCTTTTCTGTGAGTTTGTATGCAGTTTAACAATAAAAAGTACTTGTGCAGTGGCTTTTAAATTTTTTTTATTTATTAGCAGCACTGATTAAGACAGCAGTTGACAATTTGGCCATTAGCCTCCATTGTGGTTTTCACAATACACCATTATTTTCTTCTTCATAGTGGGCTTACTAGCCTGGAACCCTTCCAGTTCTGCTGCAGTAACAGGATAGGCTTAACAGAAATCTCTGGGCTCAAAAAAAAATGAAGTGACTCATCTCCCCTTGCTCATCTGCTCATGTACATCTTATTAAAAAGAAGTTTGTGTGACCATTTTGTTACGAATGTCAGGTAGAGATTCAGTCTTCTCTTTGCAGTCTGTTAAATTTTTCACTGAAACAAATGTGTTCAAAGGAGTTAATGTTATCTTAGAGGCAAGTGAGTGCTCAGGGCAGATCCTGCACAGCCACAGCAGCCCCGCTGCCCGTTCCGGCTGCTGCACCTCATTGCAGGAGGAGATGTGAAAGAAATGCTTTGCAGCTACAGCCCTGGTCGCTCTGGGAAACCAGGCACCCTAGCTAAAAATAGGCTCCTCTAAGTTAGCAGCTTTGCTTGTGAATGCACAGCCAAGAGAAGCTGATTTGTGTAATAAGTGATTTCCATGGACTGGGAACCAGGGCTAGTTGGGAAGAGACAGGCAGGAGAAAGAGTTGACAAAATGTAGTAGTTTTAATCCTAGCTTTGGCTATTTATGGAGTGCTTGATATTTCATCCTTTAATTTTGCTAACCACTGTGCATTTCCCTAAGATCTCAGTCAACGTCAGAGTTTGATCCCACTGAATGCTTTACTTACACGACAAAAAGCGTTTGTCTTGGAGACTGCAAAGTTTTAGCAAATCAAGGACTGCATGAGGAAAACAAAGAATTATTGTATCTATTCTCTGGTCATGGGGAGTTAAGTGAAGGAGACTTCCTTGAGGCTGAAAATTCACCATCAGAGGAGCTTGTTCTGAATTGTCTGTGTTCAGGATGTGTGTCTCCAGAGTAGTTTCCCTCTTCTCCTTGTTCCTGTTTGGCTTGGCTTCACCCCTCCCTGTGCAAAGCTCTCTGTAACCCCTCTCCCTTTCGGTTGTGCAGCTGAACTGAGCTTGCCCCGCTGCCGGGGGTGATTCCTCTGCTGCGGGGTGAAGCTGTACACATCAGTGTTTCATTTGGTAGTGTAAATGTCTTGTTTTATCAGCTGGGGAAGATTTTCAGCTAGCTAGTTTGTGATACAAGAAGGGAAAAAAAAAGGGGGGGATGGGAAATGCAATAGATAAAGTCTTAAGTGGTCACAATTTAAACCTTAAATTGCCAATTGCATGACTGGCTAGAAAAAGGAAATGTGAGCCGAAAAAGAAGGCAGTAAACATGATGATTAAATGGATCTTACTCAGAGTAAATTATAGCATTCCCAAATGAAAGTCTTCTCCTTTACAGAGAAATCATTAAATGTTAAACTCACACTATTATATGTGTTTCATTGGGTAGACTTGCATGTGCAGAAATATCCATTTTAATTAGTGTTGAAAAGAAGTCTCATGTACAGAGCACTGCCTGGTAGGTATTTTTATACTCTCTCTCCGTGAACTCATTTTATATGATGATGATTTCTTCTAATTTTTAATTAACATGTCTAAGTTAGAGTTGGAGAAAATGATCAGTGTTTCATTAACTGCCTCACACTTGGAGATCTATGCAAACCTAATTGATGTGGTTGCTACAGGCTACTTTGTCATATGAGCCATCCTGCCACTACTTTTCTCCCCTTGCTTTTCAGTTCTATGAATTTGAGTGAAAGGCATACTGCAACAGCATATAGTTTTACCTCCAAAATGACAACGTATGATGTGGTGTTATATTTCAGTGCAGTGTTTCACCAAGAATATTTTGAAACATTTTATAGACTGTGTATTGGAAGATCTTTTGTGAATCACTGGTATACAGTGCCCCCCCTTTGCAATGAGTGTATATAACAGTGTTTTGGAAAAGCAGTGAGAGTTTTTCTTGTTCCTTCTCTGGGGAAAATTATTAGCTCAACTCTGAGCATCACAATGTAAAATATACTTGCTCATATATAACAAATACACCTGAATTCATAATGTTTAATATCACAAAATATTAAAGCTTGTTGTTGTTATTTATTTAGCCATACATACAAATGAGTTATAGCATCTCACTGGAAAAAACGTTGAGATGTGTGGAAGCTGCATGGTCTAATGGTGAAGGAGGTGTCCTTGGCTCTGGTCCCAGCTCTGCCACCAACCTGTCCAATCACTGGCACCAAATCAGAGTGTCTCAGAAGAAGTAAGGTTGGAAGGGACCCCAGTGGGATGTGATCCAACCTCAACTGAGTACAGCTATTGGCATACTAGAGAAAATATTTTTTTTGTGGAGGAGGAGACTGTTATTAATCATACTAGTTAGTGAGTATATTCCTAATATTAGCATTATTCAATTGGTTTAGGTTATTGTAGCTGTAGTGTTACTGTTGCCATAATATGATAATGAAAAAGGATAGGAAAACAACAAAGGAAAAGAAG
This sequence comes from Vidua macroura, assembly GCF_024509145.1. Lineage (NCBI taxonomy): Eukaryota > Metazoa > Chordata > Aves > Passeriformes > Viduidae > Vidua > Vidua macroura. The sequence goes on from NC_071574.1 coordinate 62,565,431, forward strand.
AGCTGAAACCCAGTGATGTACTCTGTACTCTGACCATGAATTATGCCTAGAAACTGAGTTAGAGATTAAGTCTAAGTAGCAATCCTATGTCTGAACTTGCTTTATCTAAGAAAACCAATACTTTTTAACTGTGTGCTTATCATAGTGACAACAGCTAACTGCAACAGCAGGGAGAAAGTTGGTAAGTTATAAATTATTCAAATATTTTTTTATGAAGTCATTATTAAAAGGATAGAAAAAATTGTTTTCCTTACAAAGTGAGGAAAGTGGTTATGATATTAAAATATACTTGGCTTCCTATAAAGTTTTGGACTTAGAAATTTGATCAACAGAACTCTTAAAATATTATATTCACATAATATATTAAGGCACATGAAATTAATTTAAGCCATCCATGTGGCATGGAATTGCAGAGTAATTGAGGCTGGGAGGAGGATCTGGAGGTCATCTGGCCTACCTCCCTGCTTAAGGTAGGGCTCATATCAAAAGTGAGATGAAGGTGTTAAGAGTCTGTCTGCTTCAGGCATAATTTGAGAACACCAAGGTTAGAGAGATGTGTCAGCCTCCCTGGGTGACCTAGTACCGAACTACTCTCAGGGTGCAATTATTTTTCTTTTTATATCCCCATGGAATTTACCCTCCAGCTTGTGGTTTTATTTCTCTTGTTCTCAGACCCTGGGAAGAGTCTGTCTCTCTCTTCTCTTTAGATAGTGGAAGGTGCTGCACTGGACAAATGGAGCCACCTTACTTTTCCTTTTCTGACACGTGCTTCAGCTCTTTAATCATGGTCCTCTACTGGAGTCTCTCCAGGCTGTGAGTCTTTGTTGCAGCAGGATCCCAAAGATGGACACTGTATTCTGGTTTGTCTATGTTGCACCCTGTGTTGTAGGGAGTTACTGAATAAGTACCAATGAGAGGATCCCCACCCCTCCTGGATGCGAGGGGACATAGTTTATACACCAGATTTGTCATGAGAAGCTGAATGCAACTGAGGATGAGTTATTCAGATCTTTGCCTTTGCACATTGCATTCCATTTCTGAGGGGAAAAACCAACCAAAAAAGGGAAGAAACCCAGTTTGAAAGAAGAGAGTGCTTGGTTATAGTGGTGATATTAAGTACAAATTCTAAAGCTTCATTTTCCTGGAGAGGTGACAAAGAAGCGAGTTGCAGAGAGATGAGTGAGAGTGTCTTTTGGCACATTGCTCATTGAAACACTGGAGCCACTTTAGTGCTAAGCATGATGTAATGCAGTGAACAGTTTCCGTTTTTAACTGCTTCCAGTTCTGCAATTAGGAATGTAACGCATTGCGTTATGAGAATAAAATTTATTTTTCCTGGTAGGCTTTTTAGTGTTGGGTAAATATGACAGTTGAAACACATGGTGTTTCCTTAAAAGCTGTGAATTCAAATGATGGCTTAGTGTTGAAAAAAGGATATTGGGTGTTTACGATCCAAGGCAGGTCTGTCAGCTACAGAAGTCAGAGCATGTTTTCCACAAGCTGGAATAGTCCATCTGGGGCAAGTGCCAGGAAAAAGGAAAAATCTCCCTTGGGGAAGCAGTGGGGACATAATTCACAATTTTGTGAAAACTCATTAACTTAGTTTCTAAGCGTTAGTTCTGAATCCAGTGCCAGTCAGTCTTTCCAGGTTTTCAATCACCAATATGGATAGTTACGTGAATTTGCTGATAAGTTTGTAGATAGAACAAAAATTGCTAAAATATTGAAGGTTGTTGCAAACATAATCTGAAATGGTTGATTAGATAAAAATTAAAAAATTCACTTTTATGGAGACAGATGGAGAGCTGTACATGCAAAGATATAAGGCTTTCAGGATGGAAGGCTGCTTTGGGAATTAGCAGCCCTGAAGTCAAATGTAAGGTTTTTGGGGGTAGCTTCCTCAATGAGTACATCAACTGAATTGATGGGAAAGAGAGCTCAAGAGGTTTGTTCTTGATGTTGACATTCTCCTATATATGTATTTGTGAACTGAACCTGGAAGATGTTCTTGCTTTCATTTTTTTTTCTCCTTGTCTCCAGCTGCAGACTTTTTCTTGACAAACTTGCTTGCTCTTCTGCAGAAAATCAGTTGAATTCTGCTGGCAATTAGCCCAGGGAAGCAGAGACTAGTTAGAATAATTATTGCTGGAGGTGTAGGTGTAGGTCTACAAAGTCTAAGGCTAAGCAAGAGGAGACAGATTAAAAAGAGCTCTTTGGAGTCTGAGATGAATAATGTCTGGGCTTAGAAAGTTCTTGAATTCTCAGGGAGAACCTAGTGGGGTGGTTGAAAAAAAATGCTGATTATTTTTATATGTATATGCATTCATTTAGTCCCTCCTCTGCATGGCCTGATTTTATTAGGCATACTTGCCAAGTGGGCTTTCACTTCTAGGGAAAGAAGAACAAAATGTTTTAAGTTAGTTTTCAATAGCAGCACTATGTTGGCTTATCCCAGATTTGCTGTTCCTGGAAACCTGTGGTGAGGTTCCTGTAAAGCTGTTTGTGGGCTGGCCATAAAGGGTACCTCAAGAACAAGTAAGAAAATCAACGTAGCTTTGCCTTTGGTAGCTGCTGCTGCTCAGATCTGGTATCGTCACCTCAGAAATGTCCTCAATTCTGGAGAATATATTCTGAAGATAAGGGGTGAGGAGTAGGGGTAGGGAGATGATCCAAAAAAATCATCCAGATGCTGAAAAATAACCTTTATGAGGTGAATTGTAGGGAGGCCAGTCATTAATCTTATCAAACAGAAAAGGTCAAAAAGCAATGTGATCACTGTGTGTAAGAACTTATTTATGGAAAATATATTTGTCAGCAGAGGTCTTTTAATCTTCTATAAAAGCACATGACAAGATCCTGTAGATAAATATCAAAGGTAGATAAATTTACTCAAGAAATAAGTCATCATTACTTGCTTGGTTGCATAAATAAATGTGGAACTCATTGCTAGTGGAAGAGGTAGGAACAGTATATTTTTTGAAGTGTAGATTGCTGCATTTTGTGTGATGTGCTTTAAGTATGTTTCTGAGTTATATGGATTTGGGTCTGGAAGTGTAGGAGGAGAGGCAAATGGACAGAGAGGACCAGGTGATCCTTTCTAGTTTTGGATTTAGCATCTGAGATGCCTTCAGTTTGCTTCTTTCACTGGAGAGTTATTTGTGTTTATAATGACTGCAAATCTAAAGCAACATGATAATTACCTGACACCACAGAATATCAATCTACAGGAGGTCAAAAAAGATCCCTTTTTCTCCTGAACACGTTCTTGGCTCCAGTTGCAGTCACACCTGCCCACGTGCACCCCTCAACAAACTTATGTTCCTTCAGGGAGCTGAGGACAGCCACAGCCTGGGGTGAGGCAGTGCCTGAGATAATGCACACAAAGATCTGGATCTCTGGCTTATCACCTATTTATAAAGGGAGCCTTTTTAGGAAATGTAATTCTGTTTTGTGCTTTTTGATGGCCATTTCCACTGTTCAGAATTGTTTCTGCCTCATTGCTTTGAGAGACCATCTTCTCCTAGTGCCTGAATCATGGCAATCTTGACTATGGGAATTTTGTCCCTGTCTTCCCATCCCAATGTAAGAGCAAAATATCAAATTAATCAGTTAGAATAAATCAGAATGTTTCTGACACATAAACCTTCAGGAACAATCACTGTATCTTACATAAAATACAAACAGTATTAGGGTAAGTTTAACTACAGGTACACCTTAGGAGCTAAAACCAACCGTTTATAGAATATAAAAGCTATACTACAGCATGCCTTACAGGCTCTCTGAGATGCCTAAGTATAGAAATCATTCACTTTGCAGTAAAAAGTTCAGGAAAGTTTTTAGTTCAGGAAAGCATTACCTTCCCTGCCACCCTAGTAACACTTACTTTGTAGCCTTTATCCTCTTGGATTCATGATGAATTAGCCACAAAACATTTGTCTTTGTGATCATTATCTGCCATTACCTGCTATGAGGACTGTTACATTTCACTGTATCGAACACTATTGGAATTTAGGTTGTAGTTGCAGAAATATCTATTTCTACAGATTTTCAGCTCAGTTCTAAGCAGGAAACATTTAGCTCCAGGCAGTTATTTAATTTTTTATTTCTTTTTCCTTTGGTGTTGAAGATAAAATTTTCGTAATCTTTGAAACTAAAATAAACAAACTGTCATGGAAGCTTGCCAATTCTTACCTTCCCCCTCCTTTTTGCTTTTGTCCATCCTCATACCCCTCTTCTAGCTGTAGTGGGATGGACCCTTTTCTCTGGTCAATCAGTGTGAAATAACCATGAGAGTCACTGCAGAGCTGAAAGTTAATTAATAATTAAAGACAGATCCAGAGAAATGTATCTAAAATACATTGATTTGTTGGGGGGAGGAGTAGGTAAGTTGCTTTTTTCTTTTTAAGTAAAAGAAAGAATTAGCAACTAGTCTTTGTTTGGACACAAATCCATTTTGCAAAATTCAGATTACACTTATTATCTGTCCATAATGCTGTTTCTGGGCCTGGGGAGTTGGACTGAATTTTGTAGATCTCTGTCTGTCTTTGTATTAGCCAGTCATGCATAGCCACAGACTGTTAGTGTTCTTTGCTCTGAGAAAATAAAAAAATAAATATAAAAAGAAGGGAAGTAGGGACAACCCTAGGTACCAGGATGCTAAAACTAAAACAAAAACTTGCCTGAGTGGTGATCAGAGGCTCTGCATATTTCTCTAAGCTATTTTTCTTAAGGCACTGAGGTGTAAAAATTTCTTAGAGACTGACAGATCTCCAAATAGTTTAACTCACTAAGAAAATAGGCACTAATATAGTTAAGATAGAAACCAAGAAACTGAACTGATGTGTTTGAGTATCTGTTTCCCCCTTCCTGGCTGATGTATTTCTCTGATAGCACATGTACTGCCTGTTTATTTTATTCATGGAGGACTTGCATTATTTCCAGATATTGGATAGTTTCTACTTCTTCACTGTAGTCCCCTGACCTTTATGTCCATAAAATGGATCTCTTCTTTCTTTTGGTAAAATTTTTTTGGGATCATCATCTATTGGTAATTTAGTTTATAAGCACAACTCGTTAAGAGGTGTACATATGATGAGTCCTTCCTGAGAAATGCACTTCAGGCTGTTTGTGTTGTGATTTGGGGAAGGGATAGATAAGCTGTTAAAAAAAAAAAAAAAAAAAAATCAGGTAAATTGCTGTCAGTCTGTGTCACAAAGAGTAAAGAATTCTCTCACCTTCTCTGGACCAGGGAATATGGAGGGGACTTAATTTCTTTCCCTGCTGATATGGAATCAATGCCCCTCAAATTGCTTAGATGTCTGTGGGAAGTGCTCTGAGCTAGGCAGTTTATGAACATAGGTAGAAAATCCCTGGACTGAGCTAAAATCTCCCAGCACTTAACTGTAACATTTGTAATTTCTCTCTTCACATAGTAGTAATAAGGATGCTGTATTAATTAACTAATGTGATGTGTTAGCCTTGCTCATTTTAAGTCTCAGAAAGAAAGCCTGAGCCACTTTGCTCTGTATTTTTCCTACATCATGCACAAACATTTTTGTTGGGTTACCATTCCTACAACTGATTATTAAAAGTCAAATTTTAGCTTAAATAAACTTTAATTTCCTTATTTTTAACATTGTGTTTCCTGAAGAAATGTCACAGGTCTTCTATTTGGAAAAAGACAATTCATTGAAGAATTGCCAGGGAAGTCCCCCTCCTCCCCTAAAACTTGGTCAGTTTTGACATGCTTCTGTCTTCAGGAGGTGGCTGAGTGGTCTTGAGCAGATGTTTTATTAATTTTACTGTCTACAAAATAATCTTCTGCAGCTATTTCTTGGGCTGCATTGAAAGCTTCTTTTTTCCTTCTATTTGCTTTTGAAAAATACAGGCCTACAGCCTTATCTAAGGTGATGATGGGATTGGGAGAGGTTGAAAAATAATTTCTGCTGATGAAAAGCTATTTCTTCTTCCAAAGTGGGGAATTGAAAGGAATTGAATGTTGTTTTAGACACGAGTGATGCATTTTTCCTGTGGCCTCTAATCTTATAAAATTATTGCAAAATACAATATTAAAAAAAAAAACCCAACAAATGTATGTAGTTGATCAGGGATTGACATAATAGGTCTGAGGTAATTTCCAGTAGTTACTTCTGCTTACTTTCTCTTGTACATCTTGTACAGTGAACTTTACTTCAAGAAATGTCTATTTAGAGATAGCTTCAGCAGTGTAAATTCACCCTGTATGGTGAAAAAGTTGGCTTTGTTAAGTTTAGCTCTAGTTATTCTCTTGCAGTAGTCTCATGTCCGTTATAACTTGACATTTAAAGTCAGAAATTTGTACAATTATGTGCATTTTGTAGAAAGCACAATGTGGATGTTTTTCCTGTGCACAGAATGTGTGAGACTTCCAAATACAGGTTTCATCAAAACTGGATCCTTCTCTTCATGTAAGAAATTTCAAGATTTGATTTATTTTTCCTGTGTTTAGAATGGGCTTAATCCAGGTTCTAATTGGTTCAGACCTTGGATCAGACTCTGAGTAAATGCGTGGGTATGGAAGGGGGAGGAGGGAGCAACAAAAACATCCATTTGATAGACAACACTGAGCTGAAAAGCTGCTATTGGTCTTGGACTGGAACTTCTGAGCTCTGGTTATTACTGTCTTTCTGTCATGGCATCAGTTAAACCCCTAACTTGAGAAAAACAATGTGCAAGAATTTAAAGGTTCAAATTCTTTTCTTTGCTTTGGGATAAGTTAATTTCTATAAGAAAAAGACTGTTGACTGGTAAACAGAGAAGACTATTATTTAAATTTCAGAAATAAAATATAAACAGAGACAGGCATTTGTAATTCAAATATAGAACAAACTCATTAGGAAAAATGATTGGAAAATAAATAGCAGTTCCAGAGAGATGCTCAGTATAATGGAGGACAACAGTAAATGTCATGTACACTGTACAGAAGTTTTAACTGTCTGATAGTGTAAAGTTCTGTTATAAAGAACCTTGGGATTAAGTATATCATGGTCATACCCACGATTTTGAAGAAATGAAATATGGGGTTTTTTTTGTAGTTAAAAAATTTAGTTTAAAATTATATATAATTTTACAAATTTCTTCAACTCTTTCCTTAGTTTTTCTAGGAGGTAAGGGAAAAAAGAATTTTTCCCATATTGAAGATGCTGCCTCTTTGGCACAGTTTCTGTTACATGTCAGAAGCACATAAGTACTGCAGACCTCCTGGCTCCACATGTGAGTGTGTTGCTGTGTGTTGTGGGTAGCAGTGATAAGGGAAAGGGTCTTGGGACCCTGAAAGCTTTTGGGAGATGTGGGAATTGGGTCTGGGAACATCAGGGATCAGAAAAGATCCTTGGGGTTAGGCATATGGAATTTAGATGTGTCTGTTGATCCTGCTTCTCAGCTTGTTCTTACTTTATATGATGTTTTCTGCTCTGCCTGGACTTCTGCTTCAGCTTATTTAGACAGGGATTCACCCACTCTTTCTGAGAGGGTCAAGCTGGAAGTGTGGTCCTCAGTGTGATAAATTACTAGGAAACAAAGTACTTCCAAAGAACTGTTCACATCTAGATGGGCAAAATTAATCTCTAGAGGTATCACTTTTCCTATCCTGAAGTTGGGATAAACCTGGGTGATACCTCTGTCTCCATTTTTCAAATGTAAAATAAACATTATGTTAAGGAGGCGTAAGAAGACTGAACATTTCTACAGAAAAGAGCCATGAGAAGGTGGAAGTGTAGAGATAACTGTTCAGAAGAGCTCTAGGCATGAATTAATATATTTTCCTTCCACTTCTTGTGCTGCTTAACTATTGGACCTATCCTTAAATCCATGAAGACAGTGCTCATAGCATGAAGAAAGAAGTACTTAGCATATTTCTAAAACAGTCTGTGATCACGGGGAGAGACCAACCATGAAAAATATCAGTCTTTAAGGGGGAGAATTTTGCATTAAGAGTTTGTTACTGAAACTGCTTTGCAGCTCTAGCTGCAGCCAATTAAATGCTGACATGCAAAATCTCTCTCTGAAGAATCTGTTGAATACTGAAGTCTTTACTGGAGTAAAATAAAGAAATATAGATCTCATTTATTAGGGCTTACAATCTTTCCCTGCTTGTATCTACTTGATCTGAGGGTCATTTAAAATGTATTAGAGGTTTAAGAGTGGAATGCAAGGCAAATTTGAAGTCTGGCTCTAAGATGACTGATTATGTTATTATACTTCATAGTGGTTAAACTAAAGCACAGTGTCTGTATGACAAGAGGGATCCAACACGATATGGCGAAAGAGCTGTTCCTTTTCACAGATAATGTTATATAATTCCACTTAGCTTTTTTATGGCTCTTAAAGTAATGGACACCTAGGGCAGAGGCTGGGTGAGGAAACACAAAAAGCTGGCAAAAACTCAGTGCTCACAGATTGGAAATCTTCTGGTTTGGCTTCAGACTGAATGTGGAGAACTTTCCAGCACTCCCTCAGTCGCTTCCAATGTTTTCTTTGACGTATTTGGCCCCTGACCAATTTTCCCAACTGCTCCCAAGCCCTCTCTAATAGTCTCCTAACCCACTTGGATGTTCCCTCAGCTCCTTTACGCCCTTTCCATTGGCACGGATATGAAGTTCTGCTGCTTCAGGAATAATGCTGAAGATAAATGTCCTTTCATCCTTCTTCTCAAAGGGATTCATTCCCAGTATTTTACAGTAGCTGAATTCTGTTAATGTCATTTGAGGTGTTCCAAATTTATTGTGAATGGGGCCACGGGGAGTAGGCAGGCTTGGCATTTGAGTGGGAATTATTCCCTCTCACATTACACTAGGGGCAGTGTGTTGGTACTTCTGAAATTAATTATTTTAGCAAGATAAGTAAGATGAAACAGTTAAAATGAAAGGCAGTCCTAGAGAGACCAACTTCCACCCAGGAAAAGTGGGTGGTGTTGGGCCTTGTCTATCCCTGTGTGAAACCGCAGAGAGTATGGTCCTTGTTTGGAGAGGCACCCAGGCACTCCTCACTGGGAAGGTGATCAAGCTGGGGGACTAGAGAACTTTGGTTAAACAGTGCCTGGAGTATCAGCCCCAGATCTGTTTTGGGTTATTCTTGTTTTACTAGGCAGTCTGATTTTTTTTTTTTTTTTTCCCATTTAATCGTCTTCACTCTCTCTCTCTTTTTTTTTTTTTTTTTTTTTTTTTTTTTGTCATTTTTTTTTTTTTTTTTGTCATTTTCCAGGCCTGATTTTGACTTTAGAATAAGCAGAGTTAAAGTATCCCTGACCATGTAAATGCTGATTAGCACAACATACACGCTTCACATCACAAAAGGTGTGAAACAAGTTTTGCATCTGCCTCTGGTTTGTCTCTGGTCTTCTGACTGAAATATTAATCAGCATCACTCTGTCACTGTAGTAGAATTGCCTTGGTCTTTAGCATGTTTGTCTTGGCAGAACTCCTTTCAGGTAGGAGTGTGCCCATGTTCCACTCTGTAGACCATGTTCCCATGTTTATCTTTCTCATTCATACAGAACAAACTCAGGCACCTACAATATTCAGTTAATATAAATTTCAGCCCTTACTCATGATGAAGAAGGACATTAAACAGTGGGGTTCTTTGACTGATCTTCATGAAGCATCAAATCCTTGCTTCCATGTACAGTCTATAAAGCTTTTTTATGATAGATAATTAGGTCTCATTTGAACACCATTAGCCATTTCAGAGATAATTGAATGTTATTTTTAAGTCATTGTAGGTTGATAAAACCTCTGGTAAATATGATGTTATTTGGTACAATGATACTTAATCCTGTGGTTCTGGTGAAGACAGAGCAGCTGTGAGGGAGGGTTACCAATGTGAACACGTCTGCCAACAGCCCTGCGTCAAAGGAATGCTCTGCCCAGCTTGTGGTATCCTCCTCTATAGCTATTTCCATATGTCTTGCATAATAATTTCATTTTTTTAATAAAAAAATAGTTATTTTTATATATAAATGTTTTTCTTTTTTAAAAAGAAGCTCTGGCCTTGAGAAAGCATTTAGTGATGCAGATTAGAAGCTCACTTTCAGTTTTTATATTTTACTATTGTAACACTACATGAGAGACCAGGAATATTTCACAAACTGCACTTAAAATCTGATTTTTCTTTTCTGGTAGTGTATAGCTATATAATAGGGATGATCTAAGTAAACAGCTTATTTATAATATTGAATTCCTAAAATATTTGAAAGTGACTAAAGATGTTTTACATATGCCATCTTTCGATGTTAGCTCTGCTTCCTCTTGAATTTTCATGGGAATATTGACATAATAAGTTTGGTTCTGCAGGAAGGATTGCTAATTCAATTTAGAATACATTAGTAGGGAAGATAAGTAAAGCTAGTCCATGTTTAAAAAAGAATCACAATTAGGAGACTAGAGAGACAGGAAAAGAAAATTCTTGCTTCATGCTTTAGAAATTTATTCTCTTGGCATGTTTGCAAATGTGGTTTTAAGAATTTATCAAATGCTATGTTAAATATTTAAACCTAAAAATTCCTCTGCTTGTGTAGTAAAAGGCAATGAAAGAAAACTGGAGATTTTTGTGTCAGAGGTGACATTGTTTGGGGCTGTTTGAAAAAGAACAGGAAGTTTAATTAAACAACTAGTTAAAATGTTAGACAGTTTCCAAAGTTGCAGATTTGATTCTAATAATTCAGACTGAGTTCCCTTCTGTTTGCTTGAGCAAGCTCTGCATCTGCAGTATGCCCAGAAATCTTGGACCTGCATCTAATGGTTCTAGAAAAGAGCAGTTCACACTGGCTGACCAGTTCCACAGAAGCTTTGATTTTTGGGGACTGACCATTAACAGTTACATAACAAGAGTGTCTGTTCTTGGGTCAGGCAGTAGCACATAGAAACTGTGCTTGTCCAGGAGCCAGCTGCTAACAACTGCAGTAGCAGCCCAGCTGCCCATGTTACAAATTACTGAAGATAGGAAAATATATTTGGGAAGCATCTTTATTTATATGCCTTCCCTATTCTTGTATTTTTCTACTTTTTTTCTTTTATTTTATTTTATTACTGTTCTAGATGCATCTGGACTTGTGGTATAAACTCATATGGCTACTTCAGCCATATGGCTATCTACTCTGTCAAATATGATTGAAATCGGTCCGTGGATTTAGAATTAAAATGTAGGGATGAGGAGCCAAACCCATATATATATAGTGTCATACATATGGAGTGGCATCATGTAAACATAATTTTTTAAATTTTCTTAGGAGCTTGCATTGAAAATCTGGCATGAGCTGGTGGTGGTTGATGGTGGTGGTGTTGAAGACTTCTTGTGTTCTGTACTTGACCTGTAGGCTCCTGAAGGCAGTAGGTTGTCTTTTTGCTCTGTGTTTGTACAGAGCTAACAGAGTATAATCCTGTTCTGTGCTAGATAGTGGACTAAATGTAATTGATATCTTAAAGTTACTTTTCTGTATGAATGTTTTCAGGGTCAATGTGTGAAGTACTATGTTTAAAATGGTTTTGAATCTGGAAGCAATCACAACCACTGCTTTTAAGACTATGCATTTATTCAGCTCTTGTGGATGGAAATATCTCTTAGAGAACAGGAATTGAGTCATTATTGTGTCTTACTTTGAATTATGAATTAATTTACTGTACAGAATTATTGCTAATGTTTAGTACAAGTGCACTGGTATAGTCAGTGACTTCATACACACTAAGTCCTCTCATCTCCCAGTACAATTTAGTTGGAAGAAATAGAAATCTAATTCTTTAAGTATTTCATATTAAATCATATATTGCTTTTGTGAACTTTATTACCAGAGAGGAGTAGAAGCTTATACAGTGAATTCTTAATAGCTTAAGTAATGGTTTAAATGTTTGCTTTTTTACCTTTTATCATAGTGCTGCAGCAGAGTCAACCTAAATGCCCTTTTTCTGTTTAGTTTTCCTAGCATAATCAAATTATGATGTACTTATTAATAGTAGTATGATAGTTTGTCCATATAATAGCCTTGTAGTAATGTACCTTCATATTAATAATTTTCTGAATTTTATTTTTCTCCTAAGATTCTTTGTTTTTAATAAGAAATGTGAAAATTAACATTGCTTTTAGCATGATGATTGAAGACCCTGCTGCTGCAAAAGTGGAAATGGCTTGAGGGATTGGCGCAGTAGGTGGTTTCCTATAATTTGTTAGAGAGCTTTTTGATTATTAGGTGTCAAAAAAGCTTTGTAATTACAGGGGGTGGTAGTGAAAAATTAATAGGATGTGCCTAGAACCTCTTGATCTCCCAAAATAATTGTGGTGTACAGTGGAATAGTTAAATACCTGAAAAGGTGAGTGAGGCTCTGTTCTTGAGTAAAACAGCAGCTTATGTTCCAGTCCTACAGAGTATTAAGTGACTCTCATAAACATTTATTTGGATTTCAGTGGGTTCATTCACATGAATTAAATTAAGCAGATGCTAAAAAGTTTACAGAAACTTGAATCTGTCTGAGGAGTTTATTTTCCTGGTAGCTCTGGCTGCCCAGAAGTACTTACAGTATGCTCTCACTTTCTAAAAACTTGAGAAAAGACAAAAACTTGCAATCATACTTGTAACTGTGCATTTGAAAGTATGAGATTTTTTGCTATGAAACTTCTGAATAGATTAAAATAACCCCAAAACCTAAAATCACAAATTTCAGGGGTCAAATAAAACTTTATCTGTAGGAATCTGCATGTAGATAGAAAAAGAGAGATTTTTGTCAAGAATGGTCCATGAAAAAAAGCATCATGGAGGGAGCATGGGGAAAAATAAAATAGTTTTCCAAAAGTCAATGTTTATCAAAAAGAAAAGGACCTTAGCAAGTCCTCCACAGAAAGATAAAATATAAACACCAGGAAAGGTGATTGATTTAGAATTCATTCCTTTTTCCCTTCTCAGCCCTCTTAGCTGATGTGGTGATGAAAAGAAAGGATTAAAATGGGCTTCTTAAAGCCAAAATTTTATTAGGAAATGATTAAAAGCACATTGTGTCCTGTAAAGTGAAGTTGTGCTCTTTTCAGCCCAGCCTTGCTACAAAGCATTTTCAGAGGAGAGCAACAGGAAAGGAGAGGGGATAAACATAGATCATTCTAACTTTCATTATTCATGGGTAATAATATCTGTGGAATTTTCCATTTGTTTTCCTGGTCTGTCATTCACTGAAAATCCAGTGCACCCCTGAAGACAGGTCTATATCCAGAAAGGATTTTGGATCGAAACTGCTTCAACTCCTTTGTTTGGAGAACAGTTTTGAGCTGTGACTACTGTAGCATTGAGAATTCAGTCAGGCAGGAATGAAGTTATGGAAGCAGGAGAATGATATGGGAAAATCAAAATTCCATCTGTGCACCTCTACCCCTCCAAAAAGGAGGGGGAAGATGAAGTAGAGAAATTTCTGAAGGCCCAAGACAAGGAAATTTATTGGAGCCTAGTTATTTCTTGCATGGAAAACTAACTTATAATGCACATTGCATTTGATTCTTAGAATCCTAAGGGATTCTATGTGCCATACCGTGGCACATAGAGAGAAATACCGGCTTTATGGAGAGGACTTTACCAAAGACTTTGTTAAAGAAGCAGGTAATAGAGTACCAATTTTGTGATAAAAGCTGAAAGTTTTCACTTTCTTTTTTTCCCTTTCAGTATTTTTGTCCAGAAGCACCATCAGGTGTTCATAGGTCCCTAGCACACAACAGTAATCACTGTTGTCACCTCCACTGTCATACTCTGGGAGGGAACTCAAAGAATTGTGGGTGAATTTAAGTTTAAATGGTTTAAAATGGTTTCACAAGTCTCTGGAAATCTGGATAGAGTAGAGATTTCTATAATCCTATAAATCCAACATAAAGTAAAAAATCTGATAAATCTAATTCTCCTTCATTGCCTAAATTTATTTTAGCTGTAAAATAATACCAGAAAGTAGTTAAATTTATTGCGGCTGTCCATGACTGATGGTAGTATGAGTTGGTTAAGAATCATATCCTTGATCATTGCTCAGTTGCTGCTGTGCCTCTCCCCAGCCACAGGCCACCCAAGCACTTTCACTAGGAGAACCATGTGTATGAACCACTGGCTTCAATCCAGCCTGTAAAATGCTCGTAATTATGGAGTCTCATTAAAATGAAATCAGTGAAACAGGCTTCTGCTCTTAGAAATGATGGGTAGAATCCAGAGATCCTGAAGACCTTTATGCTTTCATTGTGAAACAATTCCTTCTGTTCTTTGGATCTATCTATTAATTTAGAAAAACTGCCATTATGGTCAGCCTGGATCTTGTTTTCAGGATCACCTGAAAAGATGCCCACAGTCTAAAGGACTGTGCTGTAAAATCTGTTAAATAGCTGGTCTCCATTATTCAGATACTGGGATGAAATCCACTGGCATAGTTGATGTGATGGTCAGCCCCTCAGCAGCTTCATTCTTCTTAAGTTGTGACAGGAATCTGCCAATTTGTTTGAGAGTTCAAAGATGGCTTCTTATGACTTTGTTTTTCCTACTAAGTCATTCTCTCTACTTCCAAAGGGCAAAATAAGGTATTTAAAATTTTCCATGTATTTACCAGTCAGATTGGAAAGTGCTGACATCTATTTTTCAGAACTCTGACTCAGTTTAAAGCACCAATCCTGCAGCATCAAGATGTTTCACTGCTAATGGCTGCTCCCCACTGCAGTTTGCAGTTACCTGAAAGCCATTCAATTGAAGTGTGTGGAACAGCAGTGGCTTTCTGGTTCAGTGTGTGCATGCCCAGATGAACTGCAGCTAGCCAGCAGTACCGTGAGCCTGGCAGTCTTTAACATTCCTGACAGGAGCTGAGTTACAGAAATGGCTTTTCTGAAAGGTTCTTTGTTGGTGCATCCATACAGGTTATGCTCAAAGCAGGTAGACTGAGGGTGACCCAACAGGATTTTCTGTGTGTGATTTTCATCTGTTTAATTCAGGAATGGAACATTTGTCTTAGCATGTGGCAGGATGTCTCCAACACACGTTGCTGAAAAATTATCTGAATTTTAAAATTTATAATTCTAGGATGTACAGGGATGAAGAAAGTCAGTTCACCAAGTTCAGGATTCAGCCTCCATTTCTGCATAAATGGAAGGAAAGAAAGTATAATCTCTTGTATTTTTTAGGGATTTTCTTTTTTATTTGCATGTACCAAATATGCATTCTTGTATCTCTTAAGAAAATAAATTCCAGATCAGTTTTTGTGACTTAAGAGGGATTATACTTGTTTGGAAAGGCACAGTCTGAAATTTTTTCCTTAATAATTTGAGCCAATAGATGCTCCCAATAGTGAAGTTTCTTTCTTTTTCTTCTTAACTGCAAGCACCAGAAAAAGCTGTAGTTAAGACACTGATGATACAATAAATAGCTGACCTGGTAGAATGTGCTTGGCCTGTAGCCAAGGATCTCATCCACAGATACACTCTCCTTTGGAAAATGGTTCTTTCTTTTTACTTTCTAAGTCTTGTAGTAACCCATTTTTTTTTTCTTTTTTTAAGCCAAACCTTTATTTTTTTAAATAATCAAATTCTAAAAAAGTGATCTGGTAGATTGTGACTCTTTTGAGAATAGGCGTGACTAACACTACTTGTGAATTATGGATTGTTTCCACTTTTGCTTATTTCAATATACCTCCAGGAATATGTGTTGTGAGTTTATTAGATTTGGCTAACCCTGAGTGAGACTGGTATTATACTTCAGTTCTGTAAAACACTGAATTATTTCCATGTAATAACATCCTCAGTCTATAATTCTGTTCTCTCACAATCTCCAGCATACACGGAGTGCAGCATAAATGTATCATTGGCATATTAATTATCTGAATAATCAAACTGAACACCTACAGTTGCTGTTTGCTGTAGATTTCATCTGGTGGAAAGAGCAGAGCAGTGCCAGTTAAATAACAGCTTGCTCCAAACTGTTGGAGACTGGTGTTGACCCCACATTAAAGAAAACCTCCAGCTGTGCAGGGGACCAGCCTGTTCTGCCTCTCTGGGGCTGCTATGGGCATGTGGCTCTAAGAGCCATTAATATGGGCTGGCAGCAAGTGAAAGAAACCTGTAAAAATCCAAAGATAAACCATAGTATTGAGCTTGATACACTGCTGACAGACTAGTGCTTTACAATATTTGACCAGTGCATTTGTCACATGTTGAGCAGATGGAAAATATTTTTTGCTATTTTCATAGGATGAAGATGTTTTGTGGATAAAATTTGCTTGTGTATTTTATTGGCTGTTGCTGATGTAGATGAGTAATTTATTGAGCACAGAGATGATTCATGAAAGGGAAAAAGTGATTCTTCAAGAAATGAAAAGTGATAGCTATGAAAGTTCCATTCCTGATCTTGTAAGGAAGGGCAAAGCTCTTTTTTTCCTGATTTTTAAAATCTGGATAATCAAAGGTAATCATCATTGTTTAACACTTTGGATTAAAAAAATAATTGTGTCTCTAGAGTTGCCTCCTAAATTTAAACTAGCAACCAGGTTGGTTTTTCCTAATCAGAAAGTCATAAAGATTGCTTGAGGAATGTCATGTGATGGTGGTATTTATGTGACAATTCCAACTCTACTGCTTATGTGAAATGGGCAGTCTTTCACAGTCACCAGGTTTGCAGAAAACTTCAAGTGCTGAAATCACTCTTCCCAGAAAGAGAAATGAAAAAGCCAACCTAAAAAGCAACACTCTTAAGAGTTAAAAATGAGATTAAATGATGTTCAGATTTTCAGAAGCCTCACTTTTGTTTTTCCCAAAATCATGCTGCCTATGTCCGTTTCTGTTTCTTACATCTGTTTACAAATTTAAATCTATTTATTCTCATTTTCTTTTAGGTGATCCTGATCCTTACCAAGTATTATCATACTGATATGGGGAAAGTTCTGGAGAGCTCTTTGTGGAGGTAAGTCCTCTGCTTTTTCCATAACCTTCCCTCCTGCTGTTCTTGGAATAGATCCATCCCTTCCTTTTCCAGACTGCTGCTGGGTTGTGTTGGTAGCTGACTGATGCTATTGTAGTAAGATTATTCAGATTGTCATCAGCTCCTACTCCTTCTCTTCCTTGAATGCATTTCCTGTTGTTGAATTAGACTTTGTAATGAGTTTTAACAGTAGCAACAAAGAATGATGGAGAATGTAAGGTAACGTCTTGATGCTACTTTGCAAGTTGCCATGTTTTTCCTTTCTCTAGAAATTCTGTATCAAACTTACTTAAAAAGTTTGAAATGCTTACTGCAGTGGGATGTGTCCTTTGGGAATTCTTGCTGCTAGAGTCGTGTACTGAGGTTAGTAAATAATCCTGCTTTGGAAGTAGTTAGGATTGTCTGGATGAAATATACCTGCAGTGGAAGTTATATTGTGTTTTATGACAACTGGGAATAAATAGTAATCCAAATAAATTTCTAAACTGATTCTCATTCCCATAATACTTGTCAGTTAAGATACCAATATGCTTGTTTCCTGTGTGTGCACAAATTGCATGTTCAGATGTACATCACCACAAAGGCAGGGATAAGATAAGTGTATGTTATACTAGTCACACTGGTTATCTTCTCAGGTCTTAGTTGTTTTTTTGCTAGGGAGGCTTTTTGTGCTCCAGCGGGTTTTTTTTTTTTTTTTTTTTTGTTTTGTTTTGTTTTGTTTTGTTTTGTTTTGTTTTGTTTTGTTTTTTTTGTTTTGGTGTGTGTATAAATTTCTTGGGTTTGTGTAAATTTTCCAAAACAAATTTTTGCTAGACGCATCATGTAAGTCTTTCACTGTTATCAATAAATGTGGTACTGCGCACCAGTATTTGCTCTGCTAGTTTTGCTGGTTATTTCTAGCAGTAGAAATAAATGACAGGTGAGTTAAATTCAAATGTAGCTCATAAGCTCAGGTCTAGAAACAAATAGTTTATCTGTTACCGTGTGGCTTAGGTACTTACAAACTCCATGCTGTCCCAAGAGCTTGTATGGGGACTTGGCCTTCATCTGTGAGTATAAGGACATTTACAGAGACAATCCAAGAAAAGGACTGGGTAAGGGAATAGGGAGTGGGAAAAGTCTGTTTCTAGGACATGCTGCAAAACAGCCTTGTTACTTATTTTGAAAGACGTGGCATTATTTTAACCGTGTGGTGTTTTTCAGTGACAGTGGTTCTGCAATAACTTGCTGTCATGCCAGTGTCTGAATAGTGCTCAGTCTGGCTAGGGCCAGTGATCCATGCAGAATAAGGGTATTTCTAAAAAGTTCTAGTTGTAAGAAGGAGGTATTCAGGAAAGAGAGTAAGATCAAATGGAGACTGCTTAGCATTAGCTCAGGATTGGCCTTTTTAGGGCTATGACAGGTCATTTGTAACTATGTTTTAAACTTACAAGATGCAAAATTTATTGCACATTTGTTTCTGTTTTAATTTTTGTCTAACATCTTGTACAAATAAGACAACCAAATGACAGTTTGGATACTCCCAACTGCGTCAGCACAAACTGCTTTCCTGTTATTTGTCAGTGGCCCATACAACATATGCAATATATTTCAAGTTTTCCAATTCGTACTTCAGAGTATCTATCATAGTCTTTTAAGCATTTCAGTTGGATTATTCAAAATAAACACTTTGGTCTTTTAAAATAAACATAAACTAGCCTCAGATAATGTTTCTTTCTTTGGAGAACATAAACACTTAAAACAAGGTCATCCAGACCTTGCTGACAGCTGGTGTAAAGAACTGGTGTGAACTGCATTCAAATAAAATTGATACTAGTGCACATCATATGGAAATTGTGCCTTTTTACTTACCAGTAACAGATGTACCAGATGCTTTGGTACTGGCACAGGTCATGGTCCTGGTCCAAGGGCTGGGCACAGATGTCCTCAGGGCTCTCAGTGGTGTCAGGCTTTGGAGATGTGCTGGGTGCCCATGGCACCACTTTAGTGCAGCAGGAATGGGGCCTTGGGGGACTCTCCTTGGGACTAGACATCATGGTGCCTTGGGCTGTCCACTTTGTCAAGAGAGCCCTTGGGAGCTCCCTCCTTGATGTGATGATGCCCAGAACCTGCTGAGCCAGGGATGAGGATGGAGGCTGGGGTTTGACCAGACAGGCTAGATGAGTTCTGAGTCTCCTAATCTAGTGGAAGGTTCCCTGCCCATGGCAGTGGGGTTGGAACTAGATGGTCTTTCAGGCCCCTTGCAACCCAGACGAAACCATTCTGTGTTTCTGTGGTTTCTAAAACCAGGATGGAAAAGCTGAAAGGAAGTGAGTACTTAAGATGAGCACTTGGGCCAGGGGTTACTATCTAGGTGATCCATACCTGGATATGTTCTGGGCTCACCTCCTTCCTCCACCTCTGCTTGCTGTGACGTAGAAGAGACACACGCTGTTGTCAAACTGGAAAAGTTACAAAGTGCTTGGGTCTGGAAAAGTGCCAATCAGACCAACCATTGCAAAAGTATCAAATAGTGCCCCTCTCTGCTGAGATGTAGCTCACTGTTTGTACTAAATAACTGATTGAAGCTGAAGTCCCTTTACAGTCAAGAGACTTCTGTGTTTCTCCCTGTGTAAAATGGTTGGAGCTTCACCAGTTTTCACCCACGTTTGCTGATGGAACTGGGGTGTTGAATTCGCATTGGCAGCCTGACCAGTATGCACAGTGTATTTATTTTTCAGCTTTTTTGTTTAATTCTCTTTTGCATTCTTTTTATTTGTATCAAACAAATATGCTGTAAAACAGGTGTGAAAAATGGTACAGGGTTTTTTTGTTAGCAGAGAAATGCAATTAATCTGTTTCTGTGCCCTAGTGGTAATAGACCCTCTCCAGTTATTTCCTGAATTGGCCAAATGTTTTTGTTCCTATCTTGCCTGGCTAGATAATACCAGAAATCATATTGTCTAAGTCACTATGTGACTTAGTCACTAAGTGAAAATAAACTACTTCTATAAATGAATCAATTCTGACTAGGGTAATTTTTTAATGTTAATAATATCCCAGTTTCTCTTTCTGGACAGTAAATATTAACCTACCTTCGTAGGTTGTTTATCAGTTATTTTGTTCCTTAAAACTGCGTCTTTCATCTTCTAAAACATATATCCCCTTCATCTCTTTCCTTTTCTCCCATCAAAAGAATTTCACTCAAAATAATTTTTTCCCCTTTTTTAGTGGAACAAAGAATGAGAAAAGATGGTCTACTGATACTTGTTTGTTCTTAGTGACCTTGGAGCTGCAGTCAGACTTTTAAGAGTGATGCAAATGGTGGTGAAAAACACCAGTCAGAGGTACATGCCTAGATGGGGGAACTCTGTGAAGATGATGTGTGGGTGGATGTTGGTGTTGCGTTTTTGTACCTCTGCAGAGCACTGTCACTTTATCTAGGTAACTTATGCCTGCCCACATAAGTCAGGTTACAGACTTGGGAGACCTAAATTTGAATTACCTTAGAATTTTTCACTGTTGAATAAATAGGGAAAATAGTGCTGTGTAATGATGTTCTTAACAGAGTTTTTACTTGTAACAGCCATGTCTGGTTGCACTGAAGAGGTGAAGACAAAATCCTGATGGAAGTATGCAGTTAAAAAATACCAGACTGTGCTTCTTTAGTCAGCTATTTCTGATGCTTTCCTAATTTGCTTATGAAGTAATTGTCAATATGTAAATTGTATAATTATTTTACTCAAATTTAGGTAAGGAAATAAATAGATATAACATTGGTTGCCTCTTGAATATAAACTAAAATAACTTTTTCAGAAGGAACAGAGGATTGTTTTGAGATCTACTTTTAGAGTTTCCAAACTGTGGTACATATTGGGAATACAGGTTGGTTGTTATGTTAGAGCTCATTAGCCTAATGAAAAAAGTGAGAATTCAAATACTAAAATTATTGCAACAAGTTGTGCATACATAGAAGATACTTTACATACTAGAGCTGTTCATGTCAGAGTTCACACACATATTTATCCAGCATATTTACAGTGTGAAGGAGCTGAAACCAACTGACCATTTTTGTTGAGTGTGTTTTCATATGCTTTATGGACCCATTTGTACACAAATATATAGATGCACATATTTTACAGCCTCAGGTAACTGCTTGCATCTGTTGAATGCCTGCAACTTCAGATATAATTATTAAATTTTACAATCAAATAGTTTAACTTTGAATTAGTAACCAGTATGAAATTAATGATAATACTTATTTGAGTTAATTATTCCTAATAATACTGGAAATATAGATGATGATTATTATTATTCAATTTTATACATGGAACAACTGAGTTGGTAATATTGCTGAAGGTTATGCAGTGGTGACTCAGCACTATATGGCCATGGAATTACCTTCCAACCCTGTGCTTAGACTGGCTCAGAGTCCTGTTACTGGTAGGCATGCAGCCTTCTGTTTCTTAGCTTGATCTAAGCAATGAATAATAGATGCTGCTGATGATTGCTAATAACATTTTGATTACATATTATCAAGCTGTAATGATAGAGTAATGCTAAAGTGGCTTGCTGTGTAATTGCCATTGTTCCCAATGGCAACACCACGTTGTTACAGCTTCACCACAGCAAAACAAATGGCATTACTCGATGTTAACTGCACTGTTGGATCGTCTTAGCTTTGCCTGCTGAGTGCTAGGTAGCCCTAGATGAATGCTAGGTAGCCCTGTTTTCAGAGATGTTGGCTTGTTTTGCCCCATGTTATCGGTAAAGAAATACTAAATGAAGAAACAGAATTCCCCACCTCCTTAAATATTTTTGGATATCCCAGCTGAGCTTTCTGGGACTCCTTACTCCAAAAGCAGCCTGAGGGGGAATAAAAGTCAAAGTGCTGTGGGAGGGTCAAAGTCTAGATCAGCGGCTGTGTAGGTAGAGGTGAGAACACGCAGGAGAGCCTCACCGACAGCATCGTGCTCGGCAAATCCCAAGGAGTCAGGAATATCCTGGCTGTGGTGGCACAGCTCCTTCAGTCTGCACCCACAACAAACCACCTATTCAAGGACAAGGCTCACTTGTGCAAGCCTGCTGGCCATCAGGAGTGATTGGGGCACAGTGACTGCAGGGGGTTTTGGGCATTTACAGAGTGCAGGCCTACACCAAAGCAAAAATCCAGACTACAAAGAGCCAGAGATTCTTTTAAGGTGGATAGAGTGAACAGCATACGGCTCAGGAAAGTAAAATTTCCAGATGGCTCACAGAATCTGTGAAAATGAATATAGGCATTTGTTTCCAAAATCTTTGGACTTGTAGGTGAAACTCATTTCAGCTGTTTCCTGAAATTAATTTAAAAAGGAAAACAAAAACCCCCAATGTACAGTTCAGTGCCCCAGTGAAATTTTTGGTATGAAGTACTGCTTAATAAATAAGCAACTGTATTCTGCAACAACTTTCACTTCCAGATAGCCTTACATTGTGGCTCTGCTTTGAAAAGTGACTTTGTAGAAATGGCCCTAAGGGATGGAGTTATTGAGTCTGTGATTTTCATATCAAATTGTCTCCTTCCAAGTCAAAAAAGAAAAAAAAAATGGCTTTCTAATTATTAGCCCAGTGAACTCAGCTTGGGATCTAAAGTCTAGCTGTGCTTTCTCTACCTAATGCATCATCATGAGTAATGCAAGTTATGCAATCAAAGTAGAGTGTCCTCAATTTTACCTGTGTAGCTCTCTTGTGCTTATATTATATCCTTATTTACACCTGTTCCACTGAGCAAAGGTTTTGGGCAGTAGTGTTGAAAAGACAGTCTTACAATTAGAATTTTCTTTCTCTTACTGAACAACAGATTTTCTATGCTCTCTTTGATCATATTTCTATATTCATGTAAAAGTATTACAAAGACTTTCATTGTCTTTATTCCAGCTTGCATTGTCTTGCTAATACTCAACAGTGTGCCAGTATGAGTTGAATTGTGCAGGAAACTCGGTATTTTAAATTTATTTTGGAGATTTAAAATGTGCTGTAAAACCATAGTTAAAAAGTGGATGTAGTAGGTTTTAGCATATCAGCAATGTTTTATTATGGGTGTCAGGAGGAAAAAGATGTAGAAGGTGAAGGAAATTAAATAAGCATATCTTGACAAACCTTGGAATGTGCAAAGTATCGAAGAGACAATTATTGATGTTTTCAATGGGGAGTGGAATTGATTCAGGAGCACAGAGGGTGCCGCTGTTGCCGTGCATGCTCCAAGGGACACGGACCCACCATCGACTTTCTGAGCCCGAGCCCAGCGCAATGGGCTGGCAGTAACCTTGTTGGTACCTTGGTGTTG
The DNA here is from genome assembly GCF_024509145.1 of Vidua macroura. NCBI lineage: Eukaryota > Metazoa > Chordata > Aves > Passeriformes > Viduidae > Vidua > Vidua macroura. The sequence goes on from NC_071574.1 coordinate 62,588,680, forward strand.
CATTCATCCTGCCACATGTTTTGGCTGTAGCTTTTGGCCATTCAACAGAGGAGTGAAATTTGACTGTGGGTATTTGGGACTGTTCTCCAAGCTGTGACCTGTAGACTCCTTTGAAGGAGATGTCTTTTAAAAGGCTTTCCAGTGCATGGGATTTAGCTGAAACAGGTACTTTTTGGTCTGTGTTTCCATAATAGAATTTAAAGATTATTTTAATGTCTTAGTATGAATGAAGGTCCAAACTGAAAAAAATATTAAGTAAAAGCTACCAAATAAGTCTATCCAAATTTCTTTACAGAATATCTGTTGGTCACCAATGAGAGTGCTTGTCACAACTACTTTTCCATGTCTTCAGCAACTTGGAATAGTGATGATGATTTTGAATGTTAACATGTTTCTGCACTAGCTTGTGATCACATAGAGAATGTATGACATGCAAATTAAGATCCAGTTAGAAAGCTGTGATTTATGTAGTTAGGAAAGGGCTCTTGCAGTACACTTGTGCTTATTGAAGCTGATTGCAGCATGGCTGCTGAACATGTTAAATACATCTTGGAGCATGAGAATTTTGTTGCTTTACAGGTTGATTTTTTTCCCCCCTTAATCCTCCTTCTGGAAAATGAATTAAGTTATTGCAAGATGTAACTCATAATGAGTGAGTTAATTTATTGAGAAAGAATAACCGTTTATTTTAAATGGCTTAAGAATCCTTTTCTCTTGTTTGAGTAACTTGAGCCTAAGTAATAGAATTTCTAATTCCTTTAACTAGTGCAGCAGACTTTGTGGGAATTATACCACAGGTTCTTGTTTTAAGTAGACTCTGTTTGGCCAGGACTGATGGTAACAGAATTGATCTTTCCTTCCCAAGACCCATGCAGGGTGGTAGCAGTAGGATGCTTAGAAAAGTTGCTTTGCTGGTGTTTCCTCAGTTTTGTCATGGTATCTTATTGAATAAGCCTCCCTACAAGAAATTATCCTCTTTCTTGCCAGCCTCAGCAGACAGGTTTAAGGTGAGAAACAGGAAATGCTGTCTTTCTATGCATTAGTCATCCATGGGGCTTGTGATTTTCTTTTGCCCTCCCTCCCTACATGAAAGAGGGAAGTTTTGCCCATGATCCACGCTTCTATGTGAACAAATTGAGAACAGCAATCTTGGAGCTTTTATTGTGGCATGATTCCTCTGTACTAAGTTCATATGAAAACAGTGAGCTGTCAAGTTTTTTGGTAATAGGAGGTGCTTTGCTGCATTGTCACCCATTAGCTCCCACTGTCAGCAGGCTGGCACAGCAGGGAGGTGCAGGGCCCTTAACCTGGGGCAGATGGAATGACTCTCCTCTCTCCCCTCTCTCTCCTCTCTCTCTCTCTCTCTCTCTCTCTCTCTCTCTCTCTCTATGTATGTATCAATGTTTCTTTTGCCACTCTGCAAAATGAAATAAATGAGAAACCACAATCAAAGCAGCTAGCTTCATTGCTCATTGCATTTTCATGATGATGAATGAGGTATAAAACCTGGGATAGGATATTTTTTAAAATCTGAAAAGGTTGAAGTCATGGTGTCAGGGAACTTGTGAAAAGGTACATGTGACATTCCACTCAGCAGCTAGTGATGCTGCTGGCTCCACCTTCATTCCACCAGCCTGTTCTGTGACCTTTTTTGAGAACCTGTTATTACTCTGCTTTCCTCACTTGGTCTTTTGTTTCTTGGGAATATAGGTAATTTGGAGAACTGATTGTGGGATTCCCACCAGTGCTGGGGCTGTAATACTGCATTAATACAAATAATAGGAAAGAGCTGTATTGTTTATGGATGTTTAATGTTTGTGTCCTTAAAGTTTTCGGCTTGAGCCTGAGAAGGACAGGGCTCCATCAGAGAGCACTGACACATGATGAGACTCACCTGAAAATACCCATATTTTCCCTATGAGACAGCTGATGGCACAGTGCCTTTTTATAGCTGATCTTTGAAAATACTATTTTGCATCTCTTTTACCCTGTTGCATCTCTTAGAATTGAGCAGCTTGTGCACTGATGTGGCGTGTGGAATGTGAGCAGCTTCACTTGCTTCTGCAGTACATGCAGTCTGCTCCAGAGCATCCACTGTGAACTGATTGCAAATTAATTTGGTTATTGGGACTGAATGAATGAACAGCTGCACAGTTAATTATGCAGAATGGTATAGAAAAATGTAGTGTTAATGTTTTATACCCTCATTATCTCTGCAGTGTGGAATATATTTTTCAGTGTGAAAATAACAAAGGCAATATTTCCCACATAACTTATTTATTAAGATCCACGTATTGTTAGGCAGCTTTAATTTGGTAAGAATTGGGACAATTAAAAACTCAATACAAGCCAGTTTCTAAAATGTAAATATAATCTTACATGCTGAAGAATTTGAGGGTGTAGATAGCTGATAAAAATGAAATACATTTTACGGTAAGATTTAAATGTCTTGATTTTTTTTGTGGTTTTTTTTTTTTTTTTGGTTTTTTTTTTTTTGTTTTTTGTTTTTTGAAATACAGAATGTTAGTTGATGGCTTTTCCTCCCTCTCCCTGCAGCCTCTCATTGAAAAGATGACTGATAATATGTCAATTAGTCAATTGAATCTCTGTTCCAGCTATTTTTTAAAAAATTATTTTGGGGAGATTTATGTGTAAGTTGGGTTTGTCTCCTCCTGCTTCTGCTCCTCCTATTTCTCCCTTGGTGTATTTTCCTTCTATTGCTTATAGAACACGGATTAGCAAGTTACTATGTTTCAACAAATACCTATTCTTGAGCTAACCTTCAAAAAGGATATTTCACTTCCTCACTGATTTTTTTCTCCTAGTGGCCTTTTTTGGCTAGCTGTTACCCTTCCTCTTTCACAGAACTGGTTTGTCTCTTCTGGGCCTGATTGCTTCAGTCCAGACTGGAGAAGCTGCTTTTTAGGTGAGGTGTTAAGTTTTGGTATTTTGGCCTAACACATTAGCTCCAAACATGTTTTTTAGAAAGCTATTCCAGAGTTGATATCCTTCTGATGGTAGGGCTTTCTTCTCAGTTGCTTTGACAGACTGTAGATATTTCAATGGCTTGTGAATACATTTTATCCCAACTTTCTATCATAGGATCTGTAATTGTCATTTTGGGTAGGAGTGGGGCAATACTTATCACACATTTGTTGAAAAGCATCTGTGTGAGTAAAAATTTTTTTTTTTTTTAAATCTGGTATGTACTTTCTTTACCAAGTGAATATAATTTTTCTTGAAGAGTGTGCATACAGATCAAATTACTCCCCTTGATAGAAAGGCATCACAGTATCAGTGAAATACAACCACCTCTGGGCAAAAGTTAGGGAAACAAATAAAGAGACGTGGTAAAGCATACTTTCTTAATATCAAAAAACTTAACAATTGGGTTCAAAAGCATCAATGTCATTCAGCCTTTTGATAGTCTGGCTTCCAAGCTTTCCATTCTGGCAGGAAGGGTATGTATGGTTCTGCTTTCTGTATGATTTAGAATAGTTTTCTGTAATGCTATCTTTCCTTAGGACTGTTGGCTGTTCTGAAGATTTCAATGTAAAATTATTGTAAATTTTACTCTCTTCCAAGAATTTGGAAACTTATCATTGTTTTATCTTAATTCTTACCATAAGCTGTCCAGTCCCTAATTTTGTAACGTCTCCTTGGGATAGAATGTAAAAATCAAGTTATGCTGTTCTGAAGTACACTGACTACAGTTTGAGATTTCTCTCCCTTCACCCTACCCCTATGCAGTTTCTGTGCTAAATACTGGTCTCTCAGGTTTCATTAATTTTTAATTTTCTTCAGCCTAACAGGTAGAATTAGAAAAATAATAGTATTTTACTTTTTTCCCCAATTAAAAATATTTGGAAGCAAAATATACATGTGATGGAGTTTTGTATGTATGATGATTTTGGGTGCATAGTACTTAAGCTCTTGGTGCTATTTTGGTGCAGTTTTCAGTACAATTCAGATTTCTCAGTGCTAGTGGAAAGGATGCACCAGTAAAAGATGAAACCTCTGCACTGTGAAAGTGCAGCACATTCTGGCACAGTGTGGATGCCTACAGTGAAAACTCCCATGCCTCAGCTTTCCATGTGGCCTCAGATGAATATCTTAATCTGTTGGTATTCCAGAGTGGAAAGCATCCAAGAATCATCTTTAAATAAAACTGAAGAAGGAAATAAAGTTGATTGTGTAAAGACCAGAAAAGTATGTTACAAATATGTTTCATAAAACACCATGACCTATCTCATAGCATTACCTTAACAGGTCCAGTTAGAGATCTCTTAATGTGCCCAGCTATGTGAAAAGCAGGGTTGGAGTTCCGAGGGCTTCAAAGTGGTAGTAAGGCTTATCTTCTCAAAAGGCTTGTAAACATTTTAAAGGTACATCAATAAATAAATATGAGTGAATATTTAAATATAAAATTATATTTGATTTCTATGCCAACTGGAAGTCTTGGTACATCCAAGTGCTTGAGTTCTTCTGCTTTTATTTTATTTTATTTTATTTTTTTAAATTCATGTTTGGCATAAATACACAGTGCTGTTATTATAATAAAAATAATGATTTATTTTTTCTTTAGCATGCTGGCAGTAGGACATAAGTTTTCTGATACCCTGTTAGTCCCTTATATCACTGCTTTACTGGCAAGTTTCTACTATATTCCATCCATGCAGGGAATGATTTTAGTTGCAACGGAGCACAATGGACATCAAGTACAATCCCTGCTTAAAGCAGGAGTTGCTGCAGAAGTTAATCAGGTCACTCATGGCCTCATCCTGCCTAGTTCTGAAAAATGTCCAGGTCAGAAATATCACAGCTTTACGCTGTCGTTGTGAGGGGTTATGTCAGCTGGCATTTCCTATCTTGCAGCTTGTGCTTGCCATCTATTGCCTTTTCACTGACTACTCTGACCCTGTCTTATTTAAAACTTCTCTTTAGATGCTGAGTGAAATGAGATCCTCCATTAGCCTCATTTCCTAGAATGACCTAACCCAGCTCCCTCAGCCATTCCTTGTACATTGTGTGCTCCAGTTCCCAGCATCTTAATGAGCCTCCATTGGACTGGCTTCACATTGCTGAAGTGAATCAATCTCTTTATTCCATGAAGTGACACAGATTTTTAATTTTTTTTTTTTTTTCATTCCATTTGCAGAACTGGGATTATCTGTTTTCTGGAAGTTCCTTTCTGCTGCTCTCACAATATAAAATGGACTGTTCTATGGTGAATTGCTTAGAATAGTTACCTTATTTATCTGAATGTAAAAATCAGTGTGAAATGCTGAAATCATTAGCAGGGGAAATTCAATTCTTTAGAAATTGCTTAGACACCCAAGTCACTTCATTACCTGTACAGAAAGATAACATTGGTCTTGTTTGCACTGAACTGCTCAGTGTAAGAACAGTGGGGATGCCAGCATTAACTTTTTGTCCTCACTTTTGTTATGCACTATGAATTCTTGATAGGTTTTGATTTAGTTGCTGGTACATTATTTATGACATCTCTTGGCTGCAGCTGCTGTAATCCACAAACCAAAGCCAAGCCTATTATTTCTAGTAATAGAATTGTATTTTGTTGTAGAGCAACTCCCAGGTAATTAGGCAGGATGTGCTGTAATTGGTTGTAACATAGGCTTTTCTAAATAAAGCATTAGTCAGACTGAATGGCAGATTAAAGTATTTTTTTTTTCTTTTGAAGATTTGTCTACCACAGGTAAACATTAATGTGACCACAAACATTAAGTTTTGCCCAGGAAGGAAGGAGAATTTTTGTTTTAATGATCCTTCACTTGAAAGAGTGTTCTTTCCATTGAGAATATTGAAAAGTGCAAAGCAGAATTTTTTGAGGGCTTTTGGGATGGAGGTAAATCTAAAGTCTTATTCAAAGAGTGGACTAAATACAGCAGTTTTTATTGCTATTGGATTTGGGTTTTGGACAATTTTGAATCATCTTAACTTGACCTATACTTTTGTATATGTATATTGTTAATTGGCAGTACTTCACGGGTCACTGTAGACACCTGAAATCTCTGGAGTAAATCTGATGATTGCTTTAAAAGGTGATTATAAGCTGAGAAGTAATTGTAAGAGGAGCAGTTTGGTGGATTTCTTGTCTCCTGGCATCTTCCCATCAAAGCTGGATTATTTTGTAGACTATGTGATGAATTCAAGTTAACTGGAAATAATTCAAAGAAATGGAATGAAATTCAGCATGAACTTTGAAAGTCCAAATATACAGTAGCCACCTCAGAACCTTTGAGAAGCTGATGGATTTGCTTCAATTTATGTAGTAAAATAGTGAAACAGTCTTTGTCATGAGAACATTCAGAACCGGGGATGGGAAACAAAAGGGAGTCAGGTTGCACTTGTTCTGTTGAAAGTTGTTCCCTTGAACATGTAGTTTTGCCATAGTGTTTTGTTAGGAAAAAAAATGAAAGAACAAAGGGTCAAAACTTTTATGTGTTATGATTCTGTCTTTTTTGAATCTATATGTTCCATTTGGCTGGCTAATAGGGAATGGTTTTTATGAAAAGGCTCTGGTCTGTTCTCTTGTGGGTAGTGAAGCAAAGAGAACACTGTGTTACACATTACAAAGAAAATGTTGGGATGACACTGAGGCAGAGCCTAGACCACACAGGGTTTGTTCCAGTTTTCCTTTCGGAGCTCTGCATTGTGTTATAAATTCACTGTTTAATTTTCCTTTGCACTCTGTCTGTAAAATTCCCATGAGAAGTAGCAGCTGTTGGTGCTGCTGTGCTCACAGTGAGCAGGATTTCCCCTTCAGCAAGTCACAGGTTGATTACTGGAAAACAGCCACTCCAGAAGAAGTGAACTGTGTGGTCTTACCCTTGGGGCCAAGCTAACCTGTGAAGCCCTCCATCTTCTCTCCTGGAAAACAAACTCTTTTAGGGTACAAATGCTTGGGCAGCATGAGAATAAAGTGGCTGAATTGGCATAAAGCACTCCAGCACCTTTGGAAGCTCTAGGGCTCTATTGATTTGTTTGGGTTACAAGTCAGGTCCTAAAATTGTACCAACTGTGATTCTTTAGACTGAACATCTGTGCAGTGCTTTTCTTATGTTATTTTTTCTGGAAGTAGTTCCCATTCCTTTTTCCCGCTGCTTGGTGGCCTCTGAGGAGGCATTTGTTGGATCACTGGAGTATGTGTTCCACAGATGAAGTCCTGCAGCAGAAAAAGGGTTAAACACAAGCTCAACAACAGGAATTTTCTCATCTTGACAGTTTACTCAGCAATTTTGGTTTTTTGCATCATAAAGAATTTTCAACTACACAGAAACTGGGTGATTTTCCTCAGGGTGGGAAAAAGGCAATATTGAATATGTATAGGTTAGTTTAATCTGAGTAAAAACTGTACACTTGAAAGGTCTTGTGCTTCCTCTATGCATCTGACATTAATTGCATCAGTTTGGACATCAAAATGGAGAGAAATGGTGTGTTAGAACTAAGTCTGCTGATCCCCTTATTCTCATTTTCCTATCTATTCATTGCTCTATCACAAGCAAGGATCTTTGTTGAGCCTCACACCTTATTACTCCTTTTGTCACTTGGTGGAATGGGCAGAAGGAGGCGCACTGGAGGCCAAGTGGCTTGAGTAGATTCTTGGCTCCTGGTGTTTCTTTCTGCATTTGATAGCAAATGGCAAGAGTCCCAGTGTTGAACTGAGTCCCTCTCCCCCACTAAGTTAACCAGGCTTAACTCAGTTGTACCTGGACAGCTGAATGGCAGCAGGGCGGCTGGCTGCAGAAAGGCAATGGTTTCTTTCACAGTTTGCTCAAAACACCTCAGCTTAGCTCCATATTGAAGACAAGCAAATGGATCAGTCCCACATCTGCTGAAAGATGTGAATGTTTAAATGTAAGTGTAAGAAAACTGATTGCCTCCGGTTGTGTGGGGCCACTGCTCAGAATTTGGTCAGTGGTAGGATACACATGAGGTGTGGCTTCTGGTCGTCTCATTTATTTTCAAATCAGCATGTGACTCACCAAGACTATTCTAAGACTTACCAAAGCTGTTAGCATGTGTATTAAGTTGGTCACTGCCTTTGCTCAAGTGCTAAATAAATGACAAGTACATCAGGGCATGTAGCAAAAGGGGGACAGAATCATGGGAGCATTTGGAAGCTGGAGACAATGGCCTGCTGTGAGGGATGCACAGTCTTCAGATGTTCAGCTTATCAAAGGGAAGTAAAGGGCTGTTTAAATCTACGGTTCAATTTACAGGAGTGCTTGCTGTTTGCTCTGCTCAACCCTGGCTTACCCTTGCTGTAGCCAGCAGGCTTCAGGGAAGTGATGGATGAATGACCTCTATTCATTTGTTTCCTTTTTCTGATATTCCCTATCTTACCTGGTTTGACAAAAATACCTTTCTGACTTCTTGCTTCTTAGCCAGATTTCTCTGTAAATTAGTTTTTGGTGAGCTTCTTTAAAAAAGAAAGGGAGGTAGTAATTGCTCAGTTGAATAGGTATGCTCATTCTCCAGTTGTTTTTCTACAGGTTGGGTGAAGGGTCAAAGAGTAGTAAGGCAAGTAAGAAAATAAGTACATGGAAGACTTTATCACAGGTCTTTACAAAAAGCTTTATAACATTCTGACTTGTCAATAATGCTTTTTAAAAAACATTAACTTAGTTTATAAATTTAATCCAATTTATAAATTAGTAGTACATAGCACCAACTGTGCATTGGAAGAGTTAGTAATCTCCAGCTGATTGCTCACAGCCAAATTCTTAAAGTGGTCAGAAGCCCCAAGAGAGTCAATGGTGATTTATGTTCCAGCAGGGAGCTGCTGCAAAAGGATCAGGAAACTGATACAAATACAACTGTGAAATATGCTCTTGTCTTGGGATGTGGATGATTGAGACTGGAGCTTTGGCCATCAGCACAATGTTCAGTTTTCTCTTCTTAAATGTTTAGTGTCATAAATATTAAGTTTTGAAACACTGAAATGTTGTTAGTCAATTATTTTAAAGACTGTGTGAAGTCAGAAGGCATCCTTACCTTTGTGCAATGGGGAGGGAGGGAAGAAGGCATCCAGACTCATGCCTGGGCCTTCACTGAGAGCCTGATTAACTCAAGTGTCTTAGCAAAGTGTGGTGTGTACAGACCAGGGCTGTGGGCCTTTGGGTATCTATGCACTCTCAGGCTTTTGCATTTCCTTCTGAGAGCAGTGGCAAGGATATTATTCCTGTTTTCTTTGCTTCTCATCCGTGTATTCTGTCACTTTGAATGGGAATGTTTTCCCCGGTGAGCATTAATTAAAAGGAAACAAGGTAGCTCAGATTGAAAGGTTATCAGCAAAAACTGCATGAATGAAAACGTTAAATGAGTGAACCTTTTGTGTGTCTTCTGTGTCAGTTCTGCTTAGAGGAACAATTCTGAAAAAGAGACAAAATACCCAATACCTTAGATTGGTAGCATTTAACAATTAGAAATACTCAAATTACCCATGTCCTCATTAGGAAAAGAGGTCAGTACACAGAGGGAGAATGGATGACTTGCTAATTTATAGTGTTACTGAATCATGTAAATGAGGGTTTTATGTAGCTTTAAATGGAGATGTTATGCAATGGTGTTGGCTTGGATGTGGGGCATTTCTCTCACTGAAGATTGTATGTTTTTGGTAGATTTTAATGGTCAATTTACATCGCATCCATTTACTGGATAAGCAGTCTTGTATAATTTGAAAAGTTATTCAAGTTTTGTTCTGAATTGCTCTATTAAATTTAGATGGATTGAATATTATTATAATTTAAAATAAATGGGTAGGAAGGGGAAAAATAAATCAAGATGAAATCGCAGTTGGAGAGTATGGTTTTGCAAACCTCTCCTACAAATACCTTGTACATGCAGAGGAAGCTACTTAGGAGTTATTGTTTTAGGAACTTTATATATTCCCTTCCTTGCCATTAATTTTTTCCTCCTGTTTTTTTTCTATCAGATGAGGAGTGAGGGGAAGTGACATTAAACTCATTGAGTATGGTAAGAGTCAGGGTGATGTAGTGCAAAGTAATATTAAGGTTGTTCTCAGCTACAAATTCATAATTTTCTGCCCTGTATTTTTTGGTTTGGGATAAGAAGGTTCTTACGAATCAGTTCTAAGTAGTCAGTTCTTCCCTCTTCCTTTAGAAGGAAGATTAGGAGTAAAAATAGATTCTTTAAATGACATAACCTCCATTTATATCCTGGGGAAGTTATATGAAAAGGAGACTCTCTCCCTGGAAAGCTTTGCAATGTGAGAATTGAATTTAACAGGCTAAGCTTTCTGTGATAATAATTGCACAGCTAAGGATGATGCAAATTTAATGGCTCTAATCAGATGAGGTGAAAGAAAGCAAATATTAGGTTTATGCTTTAATTTGTGATTTGCTCTACTGTTGATTCTTCCATGCAAGAAAAAGCTGAGTTGTGTGTGCTGTTCTTTTTCCTTTCCTTTTTTTTCTTTAACCTTTGGAAAATATTAGTCACATTGAGTAGTCTTCATGAACATAAATTGATTCCATCTTATAATGATACATTCCACATATTTTAAATAAAAATAGTGTCCTGAAAATTATTCAGAAAATGGAAATGACCATAGGTCAGAACAGAGCACTGAGCTGGCTCAGTTTTCCAGTTGCTCATAGCAAATTGAACTGCCAGAAAAGGACAGAAATCTGTATTGGAGTTTCACAGACCAATTATTATCAATAATAATTGATAGTAGAAGGAATGTCTCAAGATCATCTAGTCCAAGGTCCTTCTAACAGCACTGTCAACCCAGGACTGTGCTCAGCTGTTTTTTGAACAGCTTCAAGGATGGATATTCTAAACCTGTCTGGGCCAGCAACCTGTGCCAGTGTTTGACCCTCTTCACATTCAAAGGTCTTCTTTACATGGAATTTCCTGTGTCCCATCATTAGATACCACAGAAAAAAGTCTCTCGGCTTCCTTAAACCTGCCCATCATGTATTTATGCATGTGAATCAGGGGCCCCTGAGTATTTTCTTCATCAGGATGAGCACTCCCAGCTCTCTGTCTCTCAGTCAGGGATGAAGGAGAGGTAGAAGTGCTTGTAGCTCCCTGGTTCCTGCTTTTAACCTGTCTTTAGAAGATAGGGGGGACATTCATTCTTCCAGGAATACACTCCTTGGCATTTTGAAAAATGTTTGGGCACATTTCTCACATTTTTTCCCCCACAGGGAAAAGGTTTTGAGGAAACACCTGCTCCATTTTATCTTGTAAGCTTTAGATTTTGTGGACACTACAGTTTCTGATCCTTGAAGAGAAGTAATTTCACTTCTTTGCTTGCCCTTGTTTCTCTAGTTGTATTTCTTATGCTTCCCTTGTGTCCTTGTTTAAGTACAGCAGTGTTGAACATCTTAAAGGTAAAGGTAGAGTGAAGGGTCTAATACAGTGCTGTAGTGGTGGTTTCTCAACCTTTAGAAAAAACCTGTTACTGTTCTAAATATTTCTGAGGTTGTGTTTTTTGAATCACTGCTGAATAGCAGGTTTGTGTGTTCATGGTACCCTGGATCATATAACTCAAGAACATTTAGGGTTTGTTCAAAAGCCTTCATTTTGAATGTAATGCCAGAACTTCCCTTTTGATTTATGTACTGTGAATGTATTTTGCCATTTTAATGACCAGTCACTCAGCATCATGAGGTTAATCTACAAACTTTCATATTTATTGTCTTAATTGATATTTACTTTTCTTTGTTTTACTTTGGTTTTGAATGACACACATCATTCAAAATTCATTTTGTCACCATCTGCCTCATTTCTGTAATTATGATAGGTTAAATAGGACTGATGAAGAACCTTGTGGGGATCCTTTGAGGGCTTTTCTCAATAGCAAAAAATTAATCAAACCTGATGTTTCCTGATTTTAAAATAATTATTCCTCCCAATGAAGACCTGTCCTCCTATCCTCTATCATTGCAGTTTCTTGAGCACATTTTGTGGGGGATCTTCCTGAAAGACTTAGAGAAGACAATTTTGTTGAGTTTTAATTTTATACATTCTTTGATTCTGTCAAAAAAATGAGGACATTAATGGGTCATGCATTCCCTTCCCAAAGTAATGTGGACTCTCACTCAGTACCTTTTATTTCTCTATGTGTCAAATTGCAGAGATGGAATAATTTTTACTATTTTGCAGACTTCAATGCCCTCAAGTGCCTCTCTGAATTACTCTTGGAGACCTTTAAGAAATTGGAACCCATATTTGCAATGTTCATTTTCATAATACAAACATTATTTTAAATGAGAAGACACTCTGCAATTAATGGCTTAGTGATTTCATCCTTGAGTTCCTTTAGAACATTTGGATGAATACCATCTGGTCTGGGCAGATGAGTAGCATTGATTTCTGTAAAATTTCTTTCACTGACACTTTAATATAAGACATTCCTTAATACAATGACAGTGAAGAAGAGCTCTGACATGGGAACCTTTCAAAGCAGCTTTGGGATGAACAGATGCAAACCATTAGTTTGCTTTCTGTGCTGTGGCTTTGTCTCTGAATGCTCTTTTCTCACCTCACTCGTGTATTGGTTCCACAGGTTTCTGTGGTGGACTTCACATTTTTTGGGAGGTGGACAGAAGATTTGTTGTTACAGTGTAAACTTTTGCAAGTTGTATTTCAAAGGTTTTTATTTTGGCCTATTGCATTATAAGGTTATCCTTCTGAGGATGTTTTGCCCCATTATCTTCAGCAGGTCAAATACAGCTCATTAAAACTGTGTGTCTTTCTTTGAGTCATATTTTTTTTCAATCCTGCCTTTTGTTATCTTTGGTCCACTTTAGGTGGTATGCACTTGCACTGAAATTCAGTCTTATGCCTTTGGAAAGATGTTTCCAAAATTTTACCTTTTACACTCATTCTTTTAGCTCTTTGGATTTTTTTCTCTTTTTTTTTTTTTTTTTTTTTTTTAAACTAAGCTTCCTCCTTTTTGTGCAAGAACCCTCCCCTTGGGGATATTTTGGCTTCCTTACGCATGCACGGATGTTGAATCTATGTCCGTGCTGCTCATGGTTGCAGTGACTCACTGACAGCCCTGCTGAGACCCAGTGAAGAGTTGCTTCCCCTCAGAGTTTCCTGGATAGCTGCTCACGAAGCTGCTCTGAAAATTTGCTCTTGGCACTGTGCCCCGATGTAACATTTAAACAATCTACGTGGGGTCGTTGAAATCTCCCATTAGTTCTGTGTTTCCTGATCTGGCACTCGTTGAGTTTGTGGAGCAAATCTCACAGCCCCCATGCGGGCCAGCCCGGTGGTGATATGCTAAATGCTGCATGCTGTGCTCCCAGCCCTCTGGGGTGAACTTCCAGTCCATGGGCATTCCGTGTTACTTCCTACACTTAACTCATTTATTAGATTTAGCTTTCTGATGGATAGTACCCTTGCTAGTTATTCTGGTTTTTTTTTTTCTGCATTCCGCCTTTGTTTCTTTAATATCTAACCTTTATATATAGAAGGACATTGCATTATTTATCCTTTGGTATGCTTTTCTACTTTTTCCATGCTTGTTTAAATGGGAGATTTTTTTTTTAATCTGACTGTTTACAATGATGTCCAGTTTCAGTTTTAACAATCTCTCTCCTATTCTTTGTTTAGCTGTACAGTGTTTGCCTTCCTTCTTCAAAAGTTGCATGTCCCAAAATGTGAGTTCTTCTGTGCCTTTGAACGTTCTTTTTCTATATGTCTCTTCTTAATTTGCTTTCTCATCATGTGGCTATCAATGTTATTGACTTAAAATGTAAGTAAGAAAGTAAATGGAATTAATTTTAAGCATTATTATTTCCGTTAAAAAAAAAATAGAAAGCAAGTGATGCTAAATACCATCACATATATACAATGTCTTTACTATCAATATATTTTTTGGGATTTCTTTTATTTTCTTCTTTTCCTGTGACTGTGAGTTTACACACTGGAGATGCCAAAAATTAGGAAGAGCTGTTTCTTTTTAGGGAAGAGGGTCATTAACTCAAAAGAATTTTTGTCGTTCCCCCTCGCTCCAGTGGCTTCCCTGGGAAAATTCTCACTAAAGAGTGAGGAAGCCTTTGTAAAATCCGTGGCCATGTGTTTTTTGTACATTTGTCATCTGGCCTTTTTTTTTTTTTTTTTTTTTTTTTTGGTTATATATATTTGTTATAAAACTAAGTTGAAACTAACCAGCATGCAGAGGCTTTGACTTTTCTGGTGAATCAAAACAGAGATAATATACATGAGTGAAACAGGCTTTGCATGTCTGCAGCAGCTTCCCACACTGCATCCACCAGGCAGCCAACACTTTCTGGGGCTTTACAATTAAACCTCAATGCTTGGCCATCATTTGCATCATTTAAAATAAAACTGCTGTTTAATGGTTCTTGGACATTAACTCCAGAACATCATTATTTGTTAATTTTAGTGGCTAGAAACAGTTTAGTCATCTGGATTGTAGTTTCTTTCACTACTGCTTGTGCCTTTAGTGGATCCTGCCTGTCAGTGATTTGAGCAGTGATGTTTGGGAGTCCCTTCTTCACTGTCTGCGCCTCTTGCTTATGCCTTCCCCTTTACAGGGAGACATCTGTCATCTGTGAAGAGATCTCTCTTCATCCTCTGCCTCCAATTTTTTCAGGGTGTTTTAAAATATAACCAGAAATGTTAGTAACAGGAGATAGGCATTTCTAAGAAAAATGATCAAAAATTGTATTTATTAAGAAGGTCAATTGTGGATCACATTTCCTAGGAATTTCATTAGGTTTCCAAGCCCTGCCAAATATGATTTAATATATTTTTAAGATAAGAGCTTTTGATTGTTTTTGCAGTAGTAAAACTCTGCCTATGACCTTCCTGTGCAACACAGGGTCCTTTCCTTGCTAAGGAGCCTGTTACAAGAATAAGTCTTTATATCAGAGCTGCCAAGAAAAGAAAAGGAGGAAGCCTTGTCCTCTTGTCCCTGCATTTCTTTTATCTGGTCTATTTTGTGTCTGAGAAAAAGGAGAGGATAGTAGAAGGGGAAAACTTGTAAAAAAGTAAGAGGTGTAAGAGAAACTCCTAGGAGAGTATTTAATACTTTTTTGTTGCAGAAGAAACTAATGTGCAAATAAATGCTGCATAAAACTATTAATACTTGTATTAAAAATTATTAATGATTAAACTATTAATCATTACTTTGTCAGCCTGTGTATGTCAACTTGACTATTTAGGGGTATATCACTGCAGTGGAGCCTTAATCCTGGCAGTTCAAACCTGGAGCCTTGTGCTAAGCATAGCAGGGAGAAGGAAGTGGGCATTGAGTGACTCATAGTGCTCGAATGATGAAAAATTATGTCAGTGCTGTTTCTTTGATAAGGTGCTAAATAAAATCATTACCTTTTGTTTTTAGCAAAACAGTCTTTATAAAAAGAGAGGACTTGAGCCTGTTATCCTGGATGCATTTCAACTGCTACATGCATGTTTTTGGACTTTGTAGAGGTGATGCTCTCAGGTAATGGGGATGTGATTCTCTGTATTTGTGTGTTTCTGTAGACACACATGCAGCCCCTTGAGGAGAAATCCACTGTCCTCTGTAGCAGAGCAAGTACTGGAGAGCTCTAAACTCTAACAAGAAAAAGACATGAATAAAAGCAATGGCTGGGAACTGAAGCAAGACAAATTCAAATTAGAATTCAGGCACACATTTTTAATTAGAAGGATAATTGTATACTGAAACAAACCAGAGTAAGTGATAAATTCTGCTAAGGCTGGGTGGCTGTTGGAAGGACGTGCGTTGGTCAGATGAGTTGCTGTCCTCTCACGCAGCTGTAAATGTTCAGAGCAAAATGTTCTGGCCAGTTTAATTCAGCAGGTCAGGTTAGAAGCTCTAATGCTTGTTCCAGATTAAAACCAAGTGAATCTAAATACTTACAATATTGCTGTGAAGCATATGTATTTAAAACTGGAAAACAGCAAACTTAGTAAAATATAGAGGGAAAAGTAAGAAAGGTACATGTTAAATTCCTAGTTTAAATTTCTAATTTCTAGCTCTGTATTTTGATTTTTCCCCCCTTCTCATGGGCATGTACTTTATATGTATTGCAAAAAAATTGAATGTAGGAAAACTTTACAAGTTAGGATCTAAGTGGATTTCATAATGAACTTTTCTAATTGGTTTAACTGGGGGATACTGAGATGCTTTCATTTTCCAATGAAGAGGAAAGAGCAGCAATTTAAAATAGAATTTCTTTTGCTTCCTGTTTTTGGCATATTTAACCCTTTTGACATGTAGACATAGGAATAATTTTCTTAGTGCTTTTTCTCTTGTGCTATGGGGATTGTATTCTTCTATTTATTATTAATTTGTAGTTCCTATGTCAATTAGAAGTGTGGAGTGAAAAATTGGACTTTCTGTCAAACTCTCTATATTTGGGGGGTATGAAGGGAAGTAGGGATTGAACAGGCATTTATAACTGTTTTTCAGCTCCTTCTTGTACCAGTCACTATTGTGCCCTGGCAGCCAGGGAATACTGGCATTCCCTGGAGAGGGAGGAGAAATCCTGCCTTGATGTTACTTGGATACGATCAACTTTCAGCAGTTGCAGGATCTCAGCCACCCAAAGCTGCTGCTGTCACCCATCTTAGTTTCAAAGATTTGCTTTTGAGTGCATTTCCTTAAAGCTATAGAAAGACATGATATAGCTCTTACAATAGTATGCAATAATATATCTTTGCAATAATATGCAAGATTTTATACATGTGGTATTCTAGGAGACTAAGAAATGTGTAGGATCTCTTGGAGAGCAACTGTTTATTTCTTTTATAATTTTCTTTTTTTCTTCTTTTCCTGTGGTTTGCAAATTAAACAGGAAATAAAAATACTCATTCATTGGTTTTCCCAAATTTTAAATAGGTTTAGATATTCCCATGAAGTCATCAGTCACCTAGTTACTACACATAAATGTGTTCCTAAATGTAACAGGTTTCAGATTTCTGGCTGAATTCCTCTTTGCCTGTGTCAGAAAAGCCCCACAAACTACAGACAGCTGAAGCAAAACAGAAGTAATCATTCCCTGGAAGTGCCTTTACTGTGTTTGGCAACCTTTACACAGTTACTTAAATGCTTTTTAGGTTTGTCTGTGTATTTTTGTAAAGACTGTACACAATATTAAGGAGGTTATAAATTTTAAATTGCCCTTTTTTGCTACTTTTCTTACAGTCATGAGTAATTTGGAGTTGAGGAACTTATTAGTAAGGGCTTGAATCCATTTGTTCTGTCAAGCAGAAACTATCTAAAATATTTAGCAGTGCTACTAGAAACAAAGAGGAAAACAAGGAAAATACAGATACTTAAGTTTTAATGAGCAGAATTGTAAGTAATTCCATTTCCCTCTTTTCCTTGTAGGTTTTATTTTTTAAATTCATCAAGTGACTGTGAGCCCCAGATATTCCCATTAACTTAAATGCCTAAATTAAGTAGGTAGTTGCCTGAGGACATATGTGTTGCTAATGGAGATGAGTATAGGTCGCCAGAGGATGATTGAGAAGATGGGGGTGGTGACCTGACCATGGCAGTTGCCTTTGTCCACTGATTTCTGTAAGGTGAATATTAAGTGGGATGAATCTGGATCATAAGAGTCCCATCAGGAAAGGTGGTCAAGAGGTACCAGCTCTCTCCACTTCTCTTATTTTGCATCTAAGATACATTTAGGGGAAAAGAGGGAACAAAAATATAACAAAAACAATTCTGGGTAGGTGGGACTGGTGAAGTTCAGCTTGGTGCTTTGCTGAGCAAGAGCCAGTAATGAAGGTGGGAGGAATGCAGTAGGAGAATGACTGAGTCACAGAGTGAGGAAAACAGGAGCAGATGAAATGGATCTTTCCCCAACACCGTTCAGATGATGCTTGTGTCTGGTTCACTCCCATCACTCCGTCCATTCAGACAATTCTTGAGTGGGAAAGATTGCTGCTTGTATATTGTGTACTCAGAGGTCTTCCTAGGTAGGTCATGATAACCATAGTTTTAGTAGTTTTGATGGAATAGGGATGTTGCTGCCATCACTTCCTGCCTTGTTCAGTGAGTTGCTAGACTTTTCCTTCTGAGAAGAAGTATCCAAAAGAAATGGACACTACAGTCCTCCTCAACTAATTCCTGGCTGGCTTGGTTAAGAGATGGGCAGGGAGATTCTCTTTTCTTATGTAAAGAAGCAGCTTAATGTGGCACCTTCATTTGTTCATTGAACAGATTGGCAGCAGGGGTATCTGAACTGATTTTAGAAAAAAAAAAATTAACACATTGGAAAATATAAGTAGGAAGGTAGCATAACATACACTTTAACCCTTATTGAAAAGTGGGATTTAATCAGCAAGAGATGAAAAATTACAGCCCTCCCTTGCATGATTTAAATAATCTTTTGTATTTCCATGGCAGGGATAAAATTACATTGATTAATTGCGTAAGATATTACTGTGGAATATAACTTCACTGACACAGGCATATCAGGATATTTATACTACTGAAAATATGATTAAACACACATCTTTACTTGGAGAAAGCATCATGATTTGTTCTAAAATGCAACCTTGTGTAAATCAATTAATTATATAAACTACCTTTACAAACTTTGTTTAGTTTCTGACAATGTGATAATTTCCTTGTTATCCTTAGAGTGTAAAATGACTTAATTGCTAATTAAAATGTTCATTCCACCTGAAGAAATCAATTACCTAAGTAGTTCTAGCAAATATGCTCTGTTCTGTACAGAGCAGAGCGAAGCTTTCATTTTTAAACTGTTGGTCATTTAAGTACTCTGCACTGCAGTTGCTGCACTTCATCATTTGGATTGTGCTTGGAGGAGGAACTTGGGAAATGCATTTTCCTTTTGTGACTTTACTTCATAAAATACTCTGAGGCATGCTGAGAACATTCAGGACAAAGAGATTTCTTCTGTGTCCCAAAAAATTTCAAGGCTTTCCTGAAGCAAACTAGAAACCTTAGGAAGGGTAGAGGTGAGCTCTGTCAGCTGGCAAGTTTTCTTGGCAGGGTGATGAAAATAGTGTCTTAATGAAGTCCTGATCTGTAACTTTGAGATTTGATCATTAAAAGGTGCATATTTACATATTTTTAATTTGTGTGTGTATATTGCATGTATGTTCCTGAAGTTTAACTTTTGGACCTTCAGTTTAATATTATATTCTTATTGTTTTTTCCCGGCTGTTGTTTTCATCTATAGGGAAAGCAAAAAAAAAAAAAAAAAAAGAAAAAATCCTCAAACAAAAAAATCACCAACCAACCAAAACCTCCTTCTATCTTTTCTTATTTCCTGGGAATATGATTACCTTAATATACCTTGATATTGACCTATCCATTTATCTAAATGCACTTTTTGGATGTGTGTGTGTGCATGTGACTACATGGAGAGGCCAAGAGAGGCATGAATTCTGAGCTGAACATTTCAATGGGAAGAAAACCAAAGTGATATAAGAGTAATTACAGTCAACATCTTCTCATGTGTGTGTTTAGAGTCATAGTTTTGCATCTGGTTATCATACTGACTTTTTGATGGGAAAAACAGTGTGACTTAATCCTTTCTGAATTAATTGATTAGAAAGCACTGAGAGTCCTGTGGGTTTCAAATGCAAACAACGTATATTAACCACACAGCTGAGGACAGAGTGTAATTTTTTTTTTTTTCTCCTAGAGAACTAAATTAAAAAATAAGTCAAAACAAAACAGTGTGAGTGTTTTAGCATTTTGCAAAACACTTGAGGTAGAGGACAAGCTTGCTAACTAAGTAATAATCAAATTTAAAAATTCTTGTAGGTATAAATTCAAAATAAACCTTGTGCTTTGCTTTATATACTTCCTCTTCTAGAGTGGCAGACAATACACCTAGCATCATGTCATTGCAGCATGCAACATTAATAGTTTGGTATTGCTAGAAAACGTTTCCTTATTGCATGAAACTTTTGTAAAGTGTTTAGATTTGAAATCACAGATGCTTAGTTTTCAATGTATTGCCTATGAGAAGATCTTCCAAAAGCAGCAGGATATGGGAAGGAATTGGTATAAACCTGACCAGCTATTCATTTCTTAAGAGCTGCTTATCACTAGAGTTCACTTCTCCAATCTTTGGTAGTTTGTAAAGTGTGGCTGTCACGAATATTAGAAGGAATTGCACTCTTCATGAAATCTCCTATATATGGCTGTCTGACATGCATCCTGTTACTCCACTTGAGCTTCTTTCCTTTGAGAGGAGACAGTTTTTCCCTCCATGACAATTATTTTCTCTCAGCAAACACACCTTCAATTAAGGGAATATTTCTATCTTAAAAAAAAAAAAAAAAAAAAGCCAAACCAGCCCAATTAGAGCTTGAATAATCATAGCAGCTGTGCAACATTTCCATTTTGTCCTGCTAGAATATGCAGTACATACTCTGGCACTGCAGGCAGGAGAGTATAATACATAAATGAACTTTCAAGAGCAATAGCAGTCAAACTTTTCAAAAAGAAGTTGATTGTATATTCCCTGATAATGTACCATGACTAAGGACATCAAAACCTGTTATTTGTTGTTGCCTGGACTGGTGGAAAATATTTTAGGAATGGTAAAGTCTGTGAATGTTAGGTCAATGGGCCCATTATTGGGATTTTGTGCTAACTCCCACTTCAGAGATACTGGCTGATATTCCTTCTTCAGCCTTGCCTACAGGAAGCTTAATTAAAAAACAAGAGCTTGTTGTATTGCTTCATGATTTCAAATCCAAAAAGCGGAAAATATACTCAGAGGGATCTGAAAGGATATGCTGGTATGTCTGCCACAGAAATGTCTGAGTTTGATGTCTTCCCTGAAAAGTAAAATTCATTCTTGCAATACCCCTCAGGCTTTTGAACTCTTAAGCCATTCTTCAAGATGAGATTATTTGAACAGTGACCCATATCTCTAGGCCCTTCTTACAGGGGTGATAGCATTAGAGATTTTTTTTTCCTTTGTCTTGGATTTGTTTCAAGTTAATATATAGAGCTTTTTGTGGTCAAAAAGAGGTTCACTGTATTTCATGTACAGTATACCAAGTGCTTTTTGTAAGCCCTTCTGAAGGGGAAGATCTAGCCCAAATCAGGATTGCAGCAGGAATTGCCCACTTGCATGGAATCTGATATCTCCTTTGCTGAGCAGGCCACAGGTAGGATTCCCACCTTTGGAAATGATGATTAGAATGAAGCCTGAGCTCTGAGAAAGAGAAGTCACCAGAGGATAACTGTGTTACCTGGCTAAGTTGCAGAGCTGGTATATACATAGGAGTGAAATTTCTGAATTTCTTTCTCTGTTCAATACCAGAACTGCATGAACAATTTCAAATTTCTCTTCTTATTGCTGCCTTTCTTTGGAAAGAATTGCGTCCCTGAAGAAGCATGTTTGCAACTGTCAGTTTTACATTTTTAGTCTGCAAATCTTGGGGAACTGAACCTCCTACCAGATGAGAGAGACTTCTCTGTCCATGTGCCAAGGAGCACTGTGGAGGCAGCAGGGGCCAGGATGAAGCTGAGCTAAAGGTGTCTCCCTGGCCCAGTGTAGGTGCTTTAAGGGGAGATGGCATGGCACAGAAGTTTTATGTCAGATGAATCTGAATTCCCTTTGTAGGCAGTAGAAACAGATTTGTTTGTTTGTGGTCTAGTCTCTGAGGCTTAATTACCCACAGTTTAAAGCTCACAGGAAGGGTAAGTGAGCAGTAGAAGCAGGATCATAGAATCACAGGTGTGTTGGCTGGAAATGACTATTGGAGATTGTGGTGCAGCCTCCTGTGATCTTTGCATTGGGCAATTTCATCAGCAGCTGTGCAAACTGAGGTGAGGGATTATTGCTGATGCACCTCTGGGGCTGGATATTTACTTTATACATATGCATATGTTTTAACAATTACTTCTTTTGGTACTGTTTCTTCTTGTAATAAAGGTAACCCTTATAAAGTGCGTATGAGAGGTCTCGAACCACTGAGGAATACTCATGCAAGTAAGAACCATTGGATGTTTGCATCCTTCCACCTTATTCGCTTACAACAGTGCCCTAAACAAGAATTTCACAACTTGGCTCAAAACATTTGACTTTGAACACAACTGGATTTTGGAAGAGGTTTTTTTTTATTTTGGACAATGGCAAAATTTCATCAACAGGTTAGGTGAAGACAGGCTGGTTTTAGTTTGGCCATAAAAGCGCATATATGAAGTGATGAGGGAAATAAAATAGAAGTGCAA
The DNA here is from genome assembly GCF_024509145.1 of Vidua macroura. Lineage (NCBI taxonomy): Eukaryota > Metazoa > Chordata > Aves > Passeriformes > Viduidae > Vidua > Vidua macroura. The sequence continues at coordinate 62,610,896 of NC_071574.1, forward strand.
ATCAGACTTGCATTTTCATGGAGCACTCCAGAATTTATGAATTTCATACACACATATACCTTACTATTATTTTGAAGATAGATTATAGCTGGGAACTCCATCTTACTGTGTTTCAGAAATATCTTATGGTATCTAAAGGATAAATATTTATGAAACACCTTGTGCTTTTGAAATAGGAATCATAGTGTTGGGAAGTAAGGGCCACCTTTCATCTTCAGAATGGGTTCAGTAAAGGTGATGGTAGGACCCATTTCTCAGCTCCATGCTGTGGAAGGTCCATCTTTAGCAGAGGGAGGGTGCAGCCTCCGTGGCTGTTGCCTGTTGAATCACTACCACCTAAGTGTGTGATTGACAATTAGTGCTAATTGCATCCATAGCTTTTGTGAGTCTAACTTTTTCAAACCTTTCATATTGCTTTCCTGGATCTTGCTGGAGTATTTAATGTTGCCCGCAGTCTGTAAGAAGACATATGTTGCACTGGTGCCAAATTAGATGCTTTAATATCTCTACCTTGTTGAAAAGTGATGGGTGTGACTTAGGAATACCTGGGTGAAAATAAACACAGACAGCATCTAGGAATAATTGGTTTTCTCATTTTTAGTTGCAGGCTTTTGCTCACAGGTGAGATCCACAGGTATTTATAAGCTCATCTGCTCTTCCAGCATTTGCCCACCAACTAAAATAACCAATCTTATAAGCCAATTGAGTCCATGCCTTTGAAGATGTGTCTGCCTCCATCAGCTCTGATGAGTGTTAGTTTAATTTCTGTTTTCTAAGGATTAATTTGGGCATGGTGTAAGAGGGGGGTGTTTGTGTTTTTGTACTTACCTCAATTAGGGACTAGGGCTGAGAAGTTAAAGGACAGAAAACTGAGATCCCAGGGTGCTGTTAGTCTTTGGATTCTTATAGTTTAAGATTTTTCCTGAGTATTGGAGGGATCCCCTCATTGACAGGAGCACACAGCTGAGTGCTCTGGCATATTGCCACTTACTAACTTTCATGTGAGTCTAATGTGCAGAGTAATACTGATTTCTCAAGTAAATGTTTTAAAGCTGCAGAATGCTCTCACACTGAAAGAAACCCCAGGGAATCATCCGTTTCCTCTTTCCTGCTACAAGAGAGGAGATTATTTCTGCCTCTTTCTTTCCATAGTTTTTTTCCCAAGATTATCTCTTGTCCCAGGCCATGCAGTAACCTAGGTATCTGGCACTGCCAGTCAGAAGTGACCCAGGAACTCAGGATACAAGTTGTAAGCAGAATGAAATATTTCCTACCCTTGGCAATACAGTACTGGATAGAAAGAAAAATGCTTTACTTTAGGAAGTTGAAGTTTTATGCTCCATAGATTAACTTGCTGTGTATTCAGAACTTGATGTATTCCGGCTTTATGTCCTTTATAGAATGGTGTGTAAAATTCTTATTCCATAAAAAGTTGTTACGGTAAGAAGTTAATAGCCTGTTTAGTTCATCATTGAGAAAAGGTATAATAAAAATATAAATACCCATTTTTGTTTATGTACGTACAATTTAAAAATTAATTAAGGAACTATAAAGCTGATTAAATTTTTTGTTTGAGCGGTTTTTTTTAATAGAAGTTCCTGTAGTGCTTGTTCTTTCTGAGTAGTGATCTATCCAAGATGAAGAATTAACCTGGGTTCCAAACGTAATTTGTGAGCATCCTTTCTTATTCCTAAAAGTCAGTGACATGATACCATGGCCTTAAAAATGTGGTGTTTAAGAACTGACGTATATTCAGAACATGATCTTGAACCCAGAGAAATAGTCCACTATTTTCAGTTATGGTGTTTTGCCTTGGTTAAGTCTTCTGTTTCTTAGACTTGAATACTGCTTTTGTGTTGGGGCAAAAGAAAGTTAAAAGAAATTTATTACTGAAATAAGGGAAGAAAATTAAATTCTGCTGGCTGCCACTAAAGAGTTATGGACAAAGAACACACAGACAATAATTACTTTTAAAGCCTCCTTGGAAAATATAAAATCTCTTGCTATTGTTAAACTGCCTTTAAAACTAAAGAAGTCATGTGCAGGGCCTGCACAACTTATTTGTGTGTGTCCATGTGTGATTCTTTGAAGCCTTTTCATTTCAAGTCCACGTTTGCAATATTCTCCCCTTTCATTCCATTAAAGAACTTCTAATGCCTGTTTTGACACACAGAAAACAGAATTCCACTTTCTGGTTTGGTTTTTTTTCACTTGATTATTATGTTTTATTATGAAATTGCATGGATCTCTTGATTAGCTAAATATATATGTTGCTGATAAATTTACAGTGGCAGCATGTGAATTAATACAAGCAGTTCTTCCTTTGCAGAGGCTTTTCTGGTCTCTTGCAGTCTATTTGTACTTTCCTTGGTAATTCCCAGAGATGGGATTTGAGGAAGGAAATGGAGCAAATCTAGATTCAGACTTTGCTTTTGGATCTCTTCTCTCTAGAGGATGAGAACAAATCAGTGAATTTAATCAGGCACTCAAATGTGATGAAAATTTGGATATTAATCATCAGTGGGAACTTCTGTTCCATGCTCATTAAATAGCAAATTTTGGTGAGTGCTTCCAATTCCCTTTTGAGTTACCAGAATTGCATGTATACACCAAGCAATGTCAGGTCATAATGCAAATTTTCTTGGAAGCAGAGCACTGCATATTGTATTAGTTATCAATGAAATCTCAGATTCCACTTTTACTCATGTAACTTTAACATCATAAATATGTAAAATTACTTCATCATATGCAATACAGCATTCTCATAACTTTTGTTAATGGAAGTCTGGACTATTTAGAAAGACCAGTTGTTAGAGTCAACATGAGAATTAGATTGAGAATCACATTTCAAGAGTGGGGAATAATAATTCAAGTGGCATTAGAAATAAGTGAAGTCTTCTGACTTACTAGTGAAGTACATATTTTCTTAATTATATTTGCATACAAGAATAGAAGATATAGAACTAAATACTTGGGGTCATAGAGGTCTTTAGGCAATGCCAATCCTGTACATTCAGAATTCAGAAACAGTCTTGAGTTACTAAACTTTGAATTATTTTTGCTTATCTTCTGGTGTTTTTTGTCTTTAGGGCTGGTATTCTTAAAGGGTCTTTTTCTACTTTAGCAACAAACAGAAATTTTCTTTTGCATTGCTTTAAATAAAGAAAAAAATGAGAGCTGGGATCTTTTTTGGTGATTATCTGTCTGAAAAGAAAGGCCACTTAAAGGAAAAAAAAATCTGAAATCTCAGGATGATACTCAGATTTGTCATAAGATTTCACAGTATGCAAAAAACGATAATTCCCATGGCTAGACATGTATCTTGCCTGTTCCTACAACAGGGTTCCCTTTCTCTCTGATGCCCCACAGCTGGGGCCATCAAGGTGTGTTGAGTTCTGGGATAGGTGTTTCCGATGCCAATGGTCCCTTTTGCAGCAGGGCTGTAGGAGGACACCTGCACTGCAGCTACAGCTCATGCTTCAGCTTGCTTTACCTGCTGCCATCCTCCTTCCTGGCCCCAAACAGGCCTTGCACCATGTGGGGGCTGTCACACAGATGGAGACACCACTTGCAAGTTTTAAGCCACGAGGGCTCCCATGGACCGTGGCACAGAGCGCTTCGTTGGGAATGCAGTGTCCAGGTGAGGGCTCTTCCACCTCGTGGGGTGTCAGAGCTTTTCATACTCAGCATGGGCTTGTGGAACTCCCTGTCACCACAGGTCCCCAACTGGGGAATAATTAGCATTGGCTCCATGATTGCAGAAGGCTAATCAATTGCTCTATTATATCATCCTATACTATATTATTTTATACTTATTAAGAAACTCAGTAACCCTTACAGCCAGTCCAATACAGCTTTGACCTAATTGGTCAATCTATCCAAACACCATCCAGTGTCTAATTAAGAAATCACCCTTTGGTAAACAAATCTCCATGACACATTCCACAGGTACCCAACAGCAGGTGCAGCAAGTGGAGATAAGAATTGTTTCTCATTCTTTCCTCTGATCTTCTCACAGCCTTCCCTGGGAAAGTCTGTGCCTGCTCTCTGTGGCCAGAGAGCTGCTGCCACAGCTCCCCTCGAGTTATTTTTGGTTCACCCTATAGAAAGCTGATTGAAAAATGATTCAAGCTCCCTGTGTAGCATCAGAAGGAAATAAACCAAACAACAAAACAAGAACATGAGGGATTTTAGGGCAATCAATATAGAGCACTTAGGAGCAAAGCAAATCCTACAGTAAGTTTAAATTGTCTTTTCTCAAACCACTTTAAATATGGAAAAGCAATATCTATACTAACCCAAAGAATGTAACTGAAGCTGTGCAACATGTGAAATTATTGAGTGCTGAGGTAGGGCTGAATTTTTAGAATACAAGTATGAATTCACAAATACATATGTTTTAAAACATGCAAAAAATCCCTAGATTGAGAAGAAGCAGTTGAATTCATGCTGTTGGATTCCCTGAGAACTGTAAGGATCACATGGATAGGGTTTTGCTCAAGCAGATTTGGGCAGAATCTTGTTTTCCTTCATTCACCTGGCAAGTGTGATGTTCTAGGCTGAGAACAGAGCACTTCCCTGTGACAGCTGGTGAGTTGCATGCCTGCAGTCCCAAATGCAGAACCCAGAAAAATTATAAACCCCAGTATTTTTAGCTGTATTCCCATTTATAGTTTAAGTCCACGTTTATAAAGGTGAATTGTTCCAAATGTTAAAAAAAAGGTCAAGTTAAAACAGCATATGCTAGTTTTAATACATATTCTTTACTGGCTAATATTACTTCAAAACATATTTTATATACGTATATTATATGTTAGTTCTTTTTCTATTCCTAGAGCAAAAATGAAATTTAAAATTAATTATTTCTTTAAAGATGAAATACCTTATTTGTACTTAACTGTGTATTAAAACATTATGTATTAATACAATGTATGTTTTTAATTAAAAATTATGCCTCAGAAAATATTTTGACTTCTCAGTGTTTGTTACTGATCTTATGCAGTAGTACTTGAATATTCTTACTTCACAATGCTGAATGGGAAGAGGTGGAATAGAATAGCATTCATTCACTAGCAGCACTTTCTAGTAGTTTGCATCTTTTGGCTCTTTCACTGCTTTAAAAAGCAGTGTTTGTTGTAGATATATTAGCTATATTTCTATGTTTGTCATGGGTGACAAGCAGCTCTCCTTCTGAGGCTGGTCCTAGCTCGCAAAACTGTCTAAACATTCTTATACTAATAAATTTAATATTAGATTTTATACAGTCTGCTTAACAAAATCCAAATGGGAGTAGGCTATTCAAGATATCCTTCTAAATCCTGTTCTCTTGAGCAGTTTCCTACTGATCTATGTAATTATTAAATGCAATTACTTGCTCAGTTTGCATTCTTTGCTAAATGCCATCTTTCTGTTTACTTGGTTTGTAGGCAGGGGAGGGCTTGGGGAGACTGTGGCCTTATTTATTCAAACCTTATAATAACCCATTTTAGTTTACTTGTGTACATCAGCAAATGTATGCTCCACACATTAAAGGAAAATATGAAACCTCTTATTCTAGTGGAGTTGTTTTAGTTGAGTCTAGATTTAAAAACTGAGATCATCTGCCCTGTAAACCCATTTGTCTGTAATTTACTCACTACAAAAGGCTGTTATTTTCTTGTCCTTCCTGTCCTGAGTGACTGGCTTGAATTTCAAGAGTAAATGAATTTGTGAGCAATGGTTTATTCCATTCTGGCTTTAAGGCTTAATGAGACTGTAATGCATCCAGGCTGAGGCTTCTGTTTGATCTCGTAATAGTAGGAAATGGACAAGTAGATTGCACTAATCATTAGAGATTGCACATGCATTTGTTCCTCCCTGCCCTGACAGAATGGCCATTGAAGGCGTGGGTTGGAGTTGGGCACATGGTAAAACCAGAAGGGCTCTATTGTCTCTCTTATGTAATGTCCCTGGCAAAGAATACACAGCTGGTGATGGAGAAGGCTGGGCATCTTTTGTGTCTCCTTCTGTAGGAGCTGAAGATGGAAAGGTCAGTGCTGTTTGGAAGAGCAGGATGATTTTATTGGGAACTTCCTCCTCCTGTGACTTGCTCTGCATGTGTGACTGCTGAACCTAATCCCAGTCAGGGACACCTGCAGTTATGCCCCATGGGAATTAATAGTCCAGAGCATTGTGATAGAACTGGTGGCAAACTTGCATTGCAAAAGAGCTCACATTTAGTGTAGTGACTCTGGTGCTCTCTGAATTCATTCCTGAGACTCAGTCCTTTTGTTCTCTCAGGTGTTGGAGTGAATTACTGTCCTGTAAGAAAAGTCTGAAATGAACTTCCTTTAGGAAAATTGCAAAAAATTAAATTAAACTTTAAAGAAACCAGAGAATGCCTTTTGAATATTTAACACAAACCTTGACCTTTTTTTTTTTCTTCCTCTCACTTGGCCTGCCTTGGGACAGAATCAGAAATGAGGGCCAGAAATGCAGAATGGGAGAGCAGCCCTGAGGTAGAAGTTGGGCTTTTGGATGATGGCCCATCTTTGGAGAAAGCCAAACTGAAAAATTGCAGAGGTGCTAAAGGCTCTGAGCCCACTAAGCTTGAAAAACTGTTGACCTGAAAAGTTAATACGAAATGTGTTGTAAAACTTCTGGATGATGGAATAACATATGCAGTGAAATGAGAAACAATGATGGCCTTTTCAGAAACATCTGGATATTCTGAGGTGTTTCTGTTGGTTTGTTTTCTTTTTTTCCCTTCATGTTAAATAAGACTTAAAGAATCTGCAATGTATGGGAGCTGCAAATTTTCACAATGTGTTGCTGCTAAGTATAAGGATACATGCTTTGTGCAATGAGTTCTGTTTATTTTTTTATTTAGCAAAGTATTGGTGTGAATTGGCTGCTTGCTTTGCTTTTCCTTCTACCTCAGTTAGTGAAGGCTGTCAGCTCATGACAGGAGAGATATTAAAGCCATTGCAGACAATGGCACAATGATCTGGAGACAGACACAGAACCTGATTTAGACAGAGGTCCTAAACAGAGGCTCCTCCCAGGAGCCTGAAGTTTCCAGCCTAATTTGCCTGCCCAGTTTGCTTTCCACAGCCCCTGTCAGCAACACTTAACTGGAGTGCTGATAAGTACTATAAAATGTCAGGGATGTTGTCTAGACCCAAATCCAGATGGTGTTGCATTAGATTTGATCTTGGGAATATACATTCTCTTAGAAACAGTTCTGATATTAAAAATAATCTTTCTTGCAGCAGAAATTGGTTGGCAGCTTTGTAGACTCTTTACAGTAACAACACAGATGATTTTATTTGCTTTTTGAAGGTTTTGCTGCCTGAGTCGATGCTCCTTCTCTGCCGTTCCCCACCTGATTTTTTTTTTCCTAAAACAGTACTAGATCAAAACCCAGTGAGTTTTACAAGAAACCTTATGTTTTCTGGGGACAAAACAGATAAGGAAGTCTGATGTCTTTTTCTGTCATACAAACATTTATTGACTGAAAGAAACTGTGTGTGAGGTGTATTCAAACACTTGGAGAGAGAAGAATGGCTGTGGCAGCTGGGCTGTGTTTTCTAACAGTGATAAAGATAAAAACATTCTGGTGCATTTTTGAACCTGAGAAAATTATTTACTTGAGGAAAAGAAAGACATATTCCGGTGTAAATGAAGGAAGCCATATGCACACTACACCTAAATTCCAGAGCAGTGATTTCAGGAAGTTGAGGAGCTGGAAGTGTTAGTGTTTTCCTTGCTACACAGTGTTCCCCAGGGACACGTGGAGCAGGGCCTCACAGCCCAGGGAGGCTGTAGGAGGCTCTTGGGGATCTTTATGCCTTGTGATGTCTTTTTTAAAGGGCACTCAAGCTTAGGTGATCTGCTTTTCAGGAGTAAGTACTTAGCAATAGGCTACCTCCTTTCTTTGAAACTTTTTGGTTTGAAATGCTGGGCTTAATTCATTGTTCAGACTGTGTTATGCACACCTTGGTGGCATGGTGAAAATATAAGAAGATGGCAGATGGGTGATATGATTCTATGGACAGATGAGGGTCTATGACTAAGACTTATGGTCATCCGGTCATACTGGAGACCATCAATAACAGAGGCTGTATAATTTTTAGTGCAAATCCAATGAAGATTATCTCCCTGTAATTCAGAGCATTCACATCCTGTTGAATTAGCAGATGGTTCTGGAAGCCACTGAATAACAGCATTAGCTACATGTTGTATATGTGACTCTTGCTCATAATGGTTGTTTATTTGTCTTAGAAACAAGGCACAAATTTTCTTTGTTGTTTCTTTTGAAAGATTACTTTGCACATGATGACTAAGATTTTTTTTCCTGGAGTTTTCATTGAAGGTTTTTTTGGTGTATCACAGGATTGTGTCTAGCCCTGAATTGTGCAGACTAATCAAGTAAGAACAAAATGCAGTCTTTGTGCCATGCATTCTGGAACGCAGAATAGATGGACAATCTAGTTGAGGCATAAATCCTGGTTTTAGTTCTGCTATAAGGTTTATGCTTGGTACTCTCAGAGAGTTTTCTAGGAGTTTTTTCTAGGCATCTACAGAGCATCTCGGTGACAGGTTTTTTGCATTTAGGAAACATGAGGCTTCAGGGTCAATTGTGGCTCTGGGAATGTGACTCCCTGGGCTGGGTAGTCAGCTTGTTTCACTGACAGACACATATACTGTGTTTCTCAAATGCCATGCAAAATGTACACTGCAATCCTATCTTTCTGGAGGTTTATTCTCTGTTTCCAATTGTCATAATCTCAGTGCAATTACAGTCTCAACCAGGGCTACTTGTTACCTATTTTCACATTGTATCTTGACATGCTGACAATCACTATGAAAACTGTGGAAGATACAAGCTTTACTTCATAGGGTTTCAGGCCCAAAGGAACCACTAGAGAATTTAGTTCTTATTTTCTTCAGAGAAAATAATAGATTTTTTTTAAACTCAAATACCCCTTTATTCAGATTAAAGCTTTTTTGTCTTCTGGAGACTATTCCAGAGAGCAGGAGAGATGACAAAACCTCCCAGTACGTGATACTCTTGGAATGACAGGGAATTTATTAGGTATGATGACATGTGTTCATCAGAAAAGAAAGTTCATAGCACCATTTTCCTAGTTTTAAGTTTTGATTGTGTTTAATCTCTAATAAAGTAGAATAAGCTAAATCGAGTCCTTTCTCTTCTGCCTTTGGAGTAAGTCTAGTTAGCTGCATGAAAGGAAGAAGATGTTGCTTCTGACCTCAGTGGGTGATTTTGGAAATCCTAGAATATGGTATTTCAGTAAAATCGTCTTCTTAATGGAGAAGAGAATTAAATCTGACTCTTTGTAGAGAAAGGAAACTGTGATTGAAGGCAAGAACCTGTGAATGGAGAGAAATGAGCAGGCAAAGGGTGTGGAGTCTTACTTTTATAGTCTTTCTGCCTCTGGAAGTCAAAGCATGATCTTTCCTGTTCAGTCCAAAGCGTGCTTACTGCAGAGAATTTTTGCAGGGAAAAAAAAAGGGAAGAGAAATATATTCTAGAAGGATGGCATAGTTTTCTTTTAAAGACTTCAAGCAATGCAGAATCCCCTGGTAAAATATTTCAATTTGATTTTCCTGGCTTTGAAAGTAATCAAAAGCTTCTTTCAAGGTTTAACTTGCTAATGAGATCCAGTGACTGGAAGTTAGTTATGCCATTGTCTGCATGATTAACTATTTCCATCCTCTTATCAGTTAGCTTTTACGTGTGAAAATACCTATGTGGTGATGAAGTCAGCTTATAACCTTCTCTTTGATGATCCGAGTATATTGCACTTCATAAGTCTCAGATCATAAATCATGTTTTCTAGACTGGAGTAATTTTTGTGGTCCTCCTTTTAATGTTTTCCAGTATTTCCACATGTTTCTTAAAATGTGGATTTTATGCTGGTATTCTGTCAGAGGGCTCACAAATAATATAAAATGGGGATGATTTCTGTTTGTCTAAGGTTTATATAGTTATTTTTTCCCCTCATGAATATGATAGATGCTTTTTACCAAGAAAGTATTTCAAGAGGTTTTCCTGAAGTTCTCATTCTTTTTTTTTTTTTTTATTCTTACTTCCACTGAAACTGTTCTCCAAATTCCCAAAGTAGGTGGTTCTCATGGCAGTGACCAACTGATAACCTTCAGCCATACAGCTCTGGAAGTGTCTATTTCTTTTCTGTAATTCTGTAGGAAGCATAGGCCCTTAATTTTAAAACTTTGACAAATATCTAAACTAAATACCTTAAGTAGGCAAGTCAAGTACAATTCTGGACTTCCCATTCAGAACAAAAGAATTCCTTTCTGAATTCCCCTTGTGTTGTCTTGCATTTGGTTGTATTAAAATAAAAATTTTGTTAGGTTCTCCATGTAGGCAGGCTGTCAGTTTATTTCTCAGGTACCCCATTTTCTTTCCTAACCCTGAGAAGCTTTCTCACCTACTGCTGTGAACACGGGACATTTTATATTTTTTATAAAAATAACATCAGATGAAGAATGAATTCCTTGTCATTCCACTAGAGGAGGAGTTGTTGGTATCAAGAACATTTTGAGACCTGTGAGTATTCTACAATTGAATCCAACTGAAGTACACTGTTAATTCCACATCATCATTTTTTAATTGAGTTGTTATATTGTACTCAGTCAAATGCCATGGAGAAATCAAGTGCACTATAGCATACAATTTCCTTTGTCAAGCAGACCTGTTATCTCTTCACGAAAAGACAATAGGTTTGTTTTACAAGACCAGCCTTCCATTAAACTAACTGATTGACATTAATTAGATTTTTAGCCTCTAATTCTTTGTTGATGAAATTTGAAATTAATCACTCCTTTTAGTGAATGCTAAATAACTATTGTAGAGGTCTGTGGCCCATCTCTTTTATCTTTGTTTAAATATTAGGTCTCTTTTGGCAGTTCTTTTTCTTTGGATTGTCCCCATTTTTTAAAGGTTTGTTTAAAAATAATATTAGCAATTCAGAGAAGCTCCTCAGCATGCCCTTTTAGCACTCAGGGGTATGTGTTATCCAGGCTTCTGATTTGAACATTGTTTAATTTTAGCAGATATTGCTTAACATCCTTCTTTATCACATATGGCAGACTTCCTATTCCATCCACAACTTTGCATGAGGTGAATACATCCTCCTGCTTCATTCTGAATGCAGAACAGGAAAAAAATAGAGCATTTCTGTGTACTTTATGTACTTTACATCATCTTTTGCAGTTTTGCCATTCACTTCTTGCAGATCTGCTGTATCTTTCTTGCCACTATTATTTTTATGCTCTTTCCCTTACCTTTCTTCAGCCTTATACATCCACATGCTCACTTTTATTCTCATATGTATATGTTCTAGTTTCTTTTCTGTTTTCATTGCTAATTCCATCTCTCATTTTAAGCATGATTCTTTCATGGCCTGTTTTTTGTCCAAGTAATGATGACTTCTTGAGAATGTAGAAGTTTTTACTTGTACAGACACCCTTGAATTTTGTTAAAAATTATAACTTAATATTTTTGTTTGTTTGTTTTCAGTTTTAATGCCAACTATTGCTTTAAATTTTGGAGAAATTATTCTGTGGGGTTTTCAAATTTCCTGTAAAATATATGCTTGAGTTTTTAAATAGAATTTTGTTTTATGAAGATGATTTGCTTAAGGTAAGCACAGTGAAGTCATCATCATGAATATTGTAGTCTGATGTTGAACATATTTTTTTAAAGTGTTTCTCATTCAGATATGTGAAACAGATTGTGGGTGAAGGTTTTGAGGTTCTTATGTGTTGGTTTTGTGAATGTATGAAGTCAAATATTTGTCTTTGCTAGGACTCCCTTTACTTTTCTCCACTGAGAAAAGTAGCCCAAGGAAAGCTGTGCTGCTGTGCCAGCACAAAGACTCAGTGCCATTGGCAAATTCCAGCAGCCAGTATCTGCAAATGTGACATACTTTTAACAATACTCAGTGGTATTTGCACAGCAGTACAGTGAGAACGTTTCATTCAGGCCCTGTGGTATGTGAGCTGCTATGCCACGTGCTACCTCTGCTTGCTGTCCCTTCTGTGTCACGACTGCAGCAGTATTATTACAACTCCCTACTCCCCCAGTGCTTGAGGAGATGTGGTTTTGGGTTTTATTAAACTGCATTGACTCCCTGTGGCATCTTCCATGTGCTGTTCTGGCACCCACTCCTGCCCTCAAAAGTGTTTGGTGTTTTGGCAGCAAAGAGCTTTGTAACCCCACAGATTTAGAGTTACAGTTAGGAAATTCTGCAGAGGGAAAGCAGCCACCCAGGAGTGGTTGATGCCTGGTGTGAACCCGAGACAGATGGTGTGGCCATCCTGGAACAGGTTCTGTTCATGACAGGGCTCTGGTGGCTCTTCTTTCCATCTCCTCCATTGTTCACTGAGCTCAGGTAAGCTTAGGGTGCTGACATGGTGACAAAGGGTTATGGGCAGGATGTTTTGTGAGGCTTGCGAGCAAATCTCAAGACAAAGGACATTGGCTGAGATTTTTTTTGTAGGAAGCAGAGAGGAGCATAAGAACAGAGGCTGATAGTTGAAAGTAGAGGGCACAGGGTAGCTCACATGCACATGAAAGCTCATCTTGCAACTGCTCCTGTAATTTCTCAGCAGGGTTTTTTCCAGTATCTGAGTACACATCTTTAATATCTATTTCAATTAGAAGTGTCTCACATATCTGTATGTTGCTGTAAGTCCCAAGAGAGGGACTGGGGATAAAATCTGGAATTTGAAATGCAGAGACTTAAGACACTGCAGACTTGATGTCCTCAGCATAATGGTATCCTTCAGAATTGGACGTGTTTAGCACAGTATTTTCTATACACCTAATGTACGTCTTCAGATTTTGACTCTGAGTCTTGTGCTTTATTCCCTTGCTCATTAGTACTCTGCAGATCTCAGAGCATCCACAGCTGCTTTGACTGCTGTGGTAAAGATAACTTTATTATGAATACAATTAAAAATGTTCTTTATGGTTTATTTGACCCTTTTTAATCACTTTAATTACTTTGCTGGCTGCTTTGTTTTGCAGCTGCCACTGAATGTGTGAAGACTAAATAACCTTGTACTTCAATCATATCTTCAATGTTTGTGTCTCTAATAGAAAAGTGATTGATCAACTAATTGATAAAACCCAGCTAGGAATTCCCTAAAGTGCTTGTTGGCACCAAAGAGGTGAGCAGAAATGGAAAACCTATTTATTCTAATTAACTCAGTAAAAAACAAGTATAGAAAACAATGCCTGCCTCAGTGCTGTGGAAACTTACAGATACGGGCAAAACAGCTTTATATAGTGTTTCTCATTTTATTAAGAGTAAGTTTCTGATTTGCCAGAGAGGGCCATTTTTGCTATACAAGTAAGGCAGAAGAAAAGAGTTAAAACTAGATTCCTGGAAGCTTGAATGTAAAATGTACTTACCAGTTGTCTTTGTTCTTGCAGCCCCAACCACAGAATATCTCCTGTGCTATTTCATTTCTTGCCTCAATGCATATATTTGAAGTAAGCCTGAGACTCAAAGTCAGTGGTAAAACTCGGCATCTGAGACATGGGAGTAAAATGGAAAGGAGCTACGAGACATCAGCTACATGATTCTAAATCTGATTTTTATTTCCTTCCTTGTCTGTTAGAGCTCAGGAGAAGCTTTTGCCCCTGCCTCCCATGTTCCCTGTGAAAATGACAAAAGGGTTGTGTTGGTCTGTAAGTGCTTTGGTGTTGGAGTGCTTGTGCATGGATGGATAATTGAGTCGCTTTCTACAACTCTTTGTGCAACTCTTAATATGTTGCATTTTATTCCTTGGGTTAAATCTAGTCCTGTGGCTAAGCTTTTCTAAAGAAAAACCCAAACAAAGCATCACCACTATCACCAAGGAACATAAAGCCCCCTAAATCTAACAACAGCAGCAAAGAAACCCAAAACAAATCAAGCTCCTCTTTCTTCAGTGATTTCTTTTAGTTGTTAGAAGTGTAAACCAGCAACTCTTTGCTTCTCTGTTTTTTTAAAGTCTCGCTGCAAGAATAGTCATTAAGGGGTGTAAATATTTATTTCACTGAGATGCCAAAATTAAAAAAAAAATCAAATTATACTTGCATGGATACCAGCTCTTTGAAGTTTAGTTAATTGTTTCATTGCCTAGATTAGGATGTGGAATAATTAACTAAATAATATGCTTGATTTTCAGACTTAGACAGCTTTCTCATGTACCTAAACCTCACAGTATTTCCTCTCTACCTGTCACATTTTATGCTTTCTCTATGGCCTTTCCTGACAGGATTTATTATGTCCTTCTCCATTTTCAGTGCAAAACTTTATCCATGTTGCTATTTAAATCTTCAAAGCCATTTAAGTTAATCAAATATATTTAAAAATAAAATATGTAAGTAAATGCAGACCAAATAATTTTAGTTCACTGTAAAATTTTATTTTTCATTATGCTACAGGACTTTCCCATAAATTGCAGTAAATCGTGACTCTTATCTTTGAATTGAGGTATTTTTCCCACAGCAGGTGGTGCTTGAAGGTGGTGCAGGAAGGTGATTCTCCATGTACAGGGCTGTGGTGGGCAGCAGTGGCCACTCACAAACTTGAGGTGCCATTCACTTCTACCCAAAACAAGATTATTTTTATCTCCCTTTGGCATCTTTAGCAGAGTTACTTTATAGATGTACTTTATATAACTGAGGGGAGTGTAGATATTTTTTTCCTAAAAATCTCTGATTTCTCCTCTCCTTTATGAATAGTAGAGGGCTACTGCTGTTACTGCCAGTGCTGGACTGAGTGGCAAAGAAGATTATTCAATATACCTGCTGCCCATTTGAAAATGCTTTAATGGCTCTCTGGCCTGCTTTGCAAATGCCTGGCTTTTGGAAAAACAGGAGAGCTGTACTGCTTTGACTAATCCTTATTTAAGAAAAGAGGAAAATCCTAATGAAATTTAAAAAAAAATATTTTTCCTGAACTTTTGAATTTTCTACAAGAAGCATTACTATATTTAATAGCTATATTACAAGTATGAAACGGGATTAGGTTTAATACAGACAGACTGTGATCTCTTCAAAGAGTTTGCCTCATTATGCTTCTGTGTACCATGAGTTATATATTGTCAAGTGAGTCTATTTTGTTATGGAAGTTACAAGTTCAGTTCAGGATGCCTTAGCTCAAATTGCTGCAAACTGAGTAGTTCTGATTCAAGGTCTGATAAGCTCCTCAAGTCTGAATGTTCTAGCTCAAGATATTTATATCCCCTGCCTGTATGAAGGTCTGGGTAGTTTGTTTGTTCTGCAAAAAGAACAGCTTGAGAGTGCTTTTCTTCTTTTCTACTTACTCTATAATGTGCTAGTGGTTTTGGGGCTTTTTTAAATTATAATTATTTCTCTATGTTTTTCTTACTTTGTGCACTCACAACACTGCTAAATAATCAAGTCACACATTCATGACTTCAGTAGGGGTGGAAAAAAACATACACAAACATCAAGAAGCTGAAACTAATTGAATATCCAACTCTAATTTGACCCAAGTTGTCTCTGCAGTCAGATAATGTGTCACTTTGTAGCATTGACTGCTTAGCATATAATTAAATCTGTAGTAATTCTAAATTAATAGCTGTAAAAAGTTAAGATTGTCAGATACAGCATACATTTGTCACAGGCCTTGAGAGAGAACAATGTAAATACTACTCAGTTTGTGAAATGTTTATATTCTTTAAAGTTACATACTGCAGACTTAGGGCCTTTAAAATAGCATTGATTTCTTACAACTGAAAACCTATCTGATATGAATATTTAATGTAGGAAATTATATTTGATGTTTGGAATACGTTATGAATAACTGATTATTTTAAGAAGAAAATTTCAAGTGACGCTGATGCTCAGGTTAACCTTGGAAAGTTGGTGTGATGTGTGGAGAGTCAGGAGAAAGCCAGTCCTCTGGGGGTTGTGAGATAGGAGCTCCTGCCCTGAGTGCAGAGTGTTTGCAGCTCACAGACCACCTTTAACTCCTGGTGCAGAAAACACTGTCCAAATACAGCCCCTTGTAATGCAGCAGTAATGGTGAAAGAGGAAAATGCTCTTCTGCATGAAAACTTTGCCTCAAGGAAACCCTCGTCAAATTTATGTCTCCTACAACTCAGCATTTTCTGCCTTATTGGGGCATTTTGTGTACCATCACTTACATGTGTTCATGTAATTAAGTTTACTGAATAAAGCTGACACATTTTCTTTCTTATTAACTTTCTGACACTGCTTTCCCTTCTTCATCCCTATTCCATTAATAAAAAGAAATTAATGTTCTTGGGATTCAGACCCTAAAGATGAAGTCAATGTTATATCCTTGCACATTATCATTATGTATGCCCATATATAGATATAGATTTTTATTATGACTAAATCTTTCTGATGTTCCAGCATTGTCACTGAGAGCTTTTGCTTAAAAAGGAAGTAAAGGTATAGGTGAAAATAAAAAGACAAAAGTAAGGCTTTGTCCTTTGATGTCTTACAAATAGGAAGAATGTATCTGGAAAATGACTGCCTTCTGAGGCCTCCCTCTGATACAACTAATCTTTTAAAATTGGTGCTGATACTCACTTTTGTTCAAATCTGAGAATAAAACCTGTTCTTACAATGACCTGTGATCTGCTTCTGTTTTTCTCTGCTCTTTTCTCTGCCTCCTCCCCTTCACAGAAAGTGAAAAAAAGGTCAACATGCTATAAACAGCTAGTTTTGAAAAAAAAGTAGCTATGTAAAAATGAGTTCACTGTGAACAAACTTCCTCAAGTTCCTCTATTTCTCCATTAATGCCATGCCAGCAACTTAGTTGCAAGTCCTTGTGTCGATGAGGGTCATACATTATTTTTTCTAAGGTTTATGGGTTGGAAACATATCAATGATCTAGTGAATGCACACATATTATCTGTGACAAAATATGAATTGGACACAGATTAAGTGGAAGTTTGTGTATCTGAATTCTAGGCAGAATTCTGAAGCACACACAGTGGTGGCTGCTATTTATAGCCAAGTGGTGGCTGCTATTTATTTTGATTTCTTTGAGCTTTGGCTACATGATTTTACAGCATTTCAGATGACAAAGTTAGTTGGTGTTTAATGTAGTTGATGAAAGGATCAGCAAGGATCATGGCAGACACATCATGGACTAAACAATACAAGGCAACATAGCAACCATACAAGGACTAAAAATACCCTCCACTGTAGTCCACAACCTGCATGAGTGTGCTGGTGAATAATTCCCTTTTACTGGATTAAGTCTAAACAATCTTCTATAAGTAAGCCAAGCATTTAATGGAAAACTTTGCATTTTAATGTGCAGACAAGGCAGAAAAGCTGTTTTGTATTTAACAGAATTTAATACCACCTATTTCCCAAAAATTCTGCTCATTTAACTCTTAGGATGTCATCCCTGTTTCTATTAGAGCAGGGAGTCCTGAAGGAGGTCCGTGAGTAGTGTGAGCACGGTGGCCTTGCAAAGCAAATGTGTTGAAGCTTGTGGAGCTATTTTCATTTTCCCCCACTTACAGTTATGAATGCAGTGGCTACTTGAGCAACACAGACAGGCTGCAATTCCTTAATGGATCAGTCTAGGAGACAATACTGAGAGAACTCATGGTCTATGAAACTATGAAAGTCATGGTCATCTTCCCCTGGGAGGGGAATATGAAATGCTGTAGTGCAGTATGCACATTGAGGTAGGCTCCCACTCGTAGCCTTCCACAAGAAAAGAAACAAACAAAAACTTCAAACAAAAACAAACAAACAGAAACAAAATTTGAATGTTTTGCATAGCTCAGAAGTAGCTGCCTTTGGTAGCAGCTGTTGAAGTAAGCAGAGCATGAGGGAGATGGGAAGGTGGTGGCGATGAATTCCAGGAGGAAGTTGCCTACAAGTGGAGCTGGGCATGTGAGAGCACAGGATCATCTGGGTTGGGAATAGATGCTTTTACATTCTGTAGCTTTGCATAAATGGTTTTGTTTCAGGAGGACCCATACATGCTGTCAGCTCTGCAGGGAGGCAGAATTCAGATAGAAAATTCAGCCAGATGTTAAGTTGAACAAAGGCAGATTATGACCTTGTTTTTAGATGGTGGTTTTTAGATGGCTTGTTATTTAGTGTGTTATTTAGGTGAGGTTCCAGATGATTGGAATCTGGCCAATGTGATGCCCATTCACGAAAAGGGTGGGAAAGATGATCCTGGTTAGGCCAGTTAGCCTGACCTCAGTACCCAGTAAGGTTATGGAACTGTTTATATAAAGTGTCATCACACAGCACTTACAGGATGGCCAGGGTATCAGCCAGCATGGGTTTAGGAGGGGTAGGTTGTGTTTGACCAACCTGGTCTCCTTTTATGATCAAGTGACCTGCCTGGTTGATGCAGGAAAGGCTGTGGATGTTGTTTATTTGGACTTCAGCAAGGCCTTTGACACTGTCTCCCACAGCATACTCCTGGAAAAGCTGGCAGCCATGGCTTGGACAGGAGGACTCTTTGCTCGTCTAAGAACTGGCTGGATGGCCAGCCCAGAGAGTGGTGGTGAGCGGTGCTGCATCCAGCTGGCAGCCAGGCACCAGTGGTGTCCCTCAGGGTTCTCTGGGGCCAGTTCTGTTCAATGTCTTTATTGATGACATGGATGAGGGTATTGAGTCTTTCATTAGTAAATGTGCAGACAACACTAAACTGAGAGCATGTGTTGATCTGTTGGAAGGCAGGAGGGCTCTGCAGAGAGACCTGGAACAGTTGGATGGATGGGCAGAGTCCAATAAGATTAATTTAATAAGTCCAGGTGCCGAGTCCTGCATTTTAGCCACAATAACTCCCTGCAATGTTATAGGCTGGGAACGGTGTGGCTGGACAGTGCCCAGGTGAAAAGGGACCTGGGGGTACTGGTGACAGCCGGCTGAATGTGAGCCAGCAGTGTGCCCTGGTGGCCAAGAACTGTACTGTACCAGGAATAGTGTGGCCAGCAGGTGCAGGGAGGTCATCCTTCCCCTGTACTTGGTGTTGGTGAGGCCACACCTTGAGTGCTGTGTCCAGTTCTGGGCCCCTCAGTTTGGGAAGGATGTTGAGACGCTTGAGCGCATCCAGAGGAGGCAACGAGGCTGGTGAAGTCCTTGGAATACAAGCCCTATGAGGAATGACTGAGCAAGCTGGGGGTGTTTAGCCTGGAGAAAAGGAGACTCAGAGGTGACCTTATCACTCTCTACAACTTCCTGAAGGGTAGTTGTAGGCAGGTGGGGGTGTCCAGGCAGCAGCTGACAGAACAAGAGGATATAGTCTTAAGCTGTGCCAAGGGAAATACAGGTTGGATATAAGGAAAAGGTTTTTTACAGAAAGAGCGATAAAGTACTGGAATTGTCTACCCAGGGAGGTGGTGGAGTCACCGTCCCCGGATGTGTTTAAAAAAAGACTGGATGTGGCACTTGGTGCCATGGTTTAGTTGAGGTGTTGGGGTACGGGTTGGACTTGATGATCTTGAAGGTCTCTTTTAACCTAGTCATTCTGTGAATTCTGTGTTTGTACAAACACATAACACTTAGTATCATAGCATCTCCATTTCCCAACAGTTAAGACTTCTTATATGCCACAGTCCTGATGCAGGTAGTGATAACCATGGAACAAATACTTTCTGTGCTGCAGAAATTGCTCTTATATCTCAAGGTAACCTTTTCCCAGGAAAAAGAAATTTCAAAATCATGAGATGTGTCTTTCTCTGAGTCATTTGCCATACAGCTAGTGCTACTCTTGTGGAAGGTAATATTAACTGCAGATATGGTCACAGCCCTGTCAATTTTGATCTGAAAAGGCATCTTAAATTATTCTCAGCACTTTTTCTGGATCATAGTCTTGTTCCTTATAACATAATTTTTGTCCTTGTGACACTGTTCACAACTGGTCATAATACCTAAATGGTATTATTCAGCAGAAATTGAGGTGGGTGCAGTTTTGTGCCAGCAGTGTGCAAGAGAATTACAGTCATTGAATTGTGCCCATTTTCATAGGAAGTTTATTTTTACCAAACTAAGGCACAACAATTTTAAGTGATTGAAGAAACCTAAATCCTTGTCAAAACAGGAAAATGTTCAGCACATGGGTTTTTGAAGCCGGATGTCTTCTTACTAGCAAGGAGTGACATAGTATGCTTAGGACAGAGTATGAAAACACACACAGATTGGAGATTTAGAGACATGTCCTGTCTCTGTCAGCATTCAAAGTTTCAGATTCATGGAACCACAGCTTGCATCAGGATTGCTGTAGCTATTCATGAGTTCTTCTTTGCTGATGAATTACTGAGGAAGATGACCTGCAAAGAACCAGTAAGGCTGAAGTCTGTTCTATCATGGATTACTCACTGGCATAGGAATCTGCTGTCCCTGCTATAAGCATTTCTTTCTGAAAACTCTCCACCTTTTTTTATAACCTACTTTGTTGTCATCCTCTTCTCTGCGTGCGAATTTTGCAGTACTGCCTTAGTGAAAACTCAACTTTCAAACCATGTTTTTCAAGAGGATTTATCTTTACTTTAAAGACAAAGGCTTGTGTCATACAGTTGTATCCCAAGTACTTAATTCCCAACTCTGCCAATTATTTCCTTTGATTTAAGACAAGACTTTATCCATTTTGAGGAAGCAGAGGTAATATTTTTCTCTAGAGAGGAGTTTAAAGTTTTTTAATATTTTAAGATTCTGTGCTAATAGGTCCACACTATATCATAATATTTTATTCATGAGCTGGACAAGTGAATGCAGCTTATAATATAGTAAGAGCATGAAGTATTGATTGGGCGACAGCTTCAATTTACCTAGTGGTGAAAATTTGGTGCAGAACTGGATATCTCTGGCATTTCAGAAATATATATCTGAAATATATTGATCTTCTCCCTCAAGCAACACTTCATAGTAGTTTGTGTTTGTTTGTTTGTTTTAGTAGAAGTAAGGACAAGTTCTTTACATCCTAGTGGTACATGCAAAGAACTTGACTCCTATGGAATGGTGTTTAAATATTCTCTGAATTTTCCTATGAGATGTCAACCTCTTTTTTTTTTTTCAGGCTTTTCTCACCATTCTTAAAATGTAAAAAGCCCTTTGATTCCACCAGCCTTCACTGTCCACATTTGGCTGCTAACCCAACCTGGCATGCCAAAGTCAGTTTGCTGATTTCAGCTCTTCCAGAAATTGGTGAAAGAGCTAAGCTATATTTTTGCCTCAGAACATGTAAGGGAAATAGTGATTTATTGCACTTATTTCCAAGTTGAAATGCAGTACAGCAGGCTTGTTTTCATCTTATTTTCTTCTGGTCTAAAGCACACACTAAAATACATGTGTACTTGCAATGCAGAGAGAAAACTATTCCCGTTAAGTGATGTGACTGGCTACTTGCATGTGGGTGATGCTGAGCAAATGCTTCTAAAGTTAACTGCTGAAATGTAACAAGGAAAGCCACTGTCATGCCATAAGGTTCCTGTAGGAATCCATTCTCCCTGATCTGAAATGTGGAAAGAATATAATTGCTCTATAACTGCTGCTGCTTCTATCTCACAGAGTTTCTCTTTTTTGATGAAAGCAGTTTTTTAAAGATTGTGGAAATATGGAAACAGAAAGGAAGGTCACTTGCTTGTCTGGATGTTTTTAAAGGGATATTTATCCTCTGTTGTGGTGTAAACTAGCTGAAAAACAGCTGTGCTATAAGTGAATGGACTGGTGTGGTAAATTAGTCAAGAAATATGTTGTTCTCTATGCATTATTCTAAATGATGTGTTCTATCCAATCCTATTCTGACCTCTGACCTGTTCTATATATATTTTTTTTTTTAATGATACTAAATTCCTTAAATTATAAAAGTGAGTTTAAATGCAGCAAACAATGTGGTCAGGAGCAGTGCAAACCCGCTGCTGGGCCAGTTTCTCTGTGCCAGCTCAGGGCTGAACTACTATGAACCGGACAGCTTCTGTTCTCAAGTTCTCCATGAAGAAAATTGAGAAATATTTTAATTGTTGACCCTCAGAGTGAAAAAGCTCATCCATTAACTTATAATGTCTTCTACTATACTGTGTTTATTGATTCACAGGGCCGGAAGTGTGGATAATAAACTGATGTGCTTTAACAGCAAATTATCATAATAACCATGATTGTTTGATGACACCCCTTCCCCTTTTCATTCTATTCTGCAGCACTGTCACATCTTCTATACTATCAATCATCTGTCCTCCTTTATGGTGTCTAATGCCAAATTTTAATTCCTCATTAGACAATCAAAGAATTTTGTGTGCACCAGGACAAACCAGGTTTTCATAGCAGTGTATTTGCAGTTCTTCTCTGGGTCAAAACAAAATACCTCCTGGATGCCTCATTTTAGAAGTTGTTTTGTATCTTCAATACTGTTTGTCTAAGGAATGAACAGCTGGTGTGGACTGACTTGTGCGTGTGTTAAACTGCCTCCCTTTTATTTACATCTTTGCTCCTGATTTTGGTCTTGGCAAGTTCAGAGCTCTGCAGGAAAAACTTCATAAATGCTCTACAAATCTTCAGTAAATTAGGCTGTAAGGAACATCAAAGTAGCATTCAATCTCTTTATCTAGAAAAGGCATGGCTTGCTGCAGAATTTAATGGTGATTGTTGAATTGGATAATGGGTTTTATGCTGGTTACTGTAATCTCTGGTGATGTAGATGGATAAGCTATTATACAAGATGCAGCTTATAGAGATAGTAGGTAGCTCAAATTTGGGTGGGGAAGTGCTGAAGATATTTGAGGGGAAGAAGGGAAAGAAGCTATTGATCAGTGAATACTTATGTTTGATGCATTTAATCTTTCTCATAATGTACAGGGTATTAAATGGATCTGGCAGGTTTTACTTTGCAACTAAAATATTTAAAGAGGAGGATGCCTAATTAATTTAAGTATGAGGGGTCTAAACTCCCACTAACAGGATGTACAAAGGCATGTGAACTAAAACCTTGAACACAAACACATCGTGACAGGGAGTGACTGCAGCTGCTGTAGGTGACTAAGCCACAGTACTACATAGTGCTACTATAATTGTTTTTTTTTTTTTAAATATAGTTTCTATTGGTTTTGCCTCTTTACAACTGCTGATCAAACCACGTTTTAAGGGTAGTTTTTTTCCTGGTGTGCGGACAAGGAAAATGCTTCTTTGGATTTGAAGCCAAGGCATTGGAGTGTCTTCCTTATCAATAATATGAAAAAACACAAATTATTATCTTTATTCCCTGACCTCTACAAGAAAAGGCAAAAAGCATCCATAGATGTGATAGGTTAGAGCAGACCTGTAAATTAATTGAAAAGGTGATTTACTCACACTTTCAAAGAAAACATGAGTTTCTGTATGTATAGTTTTTAGGCAAAGTTTGATGTGTAAGTTTGAAAACTGAACATCAGTGTCATGGTAGGCTAATGAAGAATTTAATTCAGACAGTAAAGAATGAGTTTGAATTATCAAATTTCTGGCTGATTTTCCCAGCATTATACAATGGGTTTCTCTGCAGTGAAGAGAATGAATTTAGCATGTCTTGTTCAAGTATGACCATTCGTTATTTCTGGTGCATGTGGTTGAGGTCAGGCTCTGGAACCTGTAGATGGCCATTCTGTGCCCATGGAGATGGATAATAAAGCTATGCAGAGGTGCAATATGTTCCATCTCCTGCTGGGCTCTAGTGCAATCTCACCAGCACAATATGGATTATGTTTCTAGTGCTGTGTGTAGCGTGATTATGAATCGATTTACCATGCGCCTGTGTCACTTCTTGGTTTTAATGTATCACTCCAGATACAGAGATGGTCTGATATGGCTTCTGGATCAATTTTTTTGCAGTTATTTTATTGGCTTTTGAATTATGCAGTGTACTGGGGGTGATCTTCATTTTCCATGCATTACTGTAAAAGAAGATAATATTTTAGGACAGCTTCACTACCTGTTAAATTCCTTGATTGAAGATGTAAAGTAGTTTTGCAGACAGCAGAGAAGGAAGTTCTATTAATAGAAGTATTCTGACTCCTTGTTTTAAAGACTTATTCGACTTAAGGCTGTACTTGTCTGTGCTTGGTCTCTGCCCAAAAGAGTGAGGCTTCTGTTGATGTGATAGGGATTTTAATCTACTTTTTAAACGCAAGCCAAAATGTTTTAGTCATTCTACAGAAACGTGAGAAAACATAACAATTCAATTGTCCCTGCTGTTATCATGCAGAATTAGAAAAAAATTGAAAAGGCTATATAAAAAAAAGGTGAAATCTAGAATTTGGGGTTGAAAAATCCTTCCTTGGAAGAATAATGGTATATAAATTATGTTCAGCAGTGGGAAAATGTTCACTTTTATGTTGACTCATACAGCTGGTTTTAACCTCACCTCAATGTTCCTGATGAAATCTAGCACGTACACATGCTCGAATATCATTCTCTGTGTGATGTCTTGTGATGGTCATATTCCTGGTGATTGTGATGTCTTATTCCTGGTCATATTTTTTTAATGCATATAGAGGGTGTTTTTCTTAGACCAGGGCAAGAAAAATTAAAATGAAAACTTTTGCTTGGCTGTTTACCTGAGTACAGGGCAATCACCTACTGTGTGTCTAGTTTTCTATGTCTTCTGTTCAGGATTGTGCTCAGGTGCACTTAGAAATGTTCTTCATGTTCCTGTGGCAGCAGGGTTTCATCGGTATAAGCCTGATCCTTGAAGAGCAGGGTAGAAGGTGGGCTCTGAAACATCTCTGCTCCTGCAGAGTCTAAAGAAGGGACTGTCCAGGGAGATTTGAATAACCTCTTTAGGACTGGAAGACATTAAGTCTGAAGATTGCCTCTAGTATGACAGACTTCTGGAGCTTTTCAAAATGTCCAAAATGTAGCAGGGTTTTACAGTTAGTTCACTAAGGGCAACTACCTTCTGATTGCCTCAGTAATTTGGCTAATGGACAAAATTGAGACTGAAAAATATCCAAAAGAAGATCAAAATCAAAACATGCTTTGCATTGGCCCAGTATGTGTTTTCCTTACACAAAGCTTTGATTTTGGTGGAGGTCTTGGATGCCGTTTGCTTTGATTCTGCAGTTTGAGTTCAGTTTGCGAACAGTCAATTATTGACTAAATGCTTGAGAGAATTTAGACTTAAAGCAACTTAGGAAGCCAAGGGGTCATAAATGATAGTTGCCTAGTTTCTTCAAGCTATTCACAAAACTTTTTAAAAGATGTAATTGAATCTTCATTATATTATCCTTGTTCTCAATAATTTTTATTTATAGTACTAACATGCAATTGTTACACTGTAACATTATGCTCTGGGTAGTATTTATAAAATATTTTTAATTAGAGGAACTTGGAGCATTTCAGGAAGTATTAATAATCCCTATAACTGCCCTCCTAAAGGCATTATTCATAGCCCCATTTTTCATATAAAAGAGGATAAAGAAATTGAGTCATTTGCCCAAGGTTACAGACAAGCCAGTGGCAGAGTGAAAGTCCATCCTGCGAGTCCTGATCTTCAAGAACTGAAATCAATCAAATGCAGGCAAATGTTTTTCACTGCATGGGAATTCCTTTATATGTGCTAGGGGAATAGGTGGGCAATAGATGGATATTTTTTATGAGTGAGTGCTTATGGAATTATGTACTCATTTTCTTTGACACTTTCTCATAACTTTTTCTTGAATTTCTTTTTGGAAGAGTAAAAGTCATATTTGCAACAGTGCTGAGTAAGAATGCTTGTCTTCTGTATGGTATTACAAAAAACAGGACTACATGCAGTGCTTTTGTGAGCATTTGAATTGTAGATTAGTTTTTAACTGTTCAGTTGCAATGGTATCAAGCACTACCAAACAGGGTTGACACAAGTGATATGGAAATATAGAACAATGAAATTTTTGCATCTGTGAGGAGATTAAAATCATTAGACTGTGTAGAATAAAGCATATTTGAATAGATATCAGCCACATGAGAATGGACACTTTTGAGTCAAGCTTATTCCTTGAATATAAAAATTCTTTATTTACATAACCAAAATGATGCTACTATAGCATTTTTCCTATGAGAAATTATTTGGGTTTAGAGCTATTAAAATATGCAAGTTTTAATTACTGTTACAATTTTAGTAATTAACATACTGTTGTAAATCAAGTGTATAGCTTAGTTTGATGTCTTTATATCAGTTTCTTAAATAACAGCTTATAAATTAAGCTTCATATTAGAAGAAAAGAAATTCTATATTAGAAAGGAAATAGCTATAATGAAGAGATTATGTGTCTGAAGTTTCCTTTTTCATTTAGTACAGGCCATCTTATTCTCAATTTTTACTCAAATAAAAGGACAATTACAATCATTCCCATGGTCTGTGCTATATTAAAATAATACTGATGGCTTTTTGCATTTTGGAAGATAATTCCACTGATTGTAGGATCTTCTGCCTTCACTATTGAAGGAAGGGAATCTGATGCTGTATTATTTTCTAGCATACATTGATCACAAGTTCATGGCATTACGTTTTATAGTGGTATAGCAGGAAACAAGGACTATCTTATAGCCCCTGTTGAGAAAATAGCCTACAGTGCTCTTCAGGTCCTCAGACCTGTGCTAGCACTAATCTTTCTTCAGCTACTAGTGATTTTGGAAAAATTCTATTACTTAGCACCACTGTGAGGCTTTGTAAAAGAAAAAATACTGAATTTAAAAAAATAAGTGTAATAATAAAAATATACTTAGTGATGACTTTGGTATTTTTATGTAGGGTTGGGCACCTTACTGAAATGAATCTATTAAACATACCCTAAGTGGTTCTGAGTTGATGAGAAATGAGTTGGTATTACAATTTTCAAAGTCAGTAATCAGTCTGCAGTGCTGCATGAAATTTTATAGATTGAGTGTATTCTGAGTAAAACTGTCAGATCTACTTCAGGAGAAGTAATTAATGCTAGTTGCAAGGCATGCTGCTGTCATGACAAAATCCAAACATTCAATTGAACACACCTGTCCTCCTGACCACTGATCTTTGTGTATCACTTGGAGACCATTGTACAATAGTGGCGCAGATCTGAATGGCTGCTGTTCTTTAATGGGAAAAAGAACAAAACATTAAAAAAAAAAATCACTTTTAGGGGTATACCTGGGAAGAAAAATCAGCTTTCTAAGAGCAATAAATAAAGACTGTGGATAAGCAGAAGAGAATGTGAAAGGCCGAAGTTTCCAACCATGCCATTATACTGTCAGGTGACCAAATGACTTTGTCTTGCTGATATAAGAGAATCTGTATGTTGATCTTCAAGCAGCACATGGCTACTAGGGACCAATGATGCAGTTAGTCCAGTGTATAACATCTGAGTACCAAACGCTTAAAGGAAAGTGCAGAACGGGTTGAGAGGTTTCTGTGATATCTGAACTGGTTGAGACACTGAAGAATTGGGTTCAGTAAGATTTTCAAAATGTGATGGAAGACTTGCCAGTAGCTCTAGAAAATCCTATTTCTCTAAATATCATTCCATGAGCTAAATATCATTCTTCTCTACTTGGTTTCTTTATGATGCGGCAGGGAAATATATGCATCAGTTGCTCAAAAAAATTGCTTTGCTTGATCAGGTTTGATTTGATATATTCTTTGTTTCAATACCTTTGTCATGGTACTGCATTAAATAAAAAATATGTTACAACAGCCCTCTGTAGCACGTGCTTTTGTTATACAGCATGCTTATCATGTTTCCTCAAATTTTATCTTTGTAAAATAATCTTTCAGCCTTTTAAGTCACTCTTTTTGAGGTTATACTGGTATCATTCTATATATTTCCATCCCCAAACCCCTTTTAGCTCTTTAATTAATGGATTTAGCTCTTTGGATTAAGCATAAAGTAGACTTATTCAGCTAGAAATGGATTTAGACTTGTACTTTTATGTTTTGCTGAACCTTGGCCTAAAAGAATACATTGGTTAATTCAGAAGTCTTTCTTAATTAGGATGCAGACACTGATGAATGAATATTAATTCCTTAATAGCTATTTTTGGATTACATTAATAAAATTACTGAGCATTTAATGAAGGACTGTTTTTAATATTTTTACTCTCATGCACTGCTATATAAGTGTGGGAAGATTTTTTCAGGTCCTAAGTTTTACTTTGCTCCTTAATGGATCTATACCACATTTCGGAAACACATTTGTGTTGACTGTAGAACCCAAATAACACAGTGTTAAATTTTGGCATATAAAGAGTTCATGAGAATAAATTCTCCATTTATCAAAGGCTAGAAGATGAACCTTGACTGACCTTTAACTTTAATGTCATAATCATGACTGTATAGCATAGAACACCATATAGGATTTCAGGTGAAATCACTGAATTTATTTTAAAACAGTTATAGGACATTGGAACAAATCTGTTCCCTTTGATTCCAGCAAGCCACATGCTGTAGCAGCTTTGTTAATCTTCCAATATATGTAAGGCACACCACAGTTTAAATCTTTGTGAGGGATAGGTACACATACACAAACAATAAAATGATTGTATGAATTAGGTGAAAAAATTTTATAACATGGATTTGTTAGGATTAACTTCTTTCAAGGCCTGAGCTGTGGGAGTGCAGTGGGAAATGTAATATGGTTTGGCTGATGAGTCTACTTCTCTCCCCCACCCCCTGCCCTTTTTATTCTGTTTCCAGCCCGAAACCTGAAGCTTTCCCAAATCCACGTTCAATCCGCAGGGATAAGGCGCTGGAAGTCAGTTGCCTTCCAGTGAAATGTGCCTGGTCTGGACACTGACATCTGTGGCTGTGACCTTCCTGTGAACCCTCCAGCAAGTCTACTGCTGTTTTTCTGCATTTCATTCAATACACAGGGCAAAGATTCACTAATTGCATTTACTGGGCTATGCTACCTTTAAAACATTGCTTTTACAATGTCCTTTCCCCTGAATCACTGGTGATTTTTGGCTTTTCTGCAGTATCTGGAGAGGATCAAACTGATAGCTGCAAACAGAATATGAGTTTTTGAAATCTAGATATTTGGAATGTTGCTTAGCTTTAACGGTGAGAATAAATATATTATTGAGAAATATTAAAGACAACTGGAGTGCTAATGATGTCACACCTGAAAAATGATTATTCTATCATTGGAACATTTAATTTCCAAAAATTAAATTATGCATATTTTCCAGATTTGTAATAAAATAATTAGTGCCTGCACTTTCTCATTATTGACTGATTTACTGGAATTTCTTTGTGTGAGAGGGGCTTTGTCATTGAGTGAGGAGTCATAATATAGTCAAGTTTTACACATTTTATTGTCTCAACTTCAGCTCCAAGAATTACATGTATACTTGGGAAATGAATTCACAGTACCACAGAGGCTGGCAAGTTTCCAAATTTTAATTGCTTACCAGTGAGGTTCAGGGCAGACTGTTCTTCCTAGGATGGGAAAATGAAAAAGAAACAAACCTCAGTTGTGCTAAAGAAAATGGAAATTATCTTTCTGAGATGAATACTCACTGATATGTGAAAAAAAGAACTGCATCGAAGTTGCATATTGAGCTCTGTGGCTGAATTAACAAAATTGAAAAACTAAGGGAAGCTGGAGCTGTCATGGTATTTAGCCAAATCCTGCTTTTTTTGTAACTAACATCTTTTAGGTAGACTGAGGTAGCTGATAGGAAAAAGGGAGTATAGATCAAAATGCATTGGAAATATTCACAGGAAGGATGGGCTGAAATGCTCGGTTGTAGCAAACCAAAGTACCCTGAGCACGTCTGCTATGAAAAAGTACTGCATGAGGAGCTCAAGTGATAAGATCCTGTTAATGAAAGCCAGCAAATCTGGATTCTGATCTCTGGCTCCACAAGAGGCTCCACTGAAGATGCAGTTTCTGCTGTGCTCTGTCTGGAACAGGGAATAATTTTTCACCTTTTGCATAAAGTTCTTTCTTTTTCAAAGAAGCATTTTCCATTGTATAGCTTCATGCCATTGCTTTCATATCTCCATCTTGTAAGTGTGCAAGCATCATGATGCCAAAAAACTTGTGAGAATAATGGAGAGAGGGAGTGATGAACGGTAAATATCTGAAGTGAAATAGTAACTGTAAGTGTAACAAAATCTTTGCAATTTATAGCTGTCTAGATATTGTCTATAGACATTATCTATTTAATACAGCTTCAAAAGGTACTTAGAGAAGGAGAATGATGTCTTTCACTTGCTGACACTAGTGCAGCAGCTATATAAGACTGTAAAAGGGGAAAAAGAAGGAAAGAGGACACTGTTGCATAGGCTTAAGCCTGAGCTCTGGTAGGCAGATTGATTCTGATGTGAAGTGAGTTTTGTGTTTGCTACAAAATGGGTAGAGAACTAGTGGAACTTTACTAGGAAGAATCTTTATTGCACTGTGCATGAATAGATGAAAAATAACATGCTTGAATTTGGATATGAGCAGCTTGGGATACTGTGGAGGAGGTGATATGTGGTAACCAGCAGCTGTGGGCAAGCTTGGTGGCTAGATTGGTGTGACTACAGGTGTGTGTCTTTGTTCCAGTATTGATGCTTGGGGCGTGGACATCCTGGCATCTGATTGTCTTCTAATGGGACTTTGAGTCTCCACTTCATTGCTTCTCCTGAGCTTTCCTTTCATAACTATTAATTAGCTTATACTAAAATTTGACCAACCCTTGTATTTTTCATTGTTCTTTCCATTGCCAGCCTGGTAAAAGACAGGAATGTCAGTTCAGTTTAGCTGCAGGAAATACATTTCCATGCAGTACAATATAGACTGTAAAATATATTCACCGAGCAAGAGGAAGCTGCTTACATGACTTAAGATGTCTTTATCTGTCAACAATTACATGCTCTAATAGATCTTGTTTAATCTCAAGATACTAATAATATGCATGCTAGGAAGAGTTCTAGTTATATTTGTCAGATCCAAAACTTTTTAAGCCTTGCTATTCATTCACTAATGTTCACACTCACCAATGCTCATGCTCATTAAATGTAGCACTCATTAAAAATATATAATCCATATTCATAATTTTAATTATCCATCACTAAATCAGATTAATAGATCACCATGCAATTTTACATTCTTTTTACAACTTAATGGAAATGATCCATTATTCAAATATTGAGCATTGCCCATCTGCACTCTTCATATTTTTTTCCCTCCAGTTGAGTCACCCATTAATGAGTGATAAAATGCAACAGGTTGACAAATTAGTTTGGATATCTTCAAGTTGTTGCCAAGACCCCTTGTAGGGTTTGATCAGCCTTCTGACTCATTACTCTCTGCTTCTGGCTTCTTGTGCATCCTCAGGTTGGGTACTCCTGTTTTGCCAATGTCTCTGAAAGATGGCATCTCTGATTGGGCTAATGGATTCCCTTATTATGTTTGATGACTTTTCATATTTCTCATTTTAATCAATTTTTTAAAAATGGACTCATGTCTTGGTAGCTTCTTTCTTATGACAGGAGGTCTGATTTAATCACAACACTTATATAAAAGGGATTTTTTTGGGGTAAATATTTTGGCATTTCTATTACCAGTACTGCTATCTAAATACATGCATCATAGTGCATTTAAAAATTCTGTCTATCTGGGGTAGGCAGGATATTTTGTGCCTTCTATTCCAGTCTGTGATTTCTAAGTACACTAAGGAGGCAAAAGATAATGACATCACACTTAACTCTGATATTAATCATGACAATAACTAACTACAAGCACATCCCTCTTGGATTTGTTTCATGTGGATTTAGCACGAGCAAAGCCTTCGCTTTAAGGGATGTCTCCCTCAGGATTTCCCTACCTGTCTCTGTTATTAATTCTAATTGATTTTGTCTTGAGCAACACTTCCAGAGGAGGTGATTGTTGAAAACCAGTATGCAGCACTTGGTCCTGAGACTACAGCCTCTGTCTCTCAGATCTGTCACCATAGAAGTTTGTGAATAGGGTCTAAACCTTCTGAAAGTGTGAGCAGCTTCTCAGCTGCTGTCAGTGCTAAGTGATGCACTTGCAGGAGAAACTCTTGGCCATATGTTCTGCTATTCAAAGCCAGCAGTCAACTAGCAGACACACAGTGTGCCTCAGTTTCTGGACAGTTCATGTCACTCCTGTCACACAGAGATGAGTGATACTAACCAGGCTTAAGAGTTGCATGAGAGTTGCTAAGGGTGAAAAAGGAGTGGAGGAGAGGTAAAGCTGGTTTTGGTCATTGTAGAAAAATCCTACTTTCCAGCACCTGTGAAAGATTGTACAGCTCATGATGAGTTTTCTTTCTTTAATGTTTTTTATTTGTGTATATAATTCCTTTGGACAGGGACTGACAGGTAGAACACATGATATATTCTTTTTAAAAATACAGTTTAGTAAATCCAGCACATTACCTGACGCTGTTGAGCAGGACGGGAACAGAGAACTCCAGATCAGAAGGCAAAGAAAATGAACTCTCTCTTTATTTCAAATGTACCGCTCTATATATAGAGAACATCGAGAGGACTAATTTCATTGGTCTTAGAGTAAAACATGTCACACCATTGGTGTGCAGTGAATGACGCACAGTGGCAGAGCATATCTATAAACAATGTGAATAGCAAGATAGATTAGAGAATTATTTGCATTCTTTCCCAACTGTTTCCCAGGCTCTTGCCTGGTTAGAAAACCTTTCTCTTTCTCTCTGACTGAGCTGAGAATACCCACAATTACCCTTTGTCTTCCTTTACCCCCAGTTTTGCCTCAGAGCTGCTTGTTGAGGCAGCAGTTGGTAGGAATGCTGGGCAGGTGATGCACTGGGGGAGCAGTAGGAAAGGCCTTTTTTTTCTGGCCTTCCCTGCCTCAGCCAGTGCCCAGGAGTGCTCCGAGAAGCAGTGTGGTGCCCTCTTGAACCTGTTCCCCACTGGGCTGGCGGCCTTGAAGGGCTGTGCACTGAGGCAGGTCTTTTCTGAAGCTGCTCTTTTCCTCCCAGTTTTCCTTTTTCTTTCTTACCTTGTTTTCCATGTCTGTTCTCTGCTTTTTCTCCCACGCTGCCTCCTGAGGTCTGCTGTTAAGGGGAGTGGGTGCAAGCTGGGCTTGCTCTCTGTGAAGTGTTTTCAGAGAGGAAACTTGTAAGAGGCTGAAAGGTGAGAATTTTTTTCTTTTTCCCCAGTAAACACTTGGAAAAAAAACCAGCTTTGGCAATGAAATAAACCTTCAGAAGTGATACTAGAAGTAAAAGTGAAATTTTTTCACAGTGTAGGAAACATATTGTGTAATGTGTGTTTTAATTACAGGAAAACAATCAAAGAAACCTGTGAAAGCTGCAGGTTTTGTGATTTGATGATAGCAGCTTTGTGAATTGCTGAGAGAGAAGTGTTGCCATGCTGTGAAATCATCAGATTCCCCCATGCTTGCCCTCTATCTGTAAGGCAAAACAGACTTCACTTTATGTGTTTATCTTGCTGCTGTTGTAAGCTTCTTCACCAATCAAGCCTGCATCTAGGTTCCTGATCACTCAAGAGATAGGTATTTTAATAAAATAAAGAAAACAATGGTAGAACCTATATTAATACTTTAAACATTAAGCAAATATGTTCCATACACATCCTTTGCTAATCATGCATTTCGCAGCAGATTGTTTTTGCATAGAGATCCACTGATGCAGGTTTTTTCACATGTTGTAGAACAACATTCAATTTCACCTGTGTGTTTCCAGATCAGGAAGTGACCAGATAACCTATACAGATAGGGTGTGAACTTCGTCCCACAGCTAAAACACAATGAACCAAGTTGTACTGACCTTTCTAAGTATTTGAATAGGCTTTTAGCTTATGAACATTTTCTTCTAATGTTCATTGATTTGCTAAGATGAGTATTTGCATTTCCTGTTCTCATCTCTCTGCCTGCTCTGCCTTTGTATTTCCTTCCCAAATATACTTTTTCTGTATGTCCTTGTGTCTTTTTCTGTCTTTTTTCCCTGTACTTTCTAACTTGAATTCCTTTGATATTTTTTCAGCATCAGATAGCTTCACCTGCATCCTTACCACGACTCTATAAAGCATTTCAGAGCAGCTCTCCACTGAGATCCCCTAATGTCAGAAATTAAACAAAGCAACAGAAAAAAGAGCCCAGCTTAATGCATCTTTCTACATTTCAGTATTTAGCCAATATGTTTTGTTGGGGCTGTGTGCTTTGTTCATAGAGTAGAGAAACTTCCTTGGAGAGCATAAAGGCTGAAAAGAACCACTAGAGAAAGCAGTTGGTTAAAGGGGTTGCTATCACATGCAAGCACAGCATGTTGGACAAAAGAAAAAAAAAAACCTACTAGAAAAGAAAGTTTTGGGAAGTTTTTTTGGTGGTTATTATTTTTTTTTTTTAGTATAGTGTAAATGACAGTAGGGGGTCTTCAGGAGGGATGTGAGCAATGAGAAATCTGAAGATGAATCATTTGCTTAACAGAGCTTCTCATGTGTAAAAGGGCATTGGAAGGAGGGGTAGGAAGTCATGCTGTCGATGGAGGAAAGAGGCAGGGGAGCAACTTTATGAGAGATCAGGACAGTTTCATGGACTTTGTGCTTCCAGTTCAATGGAGCTTCAAACTGGAACAAAGCATCTTGGATGACAATCTGGCCTTTTCAAAAGATGAGGGGGTTGTATCCTCCTTAAATATTTAAAGAACACAGGGAGCACTTTGAAAAGACTAATGTATCAAACCAGGCAATTAAAAGAGAGAAGATTCTGCTGAGACCTTGTTTCTGAAGATGTACTGATGAGGTAAAAAAGCAGTCCAAATGCTTAGTACACAGAAGACAGCAGGCAGTAATTGCTTAAGTAAATGTGTGCTGTAAAAAAGAAAGTGTGCAATTCAAAAAAGGCCAGTGTTCCCAATTTGCTGTTGAGAACCTGAGCACAATTGTGCATGTTTGCTGTAGAAATCCATGCACTTGTATGGGAGTGTGTCATACCCCTCTGTACTGCTGGAATTAGGAGCCTTCTGGCATCATCCATCACTGGAAAATTTCAAGACTAGGTTGGATGGGGCTTTGAGCAGCATGGTGAAGTGGAAGATGTCCCTTCCCAGGGCAGGGGGTTTGGAGCTGGATGTTTTTTAAGGACCCTTCTAACAAATACCATTCTATGAATCTATGTTCCTTCTACTTGGATAAAGTTCTTTCATTCAGCCTCTGTCCATCCTGTAATTGAGCGCTGATGGGATATCCCAAGTTACAGATGGTTTTGTAGACATTTAAAAAATAATGGATTTTTCATGGCTGAAAATCTCTGCAGAGGAGTTAAGTGTAAGATTTATCAATTAGCCAATCTCTGCTGCCACAAGGAATTTAATCCTGAATTGGGGGAATCCTTGATATTGCTAGTAGTACCTGTAATGTGCTTTAGAGAAACATAAATGGGAAAGGCATAGGTCGTTCCATAGTGGATATTCACAATTGAAGGAATCCTAGGAAAATAATTGGCTTCAGAAGCCTTTTGATTTGTGATTAATTATTCACAACACAATTTCTCTAGCCTGTCTTGATCGTACACTTTAATCTCTTCAATTTGTCTGGCTTTCATTGGTTTTATTTGTAAGTTCATTAAAATTAATCTTTCTGAAAAAGAAGTCTGACTTTGAATATAATGTTGCTTGTGCAGTGAATGTGGGCATTTTGCTTTGTTACGTGCAAATGTATTTTATGAAACTGCATATGTGGGTTAGATCAATGTGCAATCAGTTGTATCTGAGCATAATATGTAGCACAGCCTCTATTTTAGAGGACAGAGCATTGGCATGTACATGTGCCAAACAGCAGCACTGCCTTCACAGTGCTGATGTTTTTTGAAAAAGGTAAAAAACACCACTACAAACACCTTAGAATTATTTTTAAATGGACAGCAAGTGCAAGGCTTGAGGTATTGTGTTTGTGTGCTTGTTTCTTAGTCCTCATTATGTCCAACATGTATCTTAAAGATGGAGTTGCACAGGCAATTTAATGACCAGAAACTCCTCTGGTACAGAAAAGGGCCGCTCCTTTCCCTCTCCTCCCCCAGGCAGAGGCCGCCCATCCCCGTGTCAGGGGCTGATGTTGGTGTGGCTGCAGGGAGAGAGGGCAGGGTGCGGGCTGGCTGACAGCCTTGGGCACAGGAGGAGGTGACAGCCAGGTGTTTTTGCAGCACTTTCGGCTCTGACTCACTCCTCTTGCCCGGGGTTTTGCTATGAATGGGGAAGCCATGGCCTGTGGCAGGGGAGCAGGGCTAGGGACAGCCTGTGCATCTACTGAAGGCATCAGCGAGCAGTTACAGAGAGGTGACAGCAGGGCGGTTTGTCAGAGGTGACTGAAAGGGTCACAGAGAACAACAGCATGTTTGGGACATTAATGCTAAGCAGGTTAGGTGCTCATTAAGATTGGTGTGTCATTTGCTACAGTGGTATTTTAATGTATTGGTTGACAGAAAAAAGAGGTGAAATAATGCTTTAGCAAATTTGATAATCTCATTCCTACATCATCTCTGGTGTATTTGGCTGTAAAGTGGCACAGGATCCCGTCTGATTTGGGTCTCTGTTTTATAACTGTTTGTTTGAGTTTGATGTGCTTTCTTTTGATCTCTTTAGAAGTATTTCTGTACCCCTCAGCAGATGCCTTCTTGATCAGGTAATAGCGTTTCATATGAGATTTTTTTAAAATTATAATGATGCTCTGCTAGTTCCTATTCCAGAAGGAGTAAGTATCACTTTGCTTTAGTCTTTATGAAATTATTACTTGGATTTTGTCCTCTGTATAGGTTTTAAACAGGCTTCACAGCTCAGCTGAATACAGTTGAATTTGCTTAGCCCTCTTTTGTGAAAAAATAATAAGCCTGAATTAATATTTCTTAATTAGCTGTGCCTAGTCTTTGCTGGTAAAAGTCACTTTGAAATTAATCCAGCCAAGGTTGCTATAGTGCTAGAGATACTCATTAGGTATTTCTGCCCATAAGACTGCTCCCCTGGGTTTTACAGCTGCTATTTGGAATGATTGGTAGCGGATGGGAGGAGTTTGGGGAGTAAATCCTCAAAATAGCAGATTTCCAGTTTTGCAATTGGCCAGTTTGGACCAGAAGCCAGTGAAAATAGAGTTTAAGTGCCATTTAAATCTGAGCTGAGGTTTGAGACCTTTTCCCAAAAGAGTTGTTCATCAATTTTTTGCTGATAAATATCACTTGGAGCTTTACATGTAGAATGTAGCACATACTTTCCTTCTCTTCCTGAAGTTAACGTCAAAAGTTTGTAGCACTTAGAGGCCAATGAGGAAACCTAAACCTTAAACCCGCTAGAAGTAGCCCAATACCTAACTCAATGTTAATTCTTGGTAATTGAAAATAGCACCACAATCATATGGGACCACAGATTAATCCTAACATCTATTTATTTGTAAATTTTGATTTGATACTGACTGTATCTGGAACGCTGGCAGATTATTCCTAATATTTTGCTCTAGCAAGAATAGAATTATGACTTTTTCAGAGGTTTGGCTTAACTCTTAACTTTTTAGCTTCCAAAAGCTTAGCTGATCTTAAGGTTCAGAAAAGAGACATGCAACTATCAGGTAGTGAATTACTTTGTTACAAAATATAGTTATCAGTTCAGCCATTAACATATTTCAAATATAGTGTTCAGTGAATATTTAAGTTCAGTCATACTTGCTTTGCCAACTGCCTTCATGGACAAACTTTTAAGCTGGTATATTCAGAATTTCACAAATTTGAGGGGTTTTAATTTTTTTGGGTCTTGTGTGGATATATGTCAGACTAGAGATTGCTTTAGAAGACCATAGTAGCCTCTGTCTGGACTGTTAAATCTGCTTTGTGTGTGACTGTGTTTGCAGCATTTCCTTCTAATGGCATATTTGAAAAAAGATAGATACTGGAAATTGACTATCCATACATTAATTTTGCTGACATTTCAGCCTTTAGGTAGTGGGTGGTAGAAGAATGGTGGCTGTTGCTTTTTCTGGTCGATGGCTTTGTCTCCACAAACACACTGCATATGAATTGCCTCTCACCATGTGTCCCAACCAATCCAGCCAATATCATCTCCTTCCAAATGGGCTGAAATTGGGCAGTCAAATGGAAACTCCTATTCACAGTTTGCGATGAAAAAAACTAATGAAATGCTCCATTAATCATTTACTTTGCCCTTCATTCTCACTGCAATGAAGACTGAGAAGCAACATTAGCCCACCTGAAAGGCTTAAGCATTTAAGATTGATCTTGAATAGGATAAAACCATCAGTGATATGATACAGGATTACTAAAGGCTTAAATAAATAACTCATGTCTTATTGTTGTGTTAACATAACAATCAGTCATGCATAGTACTTCTAGGTATTGTATTTAAATTTCGTTATTGAAATCCTCACTGCTGGGAGTTTTGTGTGCTTGCTGAGAAACTTGGTAAGGCTGCTTATTTTGGCTATTCAGAACTTTATTTCACTACTTGTAATGCTGTGAATGTTAATAGTGAGGCAGGAATTATTTTTTAATACCTGTGAAATAAAAATACTGCTGCTTTGTGCAGTTTCCTCAGTCAGTGTTAGCAGCAGTCTTCTCTTTATGCCAGATGATCCCAGATGGAAATCCCCCTTAGATGCATGGAGATCAATTGTCTCAACATCTTTACATGGGGTCTGGTGTTATGTGTGAGACATATCCATGTGTTGAGCCATATCCATGCTTGAAGTGCAAATTCTGAAATTACAGGCATGATATATGGAAACTGTAGAGGAATTTAGAGTACAGTGTAATTTTTTTTTTTTTTTCTCTTTTGTTATACTTTTACAACCCTTAAAACTAGGAGGGAGCACCTATGGAAACAAGCATTGGTATTCAAAGGACTTTGCATTATAAGTGTCTCCATTAAGTAAATAAATGTAGGAGTCATAGCAAAGCAGTTTGTTGTTTAGCTGTATAAAACACCAGTGATTTGTGCTCCTTGAATTTTAAAACAGCACAAAAAAGTTAGAGCAAAATTTAGGAAATAGCTATGCAGCTCTTGTTCACTGTTACAAAAAGTTGAGTGATGCATACAAATAGCACTAATTAATTTTTCAGTAGGGAACCAACACTTTGTGCATACTGATTTTTCCAACGATAGCATGAAATTGGTTACACTATTGCTATAGTGGGAACAAGCGGCACTGCTGCAGGGGATTATGTGTGTAGAAAGGTGTTGTGCAATCAGCACTGCTTGGATCCACGGTCTCATTGACTGAAAGCATTACAAGTGGGAGAATGTATCATTCTGGTTTTACCAGTTACTTACTTTGAAAATGTATGAAATTGAAATGCAATTTTCTGATTTTTTACTTTAGGTAAATTAGGCTATGATCAGTCTGTAACAAATGGAAGGATTACCGTGGTGCTTGAGTCAGGGTTGATGGCAAGCTCTAGGCAACACTAGACTTTAAATGAGTTGAACTTGTTCCTTGTCAAGCAATATTTGTCAGTAGAGCAGGTTTAATGTGAGACTTTTAATAACAATAAGACTGTGGGTTTGTAGAATATTGTTTAAAGATCTGTGGACTCTCTTTTGTTTTATTAATGAACAAGGCCAAATATTTTTTTTTTCTTTTACCAGGTTGCAATATTCGAGATAATAAGCCTTTAAAAATATGAAAAGCTGCAGATGTTAATACTATTCTTTTGCATTCACCTTGTTCACATGCAGTGAAAAGAAACATTTGTGAAATTTCTGTACAGGAGGAAGCTCAATGGAGAGAGTAGGCATAGGGAGAGTAAATTTTCTGGAATGTTTTTACAACAGAAAAATGTGTTAGAATAATAAATGAGTCATGATAGCTAAAACTTCAAGCCATTGAGGCAGTGCCTCTGCATATCCATATGGTCTTAGCCCATTTTCAGCTTTGGATGAAGAAGCAAAGAAGGTGGAAATGCCCTGTTAGTGCAGGGCTTCTCATGGTCACAGGCACTTTGCACTTCCCTTTGATGTGGCTCAACATACCTTTTCTAGGGCAAAAGTACAGTCTGCAGAATTATCAGATGAGGTTCTTGCCTTGCACCAAAGAAAATATTTCAGTAGCTCTTGTATTGAAAAAGCAGAACTAATTTAGAGTGGGTATGTTTGTGGCTTTATGAATTGACCTTATCATGCTCAAATCTTTGCAAAATGTCTAAATTGCAGTCCATGGCTTGGCTGCAGTCTCTGGGATGACTAGTCCAAACCTCAAATAACTAGAAAGTTGTTTTTTCCCCTGCCTATGTCAGAGCCCTTTACTCTTCAAACTGTACCTCATGTTTCATGGAAAGGGGTGACTTGCTGTTGGTGTATACCACAGCAGACATTCAGCTCAAAGACTTGAGGATATTGAACAGTACAACCAGAGAATGCAACAACAGCACTGTAAAATTTTGGGTACAAGATAATTTTTATAAATTTCACTGAACATTAGAAATTTAGAGCACAAAACAATAACAATGTTAACATTTTTAGCAGTCTCTAGAAAACAGTGATTTCTAGATTTTCTCTGTGACTTCTTTAGAAAGTTCCCTTAACCAGCTGATATAGAATAGCTTGGAATATTTTGAAAATTTCTTTTGTAATTGTCTCTGGCAATAGCAATTCATCCTGCCAGGCAAAGGGCTTGAACATTGTCACCAAGTTGATATATTTGGAACATTTGTAAGTACAGTGCTTCTGTGAAGCTCTGGAAGCCTCAGGGTATTTCATTTCACAGCTCCAGTACTCTAATGCATATCTGGGGGCTGTTTTAATAGTGAAAGACCTTTCTCCAGCTGGAAAATTTGAGCCAATCTGAGGATTATCTAAGTGTTTCTAATAATTTTTCAGCCCTACTTACTTTGTAACAAAGCACCCAACTAACAGGCTTACTAGATAATATTACATTTCTTGTTCTGCTCTAGCAAATGTTGAGTGTGTTACATGATTAAATGACTCATTCACTCTTTACTCAGAGTGCAAACTGCTCTGTGCTGGTGGGGCACTTTCTCCTGATGTAAATAAAGGCTGGGGGAAGAGCAAGATTCAAGTCTCCTTGAAGGGACAACAAAACATTATTGCTGCTTTTTGATTGGATTGTTTTAATATTAGAATGATAAAAACAATGTAGCACAATTTTTATCTGAAAGAGGAAAGGGAAAGCACTCCAGAAAACCCAAACAAAAATAAATTGTTAGATGATAAGGATGGGCTGAGGTAACACTGTTGAAAGTGATATTTTATGGTAATGCTAGACCCTTAATAGAGGCATTGAACTTAGAGTAATCTCAAGAATTCATATCTGTTTTATAAATACAATTTTATTTTCTCCCAAAGCTTTTGGTGAAAATAATTATTAGAGTCAGGTAGAGGGATGTACCATTTGTGAAAGAGAGGCAGGTTTTGTCATTTCTCACTGTACCAGGCATGAAAGTATGCAGAGCAAAAGATTTATTACAGAAGAAGTGAATGTGGCCTGGTGGTTGCCCAGCTTCCCACCCCTCCCTGATAGAGCCACATTGGTATTTTTATGCCCCAGTACATTTCCTGATATTATGTTTTACACCTCCCCCACCCATGAAATCCTGCTGCTACCTGACAGGGTGTTCTATATGCTGCACAGACGAGTCTTTGTATAGAATGAATCCCTCTAATGCCTTTTGTGGCCAGCTTTTCCCCTCCTTTCACAACACGTCTCCTTTTATTGAGGATGGCACTGATTCAGACTGTCTGATCTCTTCCTTTCAGACTTTTGTCACTTAGATTCTTCTCCCTAGTGTCTTGTGGCAGATGATTACTAAGGTTATTCTTCCTTCTTTTTTGTTTTTTTTTCATTTTCTTTTTTTAAATTGTAACTTAGGCTTTGTAGCTTGAATTTCTCTGTGAAGTATAGTAGAATATCTGAAATACCTGTTTCACAATGTCTCTGTATTTCTAAGCCATTAACGATTTTGTTACTGTTTCTGTTTCTCTTAACTTTAAATTTATATTATTAGTAATTTTAAAAATATTTTTTGCTTTCTTCTGATATTGTCCATTTTTAGATTCAAGCTATTACTTCTTTTAGGTCTCTTCCCCACTGTAAATAATCCCTTGCCAGAGGAATTATTCTTGGAAGGTGTGCTCTCACCTTTCCTGCCGGCTATAAACAAAGCATTTTCACTCCCTCGCCTCTGGGCTTTATCTTTACAACCTGTTCATTGTTTTACTTGCCTACTTCAGATTTTCTCTAATTTATTAATGTCCTTTTTGTAATAAGTGCCCAAACTGGCATGCAGTACTTTAAAGCACTGATACTAAATAATTTATTTTCTATGAATAATTCAGTCCATAATCTGTAATGAATGATCCTGCCTCCACAGAAGCATCCATTGTTCATAAGCATGTGCCAAATTGTTTGTGCAAACAAATGTCAGGTGATGTGATCCTGGGTAGTTCAGCTGTTTGATTTTGGTGGTATAAGACTATTAACATAAGGTCTTGTCTTGGCACAGTCTTCCTTAATTAAACAGGGGCAAAGCACTTATGTCTTAGGAGGACTTAAACCTGCTCTGAATGTTGGTAGTGTTACAGGTTCAGCTCATCAGCTCATTTTTATCAATGAAATCTATGCTCTTAGTCCATCACAAATGTGAGATGAGATTTTTGTCTCCCTTTTGGATAGGTTTATTCCAAGGCCCTGAGTACAGCTGTTACTGCTCACAAGTTTTCAGCACATATATCTGTATTCTTGCTTGTGTGTCTAAACTTAGTTTACCTTCAGTGTGTTCCTACACAGCTTCAGCTAAATTGAAATAAATACATGGCTTAAGCTGAAATGAGATCAAATACACCTTGCAGAAGTTCAATGCAATTATGCAATCCAGTCCTGTCCACATGCCTGGATTCCAAGGGTGAAATTTGTCAGTGTAGGAAAATATAATTATAAAGTGCCATTCAGCTCAAAGAAACCAAGTTAGGCTGCTAAAACAGGCAAACACAGGTTAATACCAGAATCCTTCATGTCTTCCAATACTCATAATAGTAATCATGTTCAAAGAACTAAACCAGAAGCAACATGTAACAACATAAGCAGAGTCTTTTGCAGATTGTCAAGAGTAAAATTTGGAGTGGTTTCATTCATGATTATATCATTTTTTAAATCCAAGATTTAAAAAATTATGTATCTGAGACCTCATAATTTGTCAGTGAAGGATAACAATGAAGGATAACAGTGCATTACGCTTGCAGTTATTAATCTGCTTGCCACAGTCTGTAGGACTGGAGACATGAAATTTTGACAGGGGCATTGAATCTTGTTACAAGAATATTCTAGGAAAGTATCACTTAAAATTATTTAATGAGCAATTTGTTATTTTGACTTCATATTCAATAGCATAATTGCCTACACTGGAAGGCTTTGTGTCAAGACCATCATCCTCTTCTCTGCTTTGCTGTCTGCCTCAGGTTGGGGGGTACAGATAATGCAGTGACACAGATGCACAGTCATACTGACATTCCATGTTAGTTTAGTTCTATGTTCACTGGTATTTTTTGAATTCAGGTGCTCTTATAGATTTAAATATTAAAATATGCATTTAAAACAGTCTCACAGAATGTAAGATATCTGACTTTAGAGATAAAGTATCTCTAATACTATATTCTGAGGAAAAAAGGCAGCAGACTTTGGTCCTGAATGTTAGATTTCAACTAGGCAAACCACTTGCAATTCCTCTATCTGCAAATTGAGGCGTCACTCTGGTCTTGGTTGCTACCTCTGATTTTAGGATTTCTCAACTAAGGAGCCATCTTATCATGGATTTCAAAAGTATTAGAAAAATTCTATCCCATCCCTCATGAACTGTTATAGGAAATAGTATTTCTTTGACTGATGGGCTGATTTTGACTTCTAATAAAAAAATGGATTGCAGCCATAAGTATGAACTCTCTATTTCCAATTCCCATAAGTGCTCTTCATTGTATATTAAGGACATGAGATCTGAAAGAAGATTTAGGAAGGAGGGCTATAATTCAGAATTAATAGAGTATCTGGAGTTATATCAAAGTATTTGATTGGCTAGTGTACAACATTACTTCTTAAGAGTTCATTTAAAACACATTGCTTCAAAATAACCATATGTCCATCACATTAAATTTCTTTTGTGACAGCAATAAAGTGAGTACAAATAATTTCTGTGGAATCGATTGTCAGCAAAGGTTAAACATCCCAAGAAGTACCTTGTGTCTCAGTTATTGTGCCTGAAAAGGTGTGGATAGCTTAAAACTTTTA
Source organism: Vidua macroura (assembly GCF_024509145.1). Classification (NCBI taxonomy): domain Eukaryota; kingdom Metazoa; phylum Chordata; class Aves; order Passeriformes; family Viduidae; genus Vidua; species Vidua macroura. Next base: position 62,655,115 of record NC_071574.1, read on the forward strand.
AAAAGTGTTGACAAGTACACAAAAGTCTGCTCTCATCCATAAAGATGAAAAACCATATCAAGAAGAAGTGGGATGGAACATAAAGAGCTATTCACATTTGGAACAAGGAATAACTGAGAGCTGTTCTACAAATAGTTCCTGGGAAACTTTAGGTCGGTGTAATGAAGAGCAAGCACATCAACACTGAATTTTAGCACAATTTGGCAATTAGAGAAAAGCACAGAAAGTTGCACAAGAAAAAAGGTAAAGCTTTAAAGGATTCAGAGATGTCAGAAGTAAAACAGAAAGCAACATAAAAAATCCCAAAAGAACACTTCAAAGATTTGCTTTGGCATGTATGTGGTGGCATGCAACTCCCAGTACACTAGAGCTTTTTTTTTTTTTTTTAAATTCTTTGTGTTTGGTGATGATAAAAATACTTACTGGTAATGCATCAATTTCTGAGGAGGATTATTTGGCAAACTGGTAAAAGTAGGTGACAGCGAACTGGCTAATGTCCTTGTGGCAAAGTTATTTTCTATTTTTTGTCATTGGGCCCAATTCTGTAGTCCCTGTGGAGTGTAACTGATTCAGTGCCATTTGGAGAATCTTTCAAGGGCAGTTGAATATGGACTTTCAAATGTGAAATGGCATTAATACAAAATTTTTCCTCTGATTAGAGAGAGTATTTACCTAATACCCCATGATTATCTTTTAAAGGCCTATGGACATAAGGATTATTTTCAGAACAAAGTCTTTGAAATTTTGTACTAATTATGTTAATAATTAATTGACAATAACAAATAGTAGCATATTCTGTAGAAAAACACATATACCCTTTTTTATCCCTGAAAAAGAATATATTCTAAAAGCTAAGCAAATTGAATCCTCCAGATTAGATGGATGTTAAGAGCCCAGCTCAGTAAAGCATTCAGAAGAGCTTAGGCATGATCTCCTTAGTTTTCAGTGGTTTTAAATTCAAAATCAAGCAGACAATAAAATCCATTCAATCCTCCTGGAACTGTGTACCGTGAAGGCACCGATGGGCTTTGGTGGCCATGACCAAGCTCTTTGGGGATCATTGTAGCCTGAGCCACACCATGGGTGCAGCTGTCTCCAGCTCTGCTACCACACCAGGTATGCCTGTCTGGCCATGTGCTCCACGGTCTGACATGAGCCTGATGTGGCTGGAGCTCAGTCCTGGCTCATCACCAGGATATTGCCTTACCCTCTGGAGTCACAGTTGGACCAGGCCACCATCTCCAGCCTGCCCAGCTCACTTTACTGCAATGAAACACTGGTCAGTGAGGTTCTTGCCCTGGTGACCTTGGCCTTTGGAGACCAGTCACCCCTCGTTGCACCTTGACAAATTAAGGATAATTCAGTCTATTTTACAACAGGAAAAATTACCTCTGCATGAATTCAAACACCACAGCCCAGTGTTTCAGTAGTTGCTTTAGGTTCATTCTGTTATAAATCTTGATGAGGGAGGAAAGGAGACAAAATACACAAATGTTATACTCTGTTGCCTGCTTCCGAGAAACTATTTAAAGGTAATGTCCTGCATGAAAAGCCACTTTTCCTTGTACTGCTGGGAAAAGTGATGTGTGTCCTGTTGATTTTTGGAACACAAAAGTGAGACCAAGGAGAGATCAAACCCATCCAGTGAGACAGAATCAGGGTTGAAGTCTTTCAGAAGATCATAGTCACAGACTTATTTTCCAATACTGAAACTACAGTAAGTACAAAATTGTATCTGTTATATATACATACTGCCAGGGAGAGTTGAAATTTTCTCTTTACAGGGTATTTTGCCTCTAAAAATTACCTGGGTGGATGAAGGGAGAGTAGTGGACAATGTGTACCTTGACTTCAGCAAGGCTTTTGACACTGTCTGTTATGAAGTCCTTATAGGCAAACTCAGGAAGTGTGGGCTGGGTGACTGGACAGTGGGATGGTTTGAAAACTGGCTGAGTGGCAGATCCCAAAGGGTTGTGATCAGTGGCACAGAGCTGAGGTGTCCCCCAGGGCTCTCTACTGGGCCCAGTATTTTTAACTTGTTTGTCAGTGCTGAAGGGGAAGTTTCCTCAGCAAGTTTGCTGATGGCACAAGGCTGGAGGAGTGGCCAGTACCCCAGAGGGCTGTGCAGCCCTTTGGAGGGACCTTGACAGGCTTCGAAGATGGGCAGAGAGGAACCTTCTGAAATTCAACAAGGGCAAATGCAGGGTCCTGCACCTGGGGAGGAACAACCCCAGGCACAGGCTGGAGGCTGACCTGCTGGAAGGCATCTCTGCCAAGAAGGATCTCAGGTTCATGGTGGACAAGTTTTTCATGAGCCAGAAGTGCCCTTGTGGCCAAGAAGGCCAATGGAATCCTTGGTTTTACTCTTTATTCTTCTATTCCTGATAAAAAAAACATGGGAAATTGGGCACACAAGATGTGGTAGAGCTTTTCAGGGAGATGTGGCAACTCTTCCTGGCTGGATGTAACTGCTGAACAACCTCGTGGTAGCAGCATAACTTAATCAGTGTCTTCTCTGAGCTGTCTCATTGGTTCTCGATGTGTGCTGCTACAGCCCTACTAATAACAATCACTGTTATTTTTCTACTAGAATTGTTTTGCAGTTTGACTGGTTTTCCTTTTTTAGTCATGAGCTGGGCACACAAACACCTTCTCAAACACAGTACTGCCTGCCATGCAAGGGCAGGAATAAGTGGCTGGGACCAAGGAAAATTAGTTGCTGCTGTAGTCAGTACTGCTAGTGTGTAATTGTAGCCTAGCTTCCATAGGTTCAGCCCCTGTCACTTGTGCTTATAGAAATCTGAATCGTTGTGTACAGCTCAGGAATAATTCCTGTTGTAGACTTCCAGAGCATATGATCTGAGTACCTGGCATTTTTAAACTAAAATTCCTGACCTCTTTTTGGTTTATTTATTTTTAAGTGACCCCCTGAATTGACAGTGACTTACTTCCTCTACCATGTAAAGACTGAGATGCATCTGTAATTACTGGCTCACACAAACGTTTTGGAGGATCCGAGCTGTTGTAAACAATTGCATTAGATGAGCACTTTCCCAGCATGTGCAACCATGTGTAGTCACTTATCACAGCCTGTTCTCATTTCTCCACCTTGGAAGAATGGAGTTCTTGGAGATTACTGCAGCCTAACAATTCTCAATCTTCTTTTAGCTCCTTTGTCCCTGCTCCACAGGGGCCATGATCCATAGTGTAAGATTACATTCGCATTCATGAACTGAATGTATGAAATGTGTAACCCAAAGTGAAATTGAAAAGAGGAATATGAATTTTGGGAAAGGGGAAAAAAGCCTTTCACAGTCATTTAATCTCTTTTGAACTTCATCATTATAAGAGACTACCTAGAAGAATGTTTCTTTTATTAACCTGAAAACCATATTACTTGAACCTTATATTAAAAGTCATCCTCTTGCTTTCACTGGGGCTATTTGAGAGAGTAACATGAGTCAGTACAATGTTGTTTAAATATTGCTGTATGTAATACTTTAAATTGTATTTCCAAGGTGTTTTACTTTTCATCTGACTTGGGCTGTTTTCTTTTGCATCTCACTTGGGCTGCCTTATGAACTTTTTTTTTTTTTTTTTTTAATTAGATGTAAGCATTTAATGTGGTTTTCTGAAGCAGCTATGGAAGCTTGTCATGTGTCTGTGACTGACCCATAGGCAGGCTTGAGACCACAATCTGAAAGCCTATGAGAGTGTGTAAATGACTTTCCATGTTTTGCTCAGAAACTCAAGATGGGATTGCTTACAGTAAATATCTGAGTATTATTGTTCTGTGGTTTGCTTTATGATCTAAGAAAGTTAAGAAGATATCTGCCCAAAGAAAAAATGCATTTATAGTCTTAAATGAGTTCAGAGTTTGTTTGTTAATATAGAGTTTTTCCATCTCTTGCTCGCTGTCCAGTGTGGGCAGAAGCTCTATCAGCCAGTAACAATTAGCTCTTGACTTTGCTAATTCAGCATATTTATATTTTGAGCTGGATAATGCTTTGGTTCTCCTTTCTGCAATTTCTTTTAATTGTAAAAATGGGATGGAATAAACTTATTCTAGAGATGTCTGGGCTTTAAGGAGCCCAGCCAGTTCTTCTTTATCGCATGCTCTTACATTACACTTTATGCCAATGAAATACATCTGTCAAGGCTTATCTTTCATTCTCTTTTAAATATACAGTTACACTTTGTAACGTAGCCCAGAGAGTTTCTCATGAGTCTGGTCAGAGTGTGATGGCTCCCTGTTGAGTCATGCAGGAGATGGTAATGGAAATCTTCAAACTTTTGTCTTGAGCTTGGGCCAGGGCCTTCAGCCATAGCAGCCACGGACTGAGGCAGTGCATACTGCCCAGTGAGTTAAACAAGCGCTTTAAAACTAAATAAGACTCTTTCCAAGACTTAATAAAGTCTGGACTTGATCCTAAATAAACATTAAAAAAATTTAAAGGGACATAGTCCCAAGATATACTTTATATTTATGAGCCACAGATTTCCATATAGGCCAGAAATAGATTTTGATTAAGAAATGGCAGCAGTTCAGCTGGTGGTGCTAAGAAATACACTGGTGGCATGTAACCAAATAAATATGATTAATATGTGCTTTAGTTGCTACATAGTGTCCTTCAAGGCTTTACATCAGTTATTGACAGAAATGTTTCATGCCTCCAGTATATTTTATCCTTCAGCTGGAAATGTATTTATTTTTGAATTAGTAATTAGGTATGCCAAAGTTGTCACATATATTTTGTCATTTTGGGGGGACATAATGTATATGTGAAGGAAAACACTTGTTATGTTGTAATAGGGAGGTAGATGAGTTCTTTAACTCTTATTTCTATAAAAATATTTTATGAGGCTTACAGCAGAAAGCCAGTCTCCAGTGCTACTATGGAGTGATAGTTGCTCTGTAAGAAATTTATGATGCTGTCACAGGATGAAATAGATGTGGGCACACAGTTGTGTTGTTGATATTTGATTCTATGTTTTTTCAAAGACTCACAGTTGAGTTGCAGGCTTTGTTGAATTTCTTTGCAGATTGTATGAGAGTAAGTTGATTCCACATTGTACAAAAAAATCCAAAAAACACCTTTGGAGGAGAAAAGAGAGTGACTGAATATCAAGCATAGAGAGGTTTATAGCAAACAGTAAAAGGAAGACAAGCAAGAAAAGAAAAAATTAAGATAGGGAGCTTGTGATAGTCACTCCATCAAACACTAGACCAGACTTGTTCTCCTCCAGCATGCCTGCTTGGTCTATGCTGTTTCAGGCTGCTGAATCCTGTACTCTGTCAAACTCCCGAGGTCTTTGGTTCGTCTGTTCTTTTTTTTTTTTTTTTTTTTTTTTTTTTTTTTTTTTGTTGCCATTCACAGCAAAGAAATCTTCTCCAGAGGACCACTGTGATAAATGGATAAAAACAGGGATATCCATCTTAGTTATAATTATGACCTTGCAACTTTTAAGGAGTATTGGAGGGATTTTGTGCCCTAAAATTCCCCAGGTATTGCTTTTTCGTAGTAAGAGTGTTAGAAATGAAACTGGCAACAAACTATTCATAAGACAAGGTCAGAGAATTATCTAATGCTACTGCAGTGTGGAAAAAAGTATTCTCTAATGTAGATGATGTTAGCATTTTACTAGTTTATATTTGTAAACATGGCGTTGGAAGCCCAATATCCTTTGTGGATTATCATTTAACCTAAATATAAGGGGAAAAACAGTCTTCCCTCATATTTCTGTTTCTATATTAGTCATGGTTAATAATGTCAGCCAACATTGGAAGGTAAGGAGCTCTGCAACATTGACAGAGACTGCATCCCTTTATAGTGCCTGGGCGTGCAGAGAATTTTGCTTTAGAATTGTGTGATACTGTATCTACAGCAGGAAGCATTTGTACAGGGAAGTTACATCCTTGCTGTGCAGGGGCAGCTAAAGGCCAGCCTTAGGTCCAGCTGCATCACCAGTACACTCCAGTGTCTCCAGTGCCTTCAGGGGTGCCTCTGAGTACTGTTTCTGGGAGCTCCTGTTCCAGCGCACGCTCCGGCGTGTATTTATCCCTGTGCAGCCTGGCAGTCCCCTGTGGCCCTGGCACACGTGCAGCAGACATTCCTGTGGTACTTCTTAACTGACCACCAAGTTTATTTGCCAAAAATGTAGATGAATTTCAACAATAGAAGGGGTTCAGGCTGTCCATATAGGAAATGGGGGAGGATGATGTAAGACTGAGAACAGGAATAGCCAGAGCACCTTAAGTGGGCCCAGAGTATTTAATGAAATAGAAACAATAACAAAGAAAGAACTGGTCCAGACCTTGGAGTATAGAGGAAATACACAAAGGTTCAAGCTAGCCTATTGCTTCTCATTCCTCCTTTTTTTTTCCTTTTTCTAAATTTTCAATATGACATCTCCTGTGGATATCCACATCCACCATTTCTCTGCCTTTGTAGCATCTCCCCAGGTATATTGTCTCCAATATTTTTCTCTGTATTCTTCAGCGGAGCTTTCCTTGCTGCCTCTATTATTTGAACTACTTCTGGTCAAATATATTTGTCCAGATAAGGGAATTACTTCATGCCTCAAACCCTAAACAAGTAATAATAAAGGAGTACTGGAGAGGGAAATCAATCTTTTCCCTTACTCATCATATCTGCTAACTCATCTCCAAGTCGTCTTTTCTTTGTAGGCATAGCCCTATATTGGAGTAACTGCCAGGAAGAAAAAAAATAAGGAAACCAGGAAAAATCCCCTAAATTAAAAAATTCAAGCAGAACAACACACAAAGCCTTCTGGTTACTGATAAAAGTGTCTCCAAATATATGGCATGAGTCTGCCTAAACAATAAAAATACAGGTAGTAGCACAAGAGTGAGAAAGCGAAATGTGGCAGCAGCTGTATCTTGCACTGAAGCAACCAGGGGTCACATCACCTACCTTCCCTGCAATCGTTCTGATAGTAGTAGGGCTGGCTTGGCTAATCTGTCAGCAATCCTTAAGTGTGCAAGGATACCAGGACAGACAAGAGAAACTTGCTAAGAAAACACATCTCTTAATTGAGCTGGGACTGAATATAAAGGAGTTTTAATGAAAAAGCCTCTTATTATCTCTGCATCAGGTACAAAAAGTGACCTGGAGCACTTTGTATTAGAAATATTTTCCACTGTTAGCATAAGCAAAGCAAACAACAGCACAGAAGTCGGGCTGCAAATGTGCACTGGCAGTATATGCAAATGCTCTAAAAAGAGGTTTCCATTTATTTATATACACATTCCCACTGTGGTAGGAATTGAAACTAATAACATCTCAATTGTTTAGTTGTTTTCTGGATAAATGAAAAACATTAAATGTAGGAACTTTATCATATATATATTAATGTTTTAGATGGGGTAATTTTGAATTAGTTTTAGGTCTTGTATTCTAGAAGGTGCTTTGCCACTGAAGATGCTTGCTCTGTTCTCTGAAGAATTACCATGCTAAATGAGGCTCTGCTTATTGAGATGTTATAATTTCTGTACTAGAATATGGGGTGTTCCTTTTCTAGGTACTTGAAAGCTTTTTCTCTAAGGAAGAGTGTCCATTACTCAGGTTAGCTGTCCCATTTCCAGCAATGTTTTCTTAATCTGAGAACAAGTCTTGAATTTTCAGGACAGAAAAAAAGAAGGATTGATGCAGCTCAAGCAAGACAAGAAGGAATTAAAGCTTGGCTGCTTTGAAAGATGGATGCCTCCCAGCAGGAGCTCAGAGAAGAATTGCCTGTAAGAATAGAAACTGGGGACAGGTTGCTGGGAAACGGATTAATGAGCTGGAAGATAAATTTGGAGGAGAAATTAAACAGCAGATAGACCCTGCTTTTGGTGTCACAAAGACTGATGTCCAGTTCCATGTAAGAGAAGAAGCTGGGAGTAAAACTGCCATGTTAGACCCTCATGCTGTGGTTTCCAGACTAAAATGTTTCTGTGATCCCCTCTGTTGGTGAGGCAAGTTGGGGTCTGTTGCCCTGCACCTGTGAACTCTTGCCTGCTCACACAGCTTTCAAGAGCTGCTGTATTGCAGTACCTCTGATGGAATTACATGGAAGAAAGGCCAAAGTGGGCACTAAAATGAGAAGAGTTGCCAAGGGCACTCTGTTAAATCACATTTGTGTGCATGGACCTTACTTCTCTTGAGCAGAGGAGAAACCGTAATGTTTTCTGACATGTTTTTGAGGAGGGAAAAATGCTTTCTTACTTGATTTAATAGTTTGTCTCTAAAAATGAACAGAAGACCTAAGTGATTGCCTTTGAAAACAGATTATTAAGGTGCTTGATGTGCATTCATTGGTACAGAATCAATTTATCATCATTTTACAGTCTGCACATTTGCATCTAAGGCTGAGTCAGCCTTAGATCACTAGGGACACCTTTTACTGTCACAAAAGTCCTTTGTATTTGGTAGAATAATGGTGCTTGTATGTCATTATGAGCGAGCCAGTGATGGAGCTTGTAAGCGAGAACGAACATTTTGGATATGCATGGGAGACCTGCTGCAGATTCTCAGAGAAAAGAAGAACATATCCCATTCAGAGAGACAGCAGTGAAAAGAGCAGATTATGGAAATGGGTCACGCACTGCAAAAAAATGTAGTGCCTGAGGGAGTATCCAAGAAACGTCTAAGAGCTGGAAATGTAATGACACGGTTATGGATGAAGCAGCTCTGTTCATCCATTGGAGCAGAAAGCAAATACATCACTTTTCCAGAGCAAGTGAAGACAGGTGCAACAAGAACTGAAGGCGATTACAAGTTACAGACTGTGTAAGGCTCTCTCTCCTGTGCTAAGACGTTAGTGTTGAGTCCATTTCCCAAAATATAAATTGAATGGAGTTTTGGGGTAAAATCTTAAAGATCTGGATTCACTTTCAGTTAAGCTGACACAAATTTAGCCTCATCCTGTTTAGCTTGGTAGAGTAACCTGGAGTTTTTAATAAGGCAACTGAAGCAAAGTCTGGCCCCAGTGGATTTTACACATTTGAATGCAGGAGAGAGCAGTGGTGTGAAATGATGCTCTTGTTAGAGCCTGAGAACAAGAATGTTAACAGGAAGGAGGTTGTTCTTCTAAGTTTATAAAATTGCATTAGATTGCGTTTTCTAAAACTTTGGCCTTTAAAGCAAGCTAAGACTAGCAGAGGACTGAATTTTATAGGCAACCCATCTGAAAATAAGCTGAGATGACTGCACAGAATAATCTTACTGGGTTTTGACATAAATTAGATAATGTTGATGTCACTGTTTCAGTGCCTACAGGAGGCTAGAGATGGAAATATTATTCAAAGTCTGGGCAACAGCTAAGTTGCCATGTATTAGGCCGTATGGATCTAGTAGCCAAAGAAAAACAAAACAAAGAGCGAAGCAACACCTGAAGTATAGAACTTTTAGAGAACATGAAATATTTTACTGCTCTCTTTGCACGTCTAGGTGAAAGAAGGAGGGATAATATGGGAAGTTAATTTTATTTATTGATCCTAATAATAAAAGGTAACTTTAGCTTTTTGTGATGCTTTGCCACTTGTCAAAATCTGTAGATGAGCCCTGCTTGTTCTCCTTATCTTGATGGCTAATTTACTACCACAACAGCAGCCAAAGGTGGGTGGTGCAAAAAAAGATTGGCTTTGAAAATACAAAGGTAAAACCACTTTTGGTATTTCAGCTCTCCCAGTCTCCTTCTGGAGATAGCATCAACTTTTACAGGGTGCTTTCGGATTTCTACATTCTCATAATGTCTGCTAAGTTATGACAGTCATATGCCTGGTGAAGCATCTGGTTAATCTTTAATTCTGTAGTGAATAAATTCTCTTGCCTTTAGCACTGATGTGAAATAATGGATCTGACCTTTAATTTCAGACCCTGGTCTTGTGGGATAAAGTGAAACATAAAGCTTTTTTTCCCAGCTCCAGGAGTATCCCAGTTTAATATTGGAAGATGTATAGTAGGATCTCATGTCTCCTTATCACTTGCCAGTTTTAGGGATTTTAGTAGAAGCATTTAGAACAATAACAAGAGATGCCCTTTGCAGAAACTTTTGTATATAATCCTGATGAAACTTTTCAACAGAGGTTCCTTGTCTTAAGACCCGTTGTTAGGGAGGTACCTGTCTGAAGTCTTGCAACTGCACTACTCTTTCCTCACTATATCATATGTAAAAGTCCAAAGAACCCCTCCTGCTCTTCAACTGTTTCTGTTTCTGGTTTGTTTGTTTGTTTGTTTTTAAATTAATAAAATGATTAATAAAATATTCACCTTGGATCAGATGAAGAAGAGAGGTTAAAATTAATGTAAATTTACAGACGGTTCAGAGTCCTAAGTTCTCAGATCTCTTATTATTAGGATTACATTCCCCTAGTGCCCTACCAGGAGGTATGGTATTAGGAATAACTTTACTTGAAGAATATGAGAGAAGTGCTCAAAGGAAGTACCACTGTACTAGGATAGTAAGAGGAAATGCCATCAAAGGATAAGAAACATGGCCTATAAACTTGCTTTTGAACCTATAATTATCTTACAAGCTTCAAGAATGTGAGGCGTTAAGAAACTTTTTCAAAAACTTCAAACTGCAGAGAATTTAAGTATAAACTTCTTGTGTCTCCACTGTACTGTTAGGCAAGAAAGCTTTGAGTCCTACTAATCTGTATAGGTAGAATTTTTAAAAATTTTCTCTTCACACTGATTCACATTTTCACATTCCCAGTTTCATGTTTTTACTGTTGAGTAGCTTATTACCTCTTAAAAATGCAGTCATTTTCAGTAATGCTGATACTGGTAATGTAAATCTCAAGTGTAACCTAATGTACTGATAAAATATCTTCATCTCTACATCTCTGTCATTAAGAAGTCACATTGCAATTATGTCTATACCTTCTAGTGTTTGTGGAGGTTTCTTTTGTTTTCTGAAATCACTATTAGGGATCAAATTAAAAAAGAGCTGGCAGTGCTCAACCCTGATGGCTGTGTCCTCTGCATTCCAAACACAGTGATTATATGGGAAAAGACCACTTTCTTTCACTTGTGTTTTTAGAGATATCTTCCCTTATTTCATGTCACAAAATATACCCCTCAATTAATTTTACTTGGGTTGTTTTTAGTTTGCTAGATGTAAAAAAAATATAACTACCTTATATATATATTTTCTTATTCTGTTGGAGTTTGCTATAGAAGTTGATCTTAACTGCAGAAGTGTCATTGCTTTGAAGGATGCCAAAATGTCATGTTTGTGAAAGCATATGCAAGCCAACAGAGAAAGTTGTCTCAAAATATTTCGTTTCCTTTTCTTATGTTTTAAATGGCTGTTAAATAGAATTTTCAATTTCAACTTTAAGAAATGGTGAGAGAAGTGGAAGTTTGTGAAGAAAATAAAACCGTAGAGGATTTTTCCCTGAAAACCTGTTTCAGTATGTGTAATCCATGAACAGGGAGAGAGGTGTATGGTCCTCCTTCATAATCCCCCAAATGTCCATTATGAATGGAAGTTTAAAGACCACAGTTATAATAATTTAGTAAGAAACATTGATATTTCTCATTAATTTGAATGCAATTTCAAAAGAATTTCTATCAGTTGGTATATTGGTAAGGCTTTGATAATTGATTAATTTGTTTTCAATTACACTTATTCTTGGTTATGGATATTCCCATTTGTTTGACTGCTGAAACCATGGGAGATGTAATTTTTAAAATGCCTTGAAGTCTATAATATATCTGTCCTTTTTAGAAGCCTAAATGAGATTTCTCATTAGTTTCAATAGGAATCAGGTTGACGCAAAAATTAGTTTGCTTTAAGGCTAATTTCTCCTTTCTTTTAAGTAGCACATATCATGAGCTGTACATTTTTTTCATACTTGTCTCTCATTAAAAACCTCACATTGTTTGGAGAGAGCAGCTCTAATCATTGTGTGGTTGGAAGACAGGAATTCTGCTTTTCAGCTCTTAGTAAGAAAAATTTCTGTCTGAAGAGACTCATTTGTCACCCATGATGACATTTCAACTTTGTCACATTCAACAGTTTCAGTTAATATTGTTCATTCTATTGAATTGGTATTTCTTTTTGAGAAAGGAAGGATAACTATGGGATGCATTAAAAGATAAGCTAGAAAGCAAAGAACTAAGAAAACATCTGTAGAGTGTTAGGGGAGGACATTTGGGGGTAGACATTGGGGTAGACATTTAAAATTTTGGGTCCTTTTAAAAATATATAAACAGGTTACTGATTTCTGACTTTATAGTTTCTGAATAGAAAAATGATTGTTCTCTACAGGAATCTGCTTGCCTTAATCTAATTTGCACATGGGTTTAGAGTCACAACACTCAAGTTTCAAATGAAAACATAAATTGAACTAAAATCATATCTGTCTTTTAAACAATGAAAATATAAATCGCATTCACTCTGCCTTGAAGAGAAGGGAAAAGTCCATGAAATGTGGGTGGTCAAAAGTCTGTGCAACAGACAAGAGCTCTAATTTATACAGGGGTCATGATTTTAAGGAATAATGTTTATAATCTCAGATGAGAAAAGGTTTTAGAAAATAATTTCACAGTCCTGTGATTGTCACTCAGAGAAAAATTACTTTCTTATGGACATATCTTTAGTTATAATTCAGTTAAATATGTGTATGTACACTTGTAATAATTTAATAAACTCCTTCTGTTGTGTCTCACTATGATGAAGAAAGGCTTTAATCCATCATTGAACTCTCTGTTTTCCCACCTCCATTGGTTCTTCCAGCTGTCTGCTATAGATGCCATAAAATGATAAAAGGATTAAGGTTTTAAGCCATCTGTTGATGTAAGTCTTGCTAGAATTAGAAGTCCTAATTACACATCTCAGTGTAGCACACATTTTCAAGGCTCTCTTTATTCCATTATCAATGTCCCCCTGGTAGGATCTTTCAAGACATAGTTTTACTATTTTCTCCATTTACAGAGATCAAGTAAGAATTCAGTATCTTGGTTATTTGGCAGCCAAATACATAGTATTTTCACTGATGTGTCTCTACAAATAGTGGAATATTTCTCCTATCCTTTTAGTTTTAATTGTGAAGCATATTCATTTATTTCATATTTTAGATTCATTAACAGCATTTTAGGTAATCTGCCTTTTTACTAAAACATCTAAGGTTCGGAATTTCTAACTGCACCCCTTTGAAGATCTCAGCATGATTCACTGCAAGGTCTGGAGAGCTTGTGCAATACAGTGTGATGGAAATGAAATGAAAGTTAAGCTTCTTACACTGCACTTTGTACAGTTGCTTTAATATGCCAAATGCTCTCAGTATAACTGAATCAGGCAGCTCACAAGTGGCTGAGAATTGTAATTGTAAAATTATCCAGTCCTTCAACATGGATCTTCATTGCAACAGCTTCTGAGAGAAAAAGTGCCTGTGGCTGGACTCTGGAGAGTTTGTGAACGTGTACCATGTTCCTACAGCTCACTGTCAACACTCAGGCACGGCTCCCACCTGACTTTCAGAATGGTAAAATATCTCATGGGTTGTGGTGGTGTAGAAAGACATTGCAGGTACAGGATGTTTCTAAACATGAAATGCTGCAAATTATTCAAGGCCATATTTTATTATATTTTTTTAAAATCCAGCTAATTAATTTAAATAAGTAGGAATAAGTTGGCAATATTGGCCACAACCTCCTTTTTGGCAGTGGGCTATTGCCCTGAGATACCCAGTCATATTAGAAATGGGATTGACCTGCATGAAATTCAACTGCAGCTGTAATTTCTAAAGTTAAGAACAATGTTGTGGGCAAAACCCAGATACAGACAAGTTTCTGGAGGACCTTTACGAAAGAAATGGCTGATAGGTTTTCCTTGCTTTACTACAGCCAGTGCACCATGTAATGCCAGTTGCTATATTCTGTACCTTGGCTCCATCTGACTTTTTCCTAAAACTGACAAAATCCTAACCTGAAGCACCTGAAGTCAATCAACAGTGCATTTTAATCCCTTCTTTTAAAATTCAAGTGAAACCATTATCCTGTTAGAAACATGAAATTCTTCCCACCTCTATTAAAGAACTTCAGCCAAGTTTTTGGTTTTGGAGGGCTGACTTTTTCTTACCTGTTGTTCTCATCTGTTCAGTATCTTTTTCTACCCTTAGGATTTTAATCAGAAGCCTCTATTTTCATTTTCAGCTTTAGAATATCAATCATTCCAAATAAATGAAAGTGCTGTAATTACAAAAACAGGGTTTGGGGCTGGGATTTACATGCAGCCACAGGTGACTGTCAAAAACAATCCATAGGTTTTGAAATCTCTTTCTTTTGGGAAGGGGAAGAAAGTTTAAAGCACCCCTGCTCAAGTCTTCAAGAGTAAGTCACTTCAGGAGTTTCTCTAGACTTAAAAAGGAGGGCATAGACCTGCATAGGGTCTGTTAATAGTATGAGTTTAATATAACACTAGAATATCAGAAAACATGTTATAGAAAGCCATATTGGAAATATGAATGACTTTTTAATTTGTGCATTTGTTTCTAGCTCAGCTGATTCTGTGCCCTATGATGTTTGTTTCTTGAGCTCCCTTTTATAGCTGGAGAATTTGTGTGCATTCATTAGCAGTAAACTGGGATAGGGCTTAGTGCCTTTTTTCTTGGCCTCAAGTTTACTTGTCTTTTGAATAACTCTACTTTTTAAGGATTTGCACATGATCTGATCTATTTCAGTAAATTGCAAGATCACTAGCAAGGGAATTGGCTACATCCTCTGTCTCCTAATAAATCTGGAGTTTAACAAACCCTAAACAGGCTTTCTCTTCAAAATATGTATTCTTTTTTCTTTGTTCAGGATGTCCTGGTTTTGCCCAAGAAAGAGCACAACACCTGCTGCTTTGGTCAGGGCAAGGGTCCTGCCAGCCCAGTTTCCTTTCTTCAGGAAAGATCAGGAGAAATAGTAAAGATGTGACATTGAAAAGAATCTTTAGAATAGATTAATTTGTTGAATTTATTCTGGCCACTGATCCCACCAATATAATTCTCCCTTAGCAAGGAGTAGTCTCATATAAGAAATGGAATTTTTCATGGTTTTAGCATTCTTACACAGTCAATAGCTGGTTTATGTTCAAGCATAATGGGTACTTACTAATTTTCTTGCTAGACTTATAAGCATTTCTGTATGAAATAGAAAAATTTGATTAAAATGCAAATATAGCACCTACACACTCCTCTGTTCACAGTTTTTAATTTATTGGGCCTGTGTACAATAAATCTTAATCTACTCTGTGTGCTACATACAGAAAATATTCTCCAGCTGTTGAAAACAAGTGTAAATAATGTCAGAGAAAGCAGAAGCTGACATGGATTAAGTGACCTTTCTAATAAAAGGAGCAATAACTGTAAATTAAAGTTTCAATTACCCAACATACCTATGGATCAATATTTACAGATGTGTCTTATGTTGCGGCAATAAATAGTGAGGGAAAGGACCTGTATACAAAAAGAATTTATTTTTAAGTATCTTCCTTCAGCCTCTGGGAATTTTTTTTTACCTGTAGCTTCTTGTATAAAATTGTCTTTCTGTCCCCTAAACTAGAACTCCTTTTCCTTATTTTCATTTCTGTGGATGTGCACTTGGCCTCTCCATTTTTTATCCCTCCTGCTGCCCTCCCCACTGCTCACTTTCTTTTTTCCTGGATCTCTTTGCTGGCAAAACTAATGTCATCCATTTATATGCTGCTCTCTGATGCTGTTTACATTTCTGATTTTCTCACCTTCTATTTCCTTAGCATGATTTTCATATTCAATCATTTATTTTTGGGGTTTTTTTCCCTCCAGTCTGAACTTTGATCTCTTATTTACACCTGGAAGATTTTCCCCATTCAATGGGGAAATTAAGCTCTCCTCTACCCTTTTCTGAGAATTCATCTCCTATGTGTGATTGATACTGATGCGTCATGCAAATGATTTTAGGTCTTCTTAAATGATTTACAGTTTAAGATAAAGTTGTCTTCAACTCTGTGATGTCTTATGTGCCTGTCTTGTGTGTGATTACAGCTGCCTTGGGGCAGGATTCCTGCCTTCTTTCTTTTGCATGCAGCTCTGAGCATGTTCCTGTCACTAAACGAGTCATGTTATTATTGACTAATAGATAGGATTTAACACTTCTCTGTTTTCTTCATTTGAACCTTTGTGGGACATGATTCCCCTTTTTAACCATTTAAAACCTACCTTACAACTACTTTTATTCTCAATCCAATGGAAACAGGGTATTTTCTCAGCAGAAGCATCTTAGTAAAATGTGCTGTTGGCACAGCTCCTAAATCTTGATTTAGAAGATTTTAAAACAGACATTTTGAATGATATATAAATGAAATGCAGGGACTGATGTGTTGTGTTTGCTTCAGAGGTTGACTGACATGTAATCTAAAATTTCTTCACAGTTGTGTAATTACTACTTTTGACTTTAATGGGAAATTCAAGTCTCCTCTATCAATTTGATTAATGGGGTAATACAACTTGTGACATTAAAAAAAGTTAAATGTTGATAAAGATAGGAGTTTCCTAGGAAGTTGAAAATATATTCCAGTTGTTGCTGAAGAGTTACAAAGTCTGGTCACTTGAAAATGTTAGCATGATTTTTAATGATAGAACTTTAAATAATACTTGTCATCAGAATATTCATGCTGTTCTTCATTCCATAAAACTTTATGCTGAAATCTTAATCTCTGCAGGGATGAAAAACTTTGTTACATAAACTAATTGGTTTTGAAGAAAGGAAAAGAGCATAAACTGACATATAAATAAGCAGAAATGCCAGTCTTTGAAATCAACAAAGTAGAAAAATTCTCAAACAATTACGTCTGCAACAAAAACATGCAAAAAAAGTGTGTTGGCTTTTTTAACATTTAATTTTCTTTTTGTTTAATATTTCAATGTGTAACATTTTGATTATTTTTGGCAAGTGTGGTAACACAAAAGAGTGTCCATTTATAATCAAGCACACCATTTTCTGTACAGGTAAAGTAAGAGAATGCAATTACAGAGGGAGAGAGTAGTGGCCATATGTAATTAATTAATTTAATATTCTTTTGGTTGTGTAGTAGAGTAGAAATATAATCTGGGAAAAATTGTTCTGTTAGCTGTGAAAACAATGTTGATTCCCACATGCCAAGTCAATGCCTGTTTAGTTAATATTTCTTGGTATATGTTGACATGAAGTGCTTCTCTCTGGAGACAGAGTCCTCTCTGCCAGAGTGTGTAGGTGTGTGCAAGTACTATGTTTGTGTCTGTGCAACTTTGATTTTGTATTCTCATTGGGTCAAGAGGAGTTTGGTTTTGGAAAAAGAAAAATTTTACCCCATTTACAGCTGAAAAGCTGGAGAAGAGAGAAATAAAGCAATTTGGAACTGCAGAACTATGCTCTAGTGACAGAACTAGGACTTGCTGAACCCAGAACTTTCCTCCATAGCAGGAATGTTATTGCTGTCATTCTTCCAGCCCTCACTACAGGGTTATTAGATTCATATCACAAAATACTTCTGCTTTTAAGAAACACCATTGTCCTCAGTTCTGCTATCTTGCCTCCCATCTCTTCAAGGACTTGATTAATCTAAGCCTGTCTTTAAGATTGGTATTCCCTACAGATTTAGAGTTTTTAATCACCCTTGGTTTAAGGAAGATTGGCTTGTTATTTCAGTAATCATGTAAATTCTTAATGGAAAATGAGGAGCCTCAGATGGCATAGATTACATGTTTTATCATCTGTTTGCTTCAAATAAATTGACAGTTTCAGACACTTAAATACTTACAGCCCTACTCTCTGTTAAGACTGTGAGCAGGCCTGAAGGGACTGATGACTACTTTTGAATACTAAGATATTGCACAGAATGAATGAAAACAGCAAGTGTAGTAAGTCCTATACTGTTATTAAAATGCTGATGCACCAGAGACATACAAAGTGGCTAAAAAAGGGTTTTTGAGAGAAAAGGAGGATAGGAACAACTGTGAATGAAGCTTTAAAAGAAGAAAAAGCATGACCTGAAAAGAGAGTAGATTTAACATACTTCTTGCAGAATGAAAATTTCATCCTTCCCCTTCTCCCCATTGGTATTTTGCTCACATGTTTTTAGAAATAAGCAGTGACAAGTTATCACTTTACACTAATTAACATTTTCTCTACAGAAGACTTTAAAGTTTCTGCATTCTTGAAGAAATCTAAATTGCATGGTAAAATATTAAAATGGTGTTTTTAAAATTCTGTCATCATCTTCTGCTTTTGACAAATGAGAACCCATTTGCTTCTGTATTTTCACTCACTGGCTGTCAGTTCCCAGGCCTGATAAACTTAGAGGGCTTTCATGTGATATTTTGAATATGGACTAGACATATCAGGCCCTAAATCCAAAATATTTTCCAAGGTTGAAGCAAAGATGCATTCATTTAATTAATATTTTTTCTGCCTGTAAAATCACAATTCAATGTCCCATGAGGTGGATTCCAATCTTCTTGGTCCTGTATAAGAATTTCTCTGAGACTACTGGGTCTAGAATCTGTCCCCAGACAAAATCCATTCTTCAGAGAATCTGTCAGTGAACTGACTGATCTCATGTGTATGTTCATTTCCACATGCTCTATGTACTTATGCCCTGGAATACAAAAGGTTTCTTCATTATATAGATAAAATCAGGAACAGAGATATGTGGAAATATATTGCTTTTCTTGGTGTATATTATTTTAGTATAACGAGTCTTTATTTTTGAGTTCACTGTACTAGCAGCTAGTGATAAAAAAGCAAAAAATAAAGTTGAGCACAAGTATGTTTTAATGTAGCAGTGAACGAGGTTTTACTACTGTATCTTTGTATCGAAATGATTTCTTCTTCCTATTTCTGTTCTTGATGTTCTGCTTTTTAATGTCCAGATGAACCAGTTTTATGGTTGAGAGGTTATTTTCTAAAGTAAATGATGAATGCAGCTTTACACAAGAATTTCAATGCAACAGATGCATTCACTTATAGAATAACATCAAAGACTCTAATAATGAAAATATATTAGTTTGACATTAAAGGAATTTTGAATTTCTTACTAACTTAGATAAATGCAACAAAATATATTTTTGACATCTCATTAGTTAAGTTGATTCAAATGGAGTCGTACATTGTTAAACATGATAAAACATAACATTAAGACCATTGACTGGAAAATGCCATACAGAACAAACTGAAATTGATTTGATTTGTGGTTTTTTTCTGCACCTTTATTTAACATATGGTCCCCAAGAACCAGGGAATTTGAGTGATGATTTTAAAGAGATGGTCTGTTAACAAGGATGGTAGTACCAAATCTTTGTCTGACAGACAAGAAATAATAAGATAAGCAGATAGAGCACTTTTAGCTGGAAAAAAAAAGCCAGTGGGAATGACTAGCCTGTCCCAGAACCCCATTTATTCACATACTGTGTTTCTGAACTTATGAATTTGGCAAACATTTATTTTACTTTCACCTATTACTGTGTTCTTGAAACAGTTTTACATCTATGCAGATGGTTTCAACTTGCACCTTTCCAGTCAGTCCTCTGTTTACCCAGTAGTTTCATCTGAAGGATCAGAGAAGAATTAGGTCTTCTTGATGTCTCCTTGCAAAAGATGTGCAGGGTTTATTCTGAGACTGGTACATTCAAATATTTCATGCCAATTTCTGTTTGTAAATATAGAGGGCTACAGTTTGAACTATTCTATGTGAATATATGAACACATTGACAATATATGGCTATTAATATTTTACATTTTAGCATATTGCCAAAGGTAAATGAGAGTAGGTCCAGCTCCAGACAACACTGCTTGTACTTCTAAAAATATTCCATTGATCATGATCAGATATTCCTAGGTTCTTTTTTGTTTTAAATCAAAAGACACCCAGTATCTGTTCCTTAATAATTGCTGGTAATGTCCCCTGAGTATCTTTTCGCTTTTTCATAAAAATTAGTTAGGGAAGAGGTTGGTACATTCTCTCTTTCCTAGGTTGCCCGTACCACTGGGCATGATTGCTTGAATATACAGTTTCCTGAGGAGCTGGCAGATTGGTATGTGATGGATGTTATCTCCTGGGAGCTGGCTTTCTTCAGGGACAGCTCAGGGCAATCAAAGTTTAGGACTTCAGGACCACATTGCACACATACATTTATACTTTTTATTTTTAGAGAGGGGGATCACTGCAGGACATTATGGATGGACATGATGCCTGACTTCAAACTCCCAGAGTGTCTGATTATTTGGGGCTTCCCCTTTTGGGGAGTGTCCCAGTCCCCTTCTTTGCCTTAGATGATAATTGACTTATCGAAAGGATCCACTATCATGATAGAATAGGGACTCTTTCAGAAGTGATAAAAACAATTAGTGATAGTGGCTTTGAATTTTTTTTTCCATTAAAACCTTGAGAGATGTGGAATGTGGCTAAGGAGGAGATTTGTGTGTGTATATACATTTTTCTTTCATTAAAAATATGTGGGGGACAAATTGCACAAGATGGTGTTGAAATGCTGTTTGGTAGGATTCAGTCTTTTCAATCCAGGCAAGACTGAATGCTGCTCCAAGTGCATTGTTGACTCTTCCCAAGATGATATAATGTTCAACTAGTCTTACTCATTATGTGTAAAATCAGAAAATGTGCAGAATTACTGAAATGTCCATTGCTGAAGCAGAGTGTAATTCAGGGGCATGAGTAAAATGCAGATCAGTCCAAACTATGTAGAAGTATTAAATTTATTTTTATTCTTGTACAGTTAACCTCAGTATAGTTAACAATGTGTTCAGGAGCATGGATGCAATTCCCTATTACACAATTCAATGATTGTACAGCTGAAGTTATCCTTTTATATATATATATATATGTGTGTGTGTGTTTCTAGAAATAATAAAAATGAAAAAAATATTAAAATGGCTCAGTCAAAAAATTGGCCAAAAAAAAAAGAAATCAAACAAAGTAGAGACACATAAGGCTGCAGATACAGGATGGACACCACCATAGCAGTGATAAGTTTATGGCAAGAGAGATAATGAGCAGGAAGAAATGAGGCAGCTAAATGATAAGGTGGGGAAAAGTAGATGTGGAAAGACTGATGCAAAAAAAGTATGCCGTTTGGCAAGAGAGGAATTACATGATGGTCTATGAAATTAGAGAGTAAAGAAAGATAAGATGAAGTGAAATTGGATTTAATGAGGTAGAAGAAAGGTGATTAGGGACAGAAAAAAAATAGAATTTAGTGATGAGAAAATCCTATTAAATTATCCAATAAATCTTCTTTCCACTCAAGCATTTCCCTTTCTCCTCCTTCTCTCCAGGATAATTTGCAGGATGGTTGTATCAATATCTAACCATAGAGTAAATGCCCTTTTCACCATCTCTCCATAGAACCAGGAAAATTATATAAGTGTGCTTCTGGCATGTAGTCATAGTCCCCAGGCTTGTAGTCTACATAGTGCATTAGCTCTTTTCCAAGACTATGGTTAAGAAACTGGTATCACTTTTCCAAGGGCTCTTTTGTTTAGAGTGTGTTTTGATGAGCATTATATCCATTCATTATATGGGATACTTTGTATGCTATAACCCTCTTTCCCTTTTTTTAATAATCTCCAGTGCATTAGTTAAATCTCTGGAATTTGTGCCATTTGCTTCTTTTTAATATTATTTAGTTCTCTATTACAGCTTATTTAAATCCAAGTATAGCAGATAGGAGCAGCAATACACGGAGCTCATGTGTCATGGTTTAACCCAGGCAGCAGCCACGTACTGCTGATTTCTCACACCTTCCACTTTCCACTCCTATGGAAGGATGGGGAGGAGAATCAGAGAAAAAAACAAACAAGTAAAACAAAGAATAGCTTTATAATTGAAATAAAATCTAATTATAATGATAATTATAACAAAAAGGTGGGCAACAAAAAGAGAGAGAGAAATAAATCCCATGAAGAACAAGTACTGCACACTGCAGTTGCTCACCATCTGCTGCCAACCACCCAGTGAGTCCCTCAGCAGTGACTGGCACCTCCCAGCCAACTCCCTGGTCATTGCCTAAGCATGGAGCTCTATGTGTGAAATATCCCTTTGGGCCTTACAGGTTGGGTGTCTGGCTGTGCTCCTTGCTGGCACCCTTCTGTGCAGCTCCTCACTGGCACACATGAGCCACTGAAGAGTCCTTGACGTAGGGTGAGCACTACTGAGCAGCAGCCAAAACATCAGAGTGTTAGCAACATTATTCTCATCCTAAATCCAAAACACAGCACTGTGCCATCTTCCAAGGAGAAAATTAACACTACCCCAGCCAAAGCCAGGGCAGTACAGCAGATAGCTTTCCATTAATTTAACTCGCTTATATTCAGAAGGCAAAGTTCACAGATTTGGGGCAGCTTCCTATTTTTGTTGGTGTTATTGTTTGAGGTTTGGTGGGTTTTTTTACCCTTTATTTTAATGGATAAAGAGGAAAATTCAACACTCCATGCCTCCTAAGACAATCCATCAAAACAGCAATTGCCACTACTGCATTCTTAATGTGGCACCTTTCTGCCTTGATGTCATGTCACTGGGACCTTGTTTGGCAAGAATTTGCCTTTAAGTTAAAATTTGATCTGTTAGGACAGTAGGATGGAAATGACAGCACAACTACTCATTTTCCACAAAAAGTGGTTTAACAAAACAACCCCTGACAATTCAGTTTGCTGTTCTGAAAAAGGGCTCTTTTCAAGTCAGTGAGCTAGTAGAGCTGGAGAACTGTTATGAAAATGCAGAACAGCTAAACTGCAAAATAATTAAAAGTACATTAACTTGCATATAGAAAGCTTTCCTGTGCAGTTACAATAGATCTGATGTACCAACTAAACTTCAGTCTTTAAAGGGTGTGTTTTACAGAGTGGAAGGAAGCTCAGGAGGAGGACTTTTGGAGATCTGATGTTTTACTGATGACTAGTCATCTGTTATTAAGCTTTTTCCTTTCTTTGAAGACAATTTTGCAGAAAAAAGAAATCCAGGAACTAAAGTTAATGCAGCTGTCATAAAAAAAAAAAAACAAAATTAGTTTAGTCAAATCATAAAACTATGGGAAGTGTATTATTATGCTTTTCCTACAGACTGGGAATGCAGAGTGGAAATAAGTCTTCCACCTCTATGTCCTTCATGGGAAAACATTCTGAGTGCTGCATTTTCACAAGTCTATTTGTTCAGCTTGAAGTACATTTCAAAACTGTTCAGGTCAATTAGATAAGCCTGATGGTTGCTCAGCAAAGTTCTTAATTTTTAGTGCTGTGAAGTTGCAAGGAAGTTCTCTTAAGTGGTAGTCCCCTTGACATGAAAGGTGCTGAAATCCAACCTGAGCAAGCCGCTTTCCTTTCTGTAGTCTCTGGCTGATCACCCTGTCTCCATGAATTTGTGTTAAGTACCCATTGTTAGCTGAAGCTGCAACTGGCAGTATTTTAGTGATACAGAATTGTTACCCTCTTTTAAGAGGAAAAGCAATATCCATACAAAGCCTGTGCACCAGGATTTTAGAAATCTGTGCGAACATGAAAGAGCATTCCTAATGACTATGAGAAAGAGAAAAATGCTGAAGTAATCACGGACTTTAGCAAGTGAAATAAGTGTATACTTTTAGCTCTGTGCTGTATCTATTTCTAAATACTTGTTATTAACAGTAAGGACTCAGCATATTAATCCTAAAACCACTCTTTCCCGGGTGGATGATGCCCACAGTTGTTTTTCCAGCTGTATGAGTACAGTCTGTGTTTTAGTGATGGACCAAACACCCATTCTTTTACTGGTGATTCTTGCATCAGGCCCTGAGCAGGTTCCTGCTGTGTGCACCAGAGTCAAATTGTTTGTGAAGTGAAATTTGAAAGGAAGACAGCATGAAAGAATTTCATAAGGAATATAAAATAAAACAAGATAGCTGTTGAAAGCTACAGGAAGCTTGAACTGGCAAGAAGAGAGGAAGTATTCTAAATTTATAATGAAAATTAATTATGCATTCATTGCATTTGAAGAGGTCAGACATGATGAATTTAAATAGTACATGAGAATGAAGGCCATCTTTTATATTAAAGGCAGTACAACAGGGTGATATGAGGAGAGGCAAAGAAATAAAGGAAGCAAATGGGGAAAATTGCAAGACTGAGGCAGTAAGGAACAAGAACATTTAATCAAACGGATCTGCTTTGTGACTAAATTGATTCATGATTTTCAGACAATTCAAAATAATGATAATTTATTAGCCATAAAATTATACTGAAAAATGCTGAAAGCTGTTGGGAAAGTTAATAAAATAAGAAATTTCAAAGTGGGTTCTCTCTAGCTTGCAACAACCTTTAAGAATTATACAGAGTGGAGTAATTTTTTCTTAAAATTTTATTCCTTTCTTACATATAGTTGCTCTATATGCTTCTTGTTATTATGGGGGGAATGCTAAATTTTTTTTCTGTTTTTTTTTGCTATCTCCTATCACATCTATCATGTTTCCACTACCTCATTTCATTTGTGAATATAGTATCCAAGCAAAGGGATTCAACAGAAGCCTGAGTAAATGCTGTATGGGCTGACTGGCTGTAGGGCTAAAGCAGAGGATGTTGCTCCACTTTCTGGGTTACTGGAGCAGAGAGTTATTCTTAGCAGGGATTGACTGTAGTGAATAATATGGGCAGAAATTCAGCAGAACCTTTCTGGTTAACACTGTTTAATACATGTATTCTGGGATGTGTGAAGATAGCACATTGCTCAGCCACCTTTCTGTTAGATAATCAGATACTTTGGAGCTGGGGACCCTATAATTTTCATTGCACAATATTTATATTGATAGTTAAACACTGCTGTCAGACCCAATGGTTTAGTTTGAACAAGGTATTGCTATGGAGCTTGAGCATACATAAATGATTTGTATTTTGGAGTGTGACTGGGAAGTCAGAAACTTGCTCTGTTTTTCCTAGCAAAGGCATAGTCATGGAAATTACAGGTGAAATGAGTCCTTTAAGAGTTTAATTTCTATGGCCCTGAGCTAAGCATCATTAATGGCAAATGAAATCTGACAGGCTTTGTGGCTAAGAAGGGTGAAAAAAAGTTGGAACAGAAAATAGTAAATTGCCATCAGAGTCTTTTACATAACAACACAGTAGAGAAGTAAAGAGTTTTTCCCAGAGGGTGGTTTTGTGTACCTTGTCCATGGGCTGCAAGATTACCAGAGCAGGAAAGTGTGCTGGATAATTCCCTTATGGCAGTTGCTATGATTCACTGTTTTTAATAGTATCCCCAGCTTTACTTGAGGGAATACTCCAGGCAAGTTCCTAACGCATCACATGGAACCTAATAGCTTTATTGTGTTTATTTTTTATCACAGGCATATTCTTCATTTACTTATCGTTTGCACTGAAAATGGCACCATAATTCCTTTAGCCACAGTTAGATAACCACAGTTAGGTTTCAATCAATACTTATTCTTCTGAAGAATATTATACTGACATTGTGGAGTAAATCTCTTTCTGTCCTGACAAATACAATTACCACTGAAACAGCAGCCTAAAGTCCCCCTAATTAATGTAATTGGTTATTTCCAATTAAATATTTAACACATGTGCTGTCCTCATAATTTAGAATCCTAGAAGTTCAGTGTGATAATCTATTAATGACTAGTTATTACACTGTGTTTGGTGAAAATCCTAACAATGTTGGTGGTGGGCTTTTAGTGAATAGGATTTTTGACACCCTTTAAGGTGTGTTGTGTTTTCATGTTGTATTTCCTTCTCCCTTGTGTTTTCCTTATTCTTCACCCTAGAAAAGAGTGTAGTTCTATGATAGTTTTATGACATTTCTTCTAACCCTCATCAAAGTGCCTGGGGTTACTGTGCATTTGCCCCATGAACAAACTTCGGGGCACTGAGTAACAATATTGGAGATAATTCTCTCTCTTCTCCATGAAACTCATAAGTGTTAGATAGTTCTAGGAAAAGCTTGTAGATGTCTATGAGAAAGACACACTACCAAGAATATGGCGAGCTATCAGCACACCAGATCAAGCAGAAGTTTGTTTCTTAGAGGAGCAATAGATAAAATGTCCTGTTTTCAAATTACCATTTTAATGATCTCCAAGGTCTTAATTCAATATCAGCCATAACATAAATTTTGCTTTAAATTTAAAATTAAAATTTTAGGCTTTTAAAACTTATTTGGAGTATTAAAGCGTTTTAACATAATTTTAACATAATTTCTCTCATTTCACTACCTCTGTCCTGAACCAGAAGTAGATTTTTTTTTTCTTTTAAAAAAGGCACAGCAGGGAAAAATCCTTCCCTGCTAAGATCCAGTCAAATTTTCCTCATCAGTTAGGTTGACAGCAGGTTTAGTATATTTATTAATTATGATTGCAATTTGTTAGAACAAACAAGATTCCAACCCTCTAGGAGGCCTACCTAGATTATAAATGAATAAAAACCCTTAAGAAATTATTCAAGGCAAGAGCTAAGCAAAGAAAAAGAAGGGATTCTACTCTGACACAATTCCAATTAAGTGGGGAGTACCTTCTTTTGAAAAATTATTCCAGATAAGTTAGCAATATGTTAATGATCTACAAGTGTATATATATATATATATATATGTATGTATACTTGTATACATATATATGCATGTATGTATATGTTTGCTTGCTAGAGGCTCATCAAAACTAAATGTGTCATGAACCTGTATATGAATCTCCTTGTGAAAAATCTATCTTCAGGACTGGCAGCTGTTCTCTCCCCTTTCTTGTGAGTCTGATTGTATTTCCAGCTTTGGGGCACCTTGTTTTTATCTACCACTATCTACTACTCAGCAGATAAAATTCTGCAACAACAGTGATTACTGTGTATTGTGGGTTGGCACATGCTCCTCTTCTTTTTCAAGAGAATGGATGCTTGCCAGGTCCTTAAAGGGATCTCTGGAGGTCATCAATCTAGTCAAACTCCCTACTCAAGAAATGCAACCATCTTTTTCAAAATTACCATCCAACAAAATTAAACAAAAAAGAAGGTTACTTTTCAGACATCATTTTCCATGTGGCATTTGTTACCTAGCAGACTTCTTCTTGAGCAGAACCCAAATACTAATCCTGGGGCATAGTTGTTATAAATTACTACAAGAGTTGCTCTTTGTGTGCCAACAGATACAAGTGATTTAGATGATTGTCAGCTGTCATGGTCAACTACTGTATTTAGAAAATCTAAACCATTTTGTGTTAGAAGCAGGCAGTGTAGCAATTTAGTTGGGTAGCACTAAGATTATTGATTTTGGATTTTGAGAGGCTTGTTAAATATATCGTGAAGGCCAGTATTCATTAATTTATTTTTTTATGAATGGTCATCAACAGTGAAACCTAGAAAGTTGAGTGTACAGTGGTGACATGAATAAACCTCATATTAATGTCTTCAAAAGAAGCAAATAGCTGTTTATAACAAGCAAAGTCATATTTCCTGTGCTGATCTGGCTAATGTCTCCCTATTTACCAACACTTATGATTTTCATGATTTCCAGTTTTCTATACCTCATCCTGTGAACAGGGCTGTAGCCACTCTATTCCTTGATACAAAATCAGTATGAGCAGTTGTGTCTTGTCTCACTGTCTTGGGATCAGTATTTCTGAATTTTCTTCTATGGCAGGGATTTGCATCCAATAGTTTACATGCCTCTATCCATTGTTGCACATTTGTATATGATAAGCAGAAAATAATATAATGCAATCAAATAATCTGCTCATCACTGGCACTAGAACTTCAGAAATGAAAATGTTTTTCATAACTAATCTGGATGACGCTTTTTCAAAGTGTAAGAGCTCTTGTGCTGTGAACTGGACTCACCTCTTTGTTACGCTGATGAGAAAAAGGGTCCTTTGGTTGCATTTCTGGGTCAGTTCCATTGAAAATCAGGGATCTAGGCCAGCTAAACACATTGTAAAACAGAGTTGAATTTGAGTCATTAACATGTTTTTCTTCAGATGTAAGATTTGGTTTCACCAATGTGCTGCTATAGTGCGTTGCTTTTGTGACTACATTTGTCTTTTGAAGTTGCAAATATGACAAAGATGGGTTGTCAAGGTAGGTCAGATCCTGAGAAGTGTATGAAATAGTCAGGAGAAGGATATTGTGGGCTCTGAGTGTCTGTGACCCAGAAAGTAGCACAAAAGTGCATTTACTCTGTGTGCTGATGACATACTCACTTTGTTTTTTCAAGAACTCAGTTACTCGTTTTCCCACTCTATTATGTTTATTGGACAAGTGCCACATAGTTCATGATCAGCAGAAAACTGAGGTCACACCATTAACATTTTTTGGCATTCACAGCTAGACATTTTTTTTCCTTTTAGGAGAACACAACTTTGAAATAAATAAATTTAAAAACCTGAAAGCTAATTGTACCTTGTAGATCAATGAGTTGGTTTTCCAAAAAATGGTGCTGCCTGACAATACCTGTTGGCAACTATCCAGTCATTCTGAAAATCAAAGCATTTGATTAGATATGTCAATGTAAATACCACTGTCTGACTTAAGTGTTCTGTGTTATTTGGCTGGATCTTTCTCCACAATTTTTAAGTGGTTTGTAGTGTCTTTTCCTTGACAAAGAAGTTAACAGCCAAAGAAAACAGAATTGAAAGAGGCTCAGATTGTGGACATTTAATATCTGAGCTGTTCATTTTTGTACATCTGGGAAGTTGCTGCTTTGATCCAAAGGTCTGTGGGATCAGTTGTAAGGCTGATACTTATGTCACTGTTTTAAAGTCTTAAATACTTTGTGCAGCCACTCCTGATTTTTCAGTAAGGTGTATTTTCTTTCTGAATATTTCTATCAGATTTCCTGAAGGACCAGATGGTACAGGAGGCACTTCATGATTGGCTTTCAGATTGAGCCTGGACTTAATAATTTGGGATTTCAGTTCTGGTTTAGCTGTGACCATGTATGGTTTTATCCCACCCCCAACTTCTCCCTCTCTGCCCTCTTCTTGCTTTCCCAGTGACTTGTACTGACTTGAAGTGGGAAGGAGATTGCTCCACAGTTGGGTGATTGGTTTTATTTTGGGTGTGCAGGCCAGGTGTGACCCTTTCCAGCTATAAATAATTGTTCCCCTCTGTCACTGACCCCACACATGGGCTGTGCTTCAGGATGTGCTGCAGTCTGTACCAGGAGCTGCTCTTTTTCATTACCTTTTCTCTCATTATGCCTCAAAGCAGAAAAGCATCATTTCAGCTGCTGTCTGCCCCTGCCTTCAGACAGTACAGCTCAAGGAAGGTTTCACAGGATTCATCTGTGCACAGCTGTATTTAATGAATATCTCCTGAGGATTTTTGAACAACACTCTATTTAAAATTACCAAAATTCAGTCTTTACAAATGCTTTTGTGAACATTTCATAGCCATGCCCAAACTGTTCTCCATGTTTTGTGCAGACAAGGAGAAATTATTTCAAAGGAAGCATCGTATGCCATTCTGGATGACATCCTGCTGCTTCCCAACCATTTTTTTTGTTTGCCTTTTTTTTTTCCTCTCTGCTCCATCATATATTAATTCCGTCTCTTCCTCCTTCAGAGACAGATGGTGAGCTGGTGGTACTAATGAGCTCCCTGCTGCCCAGGGAAGGCGGATTGAAATGCTTTGTGTTCTGAGAACTAGCAGGCTGAGCACCCTCACTGAGGATGTAACACATGTGATGAAAGGTTTGATGCACAAATACTGTAGCAGACTTTTTTTCACAGGCACCTATGAACCGTGTTTCCCCAAGAGAACAACTTCCCAAAACAGCCTTCCTAATAGTCCAATCCTTACTGTGTTTATTGGAGTATTCCTCTGACTGGTACAATAATCTCTGTCTTTTATGGAGATGGAGAGAGCATTAGGTTGTGGACACATGGCAATTGAATGCCCCACTTCTCTGGCATGAGCACACTGAGAAATAAAAACAAAGAGCACCTGCTGTTCCTCGGAATGAGTCTTTGAACATTTAAAAAACTTTCTTGGCAGAAAGCCATTCCCTTCTAGGCTGACTTTAAAAGGAATGCAATTAATTATAGCAGCCACGGACCTCTAAGGTAACAAAATGTAATTATCCAGGGATTCATGATGGATTCTGTTATGTCTTGTTTAAAATGTAACAGAATTGTCAAAAGTGACTTCTACTGAGGATGCAATTAAAGACAGATCCAGTTGGCTGGGAAGTCTAATGGCTGCAGTCATGTGACCAATTCAAGGCTGCCTGCAAATTTTGGAATAATAGCTATGTGGATTTAGCATGATCATGATGAGTATTTAAAAACCTAATGAATTAAGATTCTGAGAACTTTTTAAAAAAAAATCATTAAATGTGCTCTCTCCAGCAGAGACCACAAAGATGGATCCCTTTCCCCATATTCAGCAGAAAAAGTTCAGTGAGACAGGATTTCTAATTGAATGTATGTGAAACAGTCAGGTTTGTGTTTAAAACCAAATAAATGCTAATATCAGAGCACCAGTCTTTTTATATGAGATGTCTCCTTAAGAGAGACCATTTTGCAACTAAAATGGAGAACATTAAAAAAATCAAGGCTTTCTTTTAAATTACTACATAGAGATAGATCACAAATGTTTAGGGGATGGATAGTAAATCTAGCTCTAACCTGAGCAACTATTATAGCTGATAAAGAGGTGTGTGACTCTTATTAAAGCAGGTGCTTTGATATCTGTTGATTCAGGATAGTACCCAGTCCACATTTAAGTTAATTACTGTATACTAGCAAGTAACAGATGTGCTACAGATGGCTAGGGTGATTAAAATAAAAAAAGCTCATAAATTAAGATTTTACAGGTTTGGAAGCTAACAATAAATACATGAGTTAAAAAGGACTATATTAAAACTCAAATATTTTAGTAATTGAACTAAAACTATATTCATTTTTTTCTTATCAGTCAGTTGCTGTGAATAGGATTAAAACAGAATATTGAGTTACACACTCATTCCAATTTGACTTTACTTTTACTCTGCCAACAGTCACTCTGGGATAAAGTGTGTACTCTCCTCCTGGTTCTGTGCTTTCACCAGCTTTCAGTAAGAGCATAAAATGGGGGTCAGTCTGAAAGTGGCTGAAGGTTTTTTTTTTATTATTATTATTTTTTTTTTTGGGATATACATTTACATTTATGGAAATAAAGCTTTTTACAGACCTGTACTGGTTTCACGAAGAATCCTTTTCCAAAATTTCTAGTTTGTGGCTGGAAATTCTATGGTGAAGGGAGAGGGGGCCACACGTAAACAAACACCTGTCTCAGAAAAAGCAATGTGGTCCTGTAGGCAGTGCAGGGTCAACTTCTTAGTTGAACCAATGGTTCCTACAGGACTAGTGGATATATTGATGAAGGTCTTTTTGTTTGTTGGTCTTTTACCTTTATTTTCATCCTAAGTCAAACCATAGCAGTATGGAGACGCAAAAATTTTATATGACAAGAAAATTGTTTCCTGCCCAGCTGTGAAGGGAGTCATTGTAAGGTGAGAAAGATAATGGAATGTTAGTAGAGGAAATTATACAATCTCAGTAATGTAAGTGTGTATGGATAGACTTACCCAAATTCCAAATTAATAATAAAAATGTATAACAACACATACATATTTAAGTGTGTGTGTAGATACATATATATGGTATTTTATTTGCCAAAAGGTGTTGATCTGAGCATTGTTCTGTCATGTGAGAAGATTAGCACAAGATGCACTGCAGATACATTTCCTTCTGTCATGTATTAAGTTTGTTTCATATTAATGCTTTCTATTCGTTTGGATTTTTGGATATGGTAGAATATTATCAAGTATAATGCAATACTGTTCAGACATGTTTTTGGTTTGCTTTGTCACAGACGCACACTCAAGGAATTAGACAGGAGGAAATAATGTTTCCTTTACCTGGATTTGAATTATGAAGCACGTTCGTAGAAATCACTTCTAAATTTCTGTCATGCCATATGAAAAAGTCCTTTCCATTTAATTGTGAGACAAATACCCCACCTCTCACTCAAATGTACAGGAGATGTAAGCTGAAGAAGTATTTGGAATTGATTAAACTTTCTCATTTCAGCATATGCTGCTGGCACTGGGGAAACCTGGGAAATTCTCTCCCAGTAAAGATAAATTGAGAGGAAATGCCTTTTCAGTGCTGAATAAGCCACCTCTGCTTTAACTATAGAGAAGCTTGGTTATTTTGCATCCAATGAAACCTAAACATGTTGGTATTGGAGGCTGTTTCCTTTTGTTAAACAGCTGTCATACTACATACAGCTGTCATTGTTAAATTTGCTCTGCCAAAATCCCCTGCAACTCATTGTTTCCCAAGCTGTGTGGATCCAGCTCTTCAGATCTGTCTTTATATTAGGTTATTCTGTTTTGTTTTAGGATAAACTATACCTATTCTCTTTTATTTTTTCAAAATGTCTTGCTATTTCTTCTTTTACTCATCCTACAGGCATTGATATAGACAAATTATTGTGGGTAGTTCTTTTGAATATAGTCAGCACAAGAAAAGTGATGTGTTTGGAATGTGAGCAGTGGAAGTCTAGCACAACTACATACTCTACTGCATCCAGACCATGTTCAAAACTGGCTTCTGAATGTCCAACACAATAATCCTTTTGTCCAGGGACACAAGGCTGTCATGCACATGGATCTGAATTTCTCTGCAGGCCCAAATCTGAAATCTCTTGATTTTTCACTATAAGGGATGATACTTGTTGCAAATGTCAACTCTATAATCCACTATCAGATTTCTCCACCAAACATAGTTCTAGTCCCAAGGCCTACTCAAGTTAGTGTCTAAAGACAATATTTTATTCCCTGCTGCTGTAGTTTTAATTTTTTTTTCTGTGGGTAGCATGCAAAGAACTACAGTAAATTATCTCCTTTGCCATTGTATACCACATCTCACTTGTAAGTACCAGAATTATGATGTGAATTGTTAATATTCCAATGCTGAGCACTGAAGTTGATGGTAATCTGGCATGTAGGATGATGGTATTATCAGTGTGAGTTCAGTAAATGGCATGTGAATTTTATTGCTTAAATTGGTTGCTTTTCATAAATTAATTTTAGAGTATCCAGTTCTTTATTTTTGTCCAAAGATTTTGATAGTCTCATGAAAAGCAAACCAGTATCTAGGGGTGAATAATAGAATAAAGCTGCTACAGAGAAGGTGGAGAGCTGGTCTAAAGATTTCTTCATGGTCAGCTTCACTGGAAAAACAGAAAAGTGAGATGAAGGAGATTCTCTAGACATCTTTGTGTTTGGGGTCAATCAACTTTTATTACTGATCTGGTTGATGGACTAGGCAGTGTATAGATTTAATTTGTCTATCTTGGAATCTGAAAGGTTTCTAAGCGTTGTTGGAAGACAAAACTGGAATTCAATATGTTGGCAAACTGAGGAAATGATGGGAAAAACAGAGGAGATTAATTAATAGGTCTAAGGGCAAACTTGCACTTCAGCAGGAATTCATAGCTTCAGAGCTACCAATTAAATGGAAATTTTACAGAAATAAAACTCAAGTTTTAAAATTAACCACAAAACTGCACTTCAGTGCTGTCATTGTGATGCAGAAAAGTCAAACCTCTGGAACCACTGGAAAAGTCAAACCACTGGAATATGTATATCTTAATTTATGTGTAAAAGACACAGATTAGTCCTTCTGTTCAATTTGGCCTTGTAGGGAATCAGATGGGAGTGAGCCTAAAGAGCATCAGGGGTGAAGGATGGTCTAACAATTGAGCTGTGACAAAGACCAGAAGAATGTGGGGGTTTTATTTTAAAGAACAGCAGTCAGCAGGCAATGTGTTAATCAAATATAATAAAAAATAGCAGCAAAGAGGATGCAGACTCTAAATGCATAATGCTAGATGGTGAATAGCAGGCTTACATGTCAGCAAAGAAAACACAAGTTAGAAAATAGGGAAAACTTTATGGTGATATACTATTTGGATTATTTGCCTGAAAAAGTTTTAAAATCTTCATTACTGGAGGTTAATAAATGTACAAACAAACATTTGTTAGGGATAAAGTATAATTTTCCTGTGTTGGCAGTGATGGAAATTAAGTAGGCATCTTTTGAAGAAACTTGCAGCTCTAATGTCTGAATTTTTCTTTTGGTTTGTTTGTTTACTTTGATTCTAATGGAAAATTGATATTATCAGAAAAGAAATTTTGGGCTTTAGGACTGCTTACCGCTTTGCATATTAAAGTCTGAAAATTTTCATCTACAGGTAGTATTGTTTAAATTTACATTATAAGAGTTTCTTAAGTTAGGTATGTTGATCAATAATTATTTAATGTATCTGTGGTAGGGTAGAATTAGATGTTCTTATCCATTCGGTATGTGGTAAATTGTGTCTTCCTTCTCAAAAGCTTCTTTTCTGACCATGCCTAAAATAGACACTTTTATCTGCTCTGATGTCTTGGTGGTAAATGAAACATATTGCTAGTATTTTGTTTTTTTTTTTTAAGTGTCAGTTATTCTGATAACTCTTGTGACCTTCTGAAAGTGATAATTTTGAAAGCACATTAAGAAAGTCAATAGAGTCCGCTGGCACATTGCTCTGTGTGGAGTTAGGGTTTCTTACCAACTTCCATAACATTGGTGCAGTAAAGCAAAATTTGCCTCCATGCCTTCGGTCTCATTGTTGCTCTATGCTGTTCTATGTGACATGATACTGTTGTGTAAAGTGGCATAAACACAGATTGAAAAGTAGTGAGACACATTTATCATAGAGAGGAATAACCTAAAGTAGGAGCTGATGGGAGTTTGAGAGAGGCAAAGGATTCAGTTTCTTGTATCCCTGTAATTGTCTTTGCCAAGGTGGAGGTGGGCATGGCAGAGTAGGCAGGGTGCCCTGAGGTGAGTGAGGTGGATGTGACACCTGAAAGAATCCTCTCTAGAGGTGAGTGGTTCACCAGTAATCCAACGGTTGGCAGCTGTTCTGTCTGCCCCCAGGATGTTTCATTTTTCATAGAGAAAACATGTTTTTAGTCCTGAGAGGTGCTTCTGTCAATGTGGATTACAGGTATGCTGGAAATGTGTGTTTAGATCTACTGTTCAGTAATGCAAGGATTGAGGACTGAAACACTTTTGCTGAGTTGAAAGTTATTTTTACAGTACTTGTATACAAAAAAAATAATATTGTATACAAAAATTTAATATTCTTAGGCACTGTGACAAGAAATTGGAATTTGATTGCTAATTATGACTTATGCTCAAATCAAGAAGGCTCATCAAGAAAAATCAAGATTTTTCATGCTTTGCATATGTTCACATTTCTGCCCTAATGCATTTTAAGTTCTCTTTGTTATCTGAAATATCTTTCAGCTCTGGAAGAAGGAACAATTTCTACCAGGCTTGTTCCGAGTTGCAGCATTACCTTGTGGGTTTATGCTGTCAAATACAGAAAATAGTTAACCCTGTTAGTTCCCCTGGATTCTCATGAAAAGTTCATAGAATCAAAGAATGGCTTGGTTTAGGAGGGACTTTAAAAATAATCTAGTTCCAACCCTGTGCCATGGGCCAAGTTGTAAATGAATTTGCCGTTGTAAACAGATGTCAGCTCCATAATAAAGGGAGAACGCTGGAATCAGATCCCTCTATTGCTGGATTCAACATCCATTTTTAAAAAAGGAAAATCCATTGATGTCTTTGCTATTAGGAGTAGCCCACTGTTCCAGGAGGATGTGAGCAGTGTCCATGGCAATACCTGCAGGGCCTTAGCTGGAGGTTGGTTTATGTGGTACAGTCTTTTCCACCTGCAAACATTTTCAGACAAATATGAACACTCACTAAATGTAGGTGAAGAAGCTAAGAAATGTTTGTGCTACTGACTGATGGCATTTTGACTTTCCCATACTGAAATCAAATCTTTATGAAAACTGAAGTATTCCAAAACATATTAACCAAGTAATTCCAAGGTTAGTATTGAAAGAGGGATGTTTTCTAGTGGCAAAACACTGCCAGAAATGAAGAAGTGCAGACCAGCTAAAGAAGCACTTGTTCTGTGAATAGGTTTGTTGGGATAGCTGTGGTGATTGTTCTGCATCTCCATGCAGCAGAGATCATATTTGTTTTATGGTTCTGTTCAGTCAAATTACCTCTTATACTTCTGTTCAGTCACTATGAGTTCCAAAGAGAGGAGCAGTGTGTCTGGGGGGTGCTTAGGAAAGAGAGCATTATTGAAGGCATATGCAGTACACAAAGAATAATTGAGATACTTGTTCAAGAGTACAAAGTTCTGTTACGAGTGGTTCATGAAGTGAACAAAAAAATCCTCTTGAACTGCTTCCCCTGCACACTTCTGTTGAGATGGTCTCAAGCTGGGGATGAGAAACAGTACTTTTTAATTATGGAAATAACTTTTGCTTTGGATGGGAACATGTTCTCAGTTGAAATTATTTTTAACCACTTGGATAAGCAGATTTCGAGATGAAATCATGTATTTCTAAACGCTTTTCTGTAGTGAAGGGCAGTAGGAAATTAACATTTAAATTATGAAGGACTCTTTAAAGAATGAAGTGTTAAGTTAGAAAGTGTTGTTGTTCTGCATCAGCAGGGATAGTGGCAGAGAAATGGAAGGATAATGCTGGAATATTTACTTGTCTCTGGATGATCAAGTGGTTTTCCTCGTGAGCACAAGGTGACCAGAAGCTCCTGTAAAAAACCTCCACAACTGAGAAGAGCAGCTCTCATTAGCTGTTCTGCCAAGCTCTGGGGTGTGTTTGGGAGTCTCATTGTGGCAAATAAACAGAATCAGCCCTGCTAGGAATTGTTACCATGTTCTTCATGGCATGTAGACCCAATTCCATTTTTCATATCACTCTTTTTCTAAACTGACTGTTGTTCTCTAGGAGCAGACTAGTATAGGTCCTCTGCTTCTGTCTGCACGTGTTTATTCTGAGGTTAGGAGCTGGCGTTGTTTTGTTCTGTGGATGCAATTTGATGGACAGTACTCCTACAGTGAGGATCAACTGACAAGCCAATACCACCATGGAATCAGTGAAGGTGCAACCCAGAAAGGATGATTGTGGCAGTTAATTTTCCCTCAGAAGTCTTCTCTGTATTTGAGTGTGTTTGAGATTGTAGTTGAGTTTGGTTTCAAACGGGAAGCATATGGCAGCAGGCTAGGGAGCCAAGTCTTGTTCTGGGACACAGGACATCAAAGAAGCCACATGCCTAATTGCATCTCTTGTTCTGCTTGAGTCAAGCAACAGAATATTGTTTTCTGTGAATATTAGCTCATATTTGAGAATTGGTTTATTTCAGTCCTGTCTAGACATGTCTTTTGTTCATCTTCTACAAATAGACTTCAGCAAACGGCAAAAGGATTTTCCAAATCAATAGATTTTAACTATGCATTACAGAACTCTTGAGGATGGCAGTCAGAATTTATAATCACAGATTCTAAAGGCAGAACTCTGGTTTTCCAAGTCTCAAGTTGATCAGGCAAAACTAAATTTACCTGACCTCTGCCAGGGCATAAGGAAACATTTCATTTTATCCCAAACAAGATACAGGTCAAGAATTACTTTACAAATATTCTGAAGCAACTATTGTTGATACCTTGCAAAAAGTAATTTGTCTGGATAACATAATAACAGTGTTCTGTGATATACTGGTGTACTATGATGAATTTAGTGTTCATATACATAGAAATCACAGCTTGATTCCAAGTGATTTACTTAGGTATGTGCCTTTTTAAAGGGGGTCTTAAAGGATGAACTGTTTTCTGGCTCCTAACATCTCTTCCCTTCTTGTATACATCTTTCCAGAATAGTTACCCTTTTCAGGAAATGCAAATTGTCTCACCAGTCTCAGTTTCACCTTTTTTTAGTTATGATGGAAACTAGGGTGGTGAGAGTGGCAAGTGAGGTCTGCAAGCCCATGGGCCAGTGCTTCGCAGCTGAGCTGTGGAACTGCATTGCAGGTGTGTTGTTTTCAATTGGCAGTGTGTAGTGATATTTGAAATATTCTGACAGAGAGCCCCTTATTTAACATTTTTGGAACCAGTTGCCTGCAGAAATTATACCTGATATTTAAGGAATTTGTCTTCTCTTTTCTGAGACAGGAACAGTAAATTGACACCAAGTGTTCTTAGGCTAAAAGAGAAGATAATAGAAAATTCCAAGGCAAATGCAAATATGGCTTCTCGACTTTGTCCAAGGATGCCTGATATTGCTATCAGTGCTCTTAGTGATGCTGTTCTGGCAATTTAGATTAAATCTGTGCCTAGCATGTCCAGTTTTCAAAGTAAGGACTAATGCATTTCTCTCTCCTTTCTGTGCTACACACTGAGTCTTGTGTAATCACTACCAAGAGATAAGAATGAAATGGGAAGAAAAAGTAGCAAAAAACAATGCTATTGTCTTGAAGAAGGCAAAGAAAAAGATAGGTAGAAAGATTGTATGTGCAATTAGTGCTCTGATAATAATTGGAAATGCAGTTACTAAAGGTCAGCCATCTCCAAAGGCAAATTTTGCTTTCCTGCTCATAGACTTTGAAGTGGTGGGGGAGAAGCTTGAGGGAAGTAACAAGTAGGGGTAGGGTGGGCAGCAGAGGATAACAGATCATGTTTCCCTCCTCAAGACATTAGGTCCTCTAATGATGAAGTCACATACATCTCTAGTTATTGTATGCCTTGCAGTGTTGCTTATTCGCTACAAGGCATGGAAGATGCCTCTCTCTTCCTATTTCATTATAGTCTGCCTTTGTGTATCTGCTGCTCAAGGGATTGAGGAAAAGCAGAACTAATTCCCTCCCACATTCTTCTCTGCCTTTTGACACATTTACTAAAAAAGACAAGGTATCTTTTTTTCCTCAAATCTGTACCTAAAGATTTGAAGAGACAACTGCAAAGCATAAAACTAAAGCCTGGAAAATCTACCATATGCATAACCCAATCTGTATTTTCTTTAAGACATTTCATTGAACATATAACATAAATGTTCTCATTTTCTTTACTTTTATACTTGACAGTATGTGTGTAAAGATGTGAGAGTCTGAATGTGGTGTTACTTATTGTTGTTATTTAGTAAAGCCACTGAGCTGAAATGAAAAGTAATCCAAACCTCATAATAATAAGTAGGCATGACTCATGGATTACTTCTAAAGTATTTGTTCCATT
Organism: Vidua macroura; assembly: GCF_024509145.1. Lineage (NCBI taxonomy): Eukaryota > Metazoa > Chordata > Aves > Passeriformes > Viduidae > Vidua > Vidua macroura. The sequence continues at coordinate 62,694,243 of NC_071574.1, forward strand.
TATCCAACTCTACTGTGTGGTTTGAAAGTAATTACATTTTGAATACCAGCATGAATAACTTAAAGGTTTGGGATCACTTGAAGTTTCTTATCAATCATCAGCTAATACCCCTTACTTATAATTTGCATTTTTAACAGAATAAGTGACTCAAAGCTACTTCTTATTTTACTTCTTTTTATAATTATTTACCACTTTCTTTGATTGTATGGTAATACCCTTCACATTTATATCCTTTAGTGTCTTAGAGGCTACAAGTAAAAGTTTGTTAGATTTAAATGCTTTATTGAGACAAATCCAAAATTTCTCTGACTTTTTGTAATATTTGAGGGAATATGAAGCATCTGAAGCTCAGTTGTTTTGGATGCATATTTATTTATCTATGTAAAATATGCAAAATATTAGGAGAATCTGAGACAGATCCATAAATGATAACAAAGGAAACAATTATCAACTTTAAGTGCTAATCAAAATGCTATCCACACATAGCTGCTGATAGCCCATATGTGGCCAATGCAAACAGGGACGTGATGTGACTGTTCCTTGTTATGCTAGATTAGTCAGTTCCTGAAGACACAGTACTGATATGGAGGACAGTTTCTGTGGGATTTGATGGGTCATCTGATTATCATATTTTGTGTTATTCTTACTAATCTCACGCAGTAGAAGAAATGAATTTCCGAGCAGGCAAATAAAGAGAGTACAACTATTTTCACACCCAGAATATTCTGACTTGGAAAGGGGCCAAAAGGATCATCAAGTTCAGCTTTGAAGTGAATCGCCCATACAGGGGTCGAAGCCATAACTTTGGCATCATTAGCACTCTTCTCTAAATTGGAACAAAAGATCACTTTTCCTTCTGAGACAGTTATGCAGCAATGCAAATATTTAGGAACCACAAAAAAAAAAAAAAAATTGCCGTATATAATTCCTTAATGTAATAATGCTAATGAAGAAAGGAAAGCGTTACCACTTTAAAATATTTCCATCCTTCATCACACTCCTTTTTGTGACTCTGAAGAGTGGGAATGCTGGCTCCATGTTAGTGACAGAGGGGAAAATTCAGTTCTCTGCATTGTACATCATGATGAAAGAGCAAACCAGGTTTGAGCCTGCTTCTCAAACTTGCCCAGAGCTTGCTCAGTAAGAGGTAAGAAAAAGCATTTTAGATTCTGTAACTGTTTCTGGGAAGTATTTTGCATTTGTCTTCATCTCATATAATATGGCCTATCTTGGTCTCAAAAAATAATGTTCTCAGTCCAAAAAAACAAAACCAAACCAATAAAAAAACCACAGAATAGTTTAAGAATGGTTTTACTTGTCTTTAACTATAAAGTGGAAGAATGAAATTTGTCTCTCTTTCTTAAAGTACATTACAGATGACCCTACTGTCCAAACTCATTTGTTATTATTATAAAATCTTTTCAAACTTAAGATGTGCTGACATCCTGTCTTTAATGGTCTTGTAAATTCTGAAGTAAACAGATTTCAAAGACACTTGACTGTTAGTGTGAAGACAAGGTCAAAGAGTTGAATGACACATCCTCCTTGTACAATAAGACTACCTATCAATCAGTTTTACTAGCAAATTCTTAATAAAGAAAAGAGATCAGAACGTGACAAAAGTGTATCTTGGAAAATATATGTGCATGATATCCATTTTGATATCCTTGGCATAGTAGCTAATGATGAACAACCATTACGTACGACCTGGAAATATGGTTGTCTCCTGTAGGAGAACCTATCCCGCAGTTTATTACTTCTGAAAATTAGAAATAGAAAAAAATCTATTATGTTAAAGTGGTCTGAACTTTTTAAGTAACTAAAATTAAATGTGTACTGAACACATTTAAGTAACTAAAAGAAGCAAGATGGCTAAATTTAATTTAAGAATTATCATGTTTTAGTGTTGATAATTCTTGGATGGTAATTTACAGACATTAAAAAATTATTTCAATTATTGCATTCACTGGCGATTCATTTGGCAAATACACGCTCAGAAGTTAGGTAATTTTTGTCTTTCAATATGCTGAAAGATTTTGGCATTTTTTTAGCATGCCCTGTGGTGTCACTATCTTTCATTTCCCTAAATTTTCTGTAGCACTTTTTCTACAGGGTTAGATGTTAGAGATGGGTTAATAAATGGTAATATTAAATACAGTCAGTCTCCCAGGACACAGTCTAAAGTTAGATAGATGGCTCTGGAAGAAAGAAATTCCCTTTACATACTAAGTAATATATAGAAATAAAAATTGTGACTTGAATATCTCATTGTTATTATCAAGAATATTAAAAATAAAAAAAATATATAAAATGCCTGTATGATAAAGCACTTCAGGTGATTCAGCAATCAAGGAATTATATGTGTGTTTAAGATATACATACATACATACATATATATATATATATATATATATATATATATATATATATATGATGATAATGAGAGTTTGTCTCAGTAAAAAGAAAACAATTCATACCTGGAGATCCAGTCTGATCCAGTCTGCATACAAGATACATTTACATATAAATTTACACATATTTATATATGTAAATGTGTCATGTGTGGTGAATTTGGCAGTGCTCGGTTAATGGTTCATTGGTTGATATTCTTAGAGGTCCTTTCCAAATTAAATGATTTGATGATTTTATGAGAAGAAGATGGCACTCTGTGGTTTTCCATGGGATATTCCACAAATGTAGGGCTGTAGGCATTGAGTGACTCCTTCTGACCACCTTACTGTTGTTTTCCTCAGTGAAATCTGGAATCTGGATTTCTTTGAAGAAAACTGCCCAGGAGTGGAAATGATTTGGAAATAAGAACACCAAATGTATCTTGGTCTCTTCCCAAATGCTGGCATGTTGGGTTTTAATTTACTGGTGTAAGATCAAGCTGGTTTCCAAGTCATGTGTAAGAGGTATTTAATAAAACATGTCTGGTGGGACTAGTGGCTAGAATTTGGAATCTGTGCATTTATTTGTAGAGTAGTTGTGTCATGCTGAACTTTCCCTGTGAACTGGAGGCGTCACTGCATATACCAAAAGGTTTGCCAAAGCTTTCATAGGGTAAATTACCCAAAGCAGGGGTTTAGAGTGGAACCAACAACAGCAGAAAAGGGTAAAAAAAGCTTTCCTTGGGCAAGTCTATTTTTTTTTCTCTTTATTTTAGCTTGACTGCTTTGGGCAGTTGAATAAGACTGAGCTATATGACTGCAAAATGACATTTAGATAAAATGCTTTTGTGTCACTTCAAATGTAGAGTTTGGGATACAACTGTAATTTCAGACTTCACATCCAAAGATTATGCAGGCTCTGTGTTGTAAGCATTTTTCTTATCAGTAAACAGGAAGGTTTCTTTTGTTGGCTTAATCCACAGTGCTGCCAGTTAGGAACTTCTTTGGAACAAGCACATTCCAAGCAGAATTCAGTTCTGCTGAACTTAAAAAAAAAAATAACAAAGCTTTTGGTTTTCATTTGTGAAGTTGTGGATTCCCTAGCAAATATGCAGTGAAGTTCCTTCTATGACTTGGTGATGCTTTAACTGTGTTGGTTGTCTATGGATAATTACTTTTGATGCACAGTATCTTCAAGATATTATTATGTAATTTAACTTTCAGTAACTGCAGAATCACAAGTAGAGTGATGTTGGAAGGGAGCTCTTTGACATCATTGAATCCAGCCCCCTTGATCAAAGCACAGTGATCTACATCTTGTCCAGCTGACTTTTGAGTATCTCCAAGGATGGAGATAACACAAGTTCCCTGGGCAGCCTGTTCCACTGTTCAGCCACTCTATGGTAAAAAAAAAAAAAAAAAAAAAAAAAAAAAAATTCTTATGTTTAATGTATTTCAGTTTGTGTCCTGTGTCCGTTGCCTCTTGGCTTGTCACTGAGCACTGCCAAGAAGAGTCTGGCTTCATCTTTACACACTCACATCCATTATTTATATACATTGATAAGGTCTCCCCTGAGCCTTCTCCAGGCTGAGCAGCCCCAGTTCTCTCAGCCTTGCCCTTTGTGATAGGTGCTACAGTCTCTGATCATCTTGTGGCTCTTTGCTGGGTGTACTCCATATGTCTGATATGTCTGTGCCTCTCATTCTGAGGGTCCACATTACTGCAGCTGTATCTCAGCAGTGCTGAGTGGGAAGGATTCACCTCCCTCGGCCTGCTGGAAATGCTCTTCCTGATTCACCTCGAGACACTGTTGGCTGCCTTTGCTGCAATGGCACTTTCTTGGCTTAGGTTTGATTTGATGCCCACCAGGACCTCCAGGGCATTTTCTGCCAAGCTGCCTTCCAGCCTGTCGGCCTCCAGTACGTATTGGTGCATGGGGCTGTTTCTTCCCAGGTGTAGTACTTTGTACCTCACTTTGCTGAGCTTTATGAGATTCCCATTTGCCTGTATCTCCACAAGATGTATTGCTGATATATCAGCCACTCCTCACAGTTTTGTATTATCTGTAAACTTGCTGCTATCATCATGGATCTCTTTCTCATCTTCTTGGATACTGTGAAATTTGCTGGCCTCCATCTGAAGCTGCTCTCTTGGTGAACTTCAGCCACCACAAGGCTTGTGCAAGGAAGGAGCCCATCCCCTGCTGTCCCAGCCTCAGTGAGAAAGCCCAGACACCTCAACAGCCTCAGAGCTGCATCTGCTACTGGCAGCTCCATCTGAGCTTGAGTAGTAGGTGATAGGGGAAGCAGGAGAACAGGTAATAACCTTCATTCCTACAAAAGTACTCATTTTTAGACACTGGGTCACTTTTTTCTCTTCCTAGTTTCCTTTAATGTCAGACAAGAATGTGATTGAAGTTTTCAGCTCCTTCAGTGCTTTGAGTTATTTTGAATGCTGAGAACTAATCTTATTCTGTGGGGGTTGTTTCAACTTGCATTTGAAATTACATGTCAGTAATTTATAGTGGACCAGGCTTCTATTGGCGCAGTTAGTCATCACCAAGTGAATGGATGTATTAGCATGTCACCCTGATATGTATCAACCTCCTCTCCCATAAAGCACAGTGGCAGCTGTAAGTACACTCTTAGTGCAGCTTTCTTTTAAGGAAATAGATCCAGCAAGGCATGTATTCAGAAGATCTCTTCTACCAAGGCTCATTGCCTTACTGTTTTATTTTTAGAATGTTCATTCACATGGTGTGGAGGCACCATAGATCCATGTGGAGGTGTTAATGACCATAAAATTGGCTGCTTCCTGTACTTGTTGCTATGAAGCGTGATCTTAGTTTGGAAACTCCTGTGTAAATGTGTGTATTTGTCTTAGGATTCTGTTTCCTAGCAAACCATGACACAGTGCAAAATGTGCTGCATTTGCTGTGGCTGGCCCTCTTAACCTGTCAGCATAATTTATGAGAACACTTCCCAACACCTTCTGCTGCTAATGGTCTCTCAGAGTCCCGCAGAAAAGGCTAGTTCTGCCTCCTAATTTTAAGAGCCATGATGGTGGCACTGTTTGTCTCTTTTCTGGATCTATTTTGGATTTATGTCTGGCCAAGGGTTTGAAAGAGCTGCTATTAAAGCAGAAACATCTGCTGGGGCTTTATGTGCTGCTGGCTTGCCAAGTTCAACAGCAGGCCAAACTACAGCTGATGGGCTCAGCCCTCCACAGGTGTCACTGCAGTTACAGGAGATGCCTGTAAAGGAAATTGGGCTGCTGAAAGCTCTAAACAAAATAAATAAATAAATAAACAAATCCCCTTCAGCAACTGTAGAAGGCTGTTAGGAGATTATGATTGGGGTCATTAGCAAATAACAGAAACAAACCTTTGTTGTGAGTATCTGAATTCCCCAGTGTCCCTGGTTGCTGCAGCACCCTGACATGTGCCTCCTCCCATTCCTATCTGCAGGCTTCCCATCGTGTTCTGCATTGTGTTCTGCATGATGTCAGCTCAGACATTCAGTGATTTTAAACCTGTTAGGAAAACCTGATTTTGTTTAATCATCTGAGTGTTTTCATGATTCAGACACATCATGGCAATCTTGTTTGTGGGCAGACATGGGTGAGACGGATGATTGTTTTGACATGGACTGTTTTTAAAGAAGAGGGACTCAAAACATTTCTTTAAAAATTGTTGTAAATGTTTTGTTCTGATGCAATTTTAATAGCTTGAAATTATCACTCCTTTGACACTGGGAACATGGGAACTGACATCTTGGATGAACTTGAGCTGCATCTGAGCACTGTCCAGCCTCCATCCTGGATGTGTATTTGCAGTTTCAGAGAAGCATTCCAGAAAAATCACAACAGGCAACTGTGGGTCTCTGATACATTTCCAGGATCTATTTTTCTGTATTTACTTGTTTAGGATTTCTACTTGTTTTAAAAATGTCCAGTTACTCCCTTAGTTTTGCCAAGCATTTGGCTTCAGGTGCAGAATACCACAGTCAAATTACTGACAAAACATTGACTTAATTTACCTTTTTATAAAGTGCTACACCTGGCCATATAGTTCATTTTCTGTCTCACCTCCCCCACAGCAATCATAAAATGGAGGTCAGCACATCAGCAGCAAAAGCTAAAACTGTTACAATTGGAGTTAAAGAAGAGTTCTGCTTACTGAAGAGTGAGTAGAAGACTGTTATAGTTGGCAGAGCCCATTGCTAGAGGAATAGATAATTGCATGTGAATGTACATATGCAATTTATTAAATTATTATCAGTTCTTTTTTAATTCCGTAAATGCTCCTATTCCAACCAGTTCTATCCAGTGATTACAAGAAAATTTGCTGTTCTGGTCAGAAAGCACAAGGCCAAATTCTCTCATATATCCCAACATGTTCCTTGCCTTCCAAGAAGCTGCCTGACTGAGAATAAAGTTGTTTCAGAAATGTTTCAGCTGCGTTTAGTGGTTTAAATTAAAAGCCTGGGCTATGGGAAATGCCTAGCATTTTTCCATGGTGGAAAATTTTAATGTTCCTTGCAAACCTCAAGAAATTATTCTTGAACCATCTCCTTTCCCCAAAGAACACAAATATGTGAGATAAGAAATAATTCCTTTGTAATTACTCATTTCCTTTCACAACACTCGTAAAAGAGAAATCATACTGGAAGTGATATATGTATGTTTCCACTTCTGGCAATATAGTTAGTAAGCATAATTTTGGAAATCTGCATTTTAGCAACAAAGACTTCTTTTTCCTAAACTAAAAAATAAAAACAAACAAAAAATAACCCACCCAAACTAAACCCAACCTTTTTTTAGCCAGAGATGGTTGTCTAAATAGGTGAAAGGAAGCTAGTTTTATGTAGGAAGTATTAATTTGTTTTGTAGGTAATAATTGAATAGTTAATGGAATAGTTAAGTCTCTAAATAGCAAACCTCCCAAATGCTCCATAATACAATCCATTCCTTGCTAATTCAGCACTGGACTTGCAGCTGCTGAAACTGAATCTACACAGGGCTGTTTCTTATGAGAAATGCCTGCATACTCACTGTTAGTTACACAATACGTTAAATCTAGTGAAGAAAGTGTGGTAAGAAATTGATATTTCCCTATTTCCCACAATTTCATTTTTGTTTTTCACTCCCTCATGTAGGTCACTGGAGCTGTTTGTGGGAAGGAACTGTAAACAGCATTACTGAAATGATCCAAAAGCAAGACTTCAAAAGAGTTAATTTGCCTGTGAATTTCAATAAGTTTGTTTTTAAAAGGAACAAATGACTGGGATTGAATGATTGTGGGGGAATTTTTAATTTGCCCCCAAGCACCTCAAGGTACCCCTGTGCCCCTTGAGGGCAGCATGATCCAGCGCATGCCCCAGCTCTTCCATGGCTGCAAAGCTAAGGAAGAAATAACCCAGACCTTTTAGTTTTTGCAAAAGTAAGACATAATCCTGTCTTGCTGGCGGTGTCTTGTCTGCTTTGTCACTGTGACACTGCTTGTTTTATGGTTGAGTGGATTCATCACAAGTATCTGTGTACTGCAAGCATGGATATAGGCTGTACCTTCCAAGACATACTGTCAGCAAGTGCTGTGTGCTGGTGATGGAATTAATGCACCAAGGCAGTAGTTTCAGAATAGGTGTCTAACCTAAAGTAACACTTTCTGAGAGGACAGGAGATGGCTGCAGCTAATAGAAGCTAATGTGATGTTTTGTCAGCCTGTAGAATATAAAAGCTAATTGTTGCAGCTGTGCAGCAAAGTAATGAGGAGCTTGAAAATGTAACTGATAAGCAGAGTGATTATAGGCTAATGAGCAGGATGTTTGTGGTATATTGAAGGACTAATGAAGGGCTGCAAAAGATAACTGCAATGGTATACAGTGAGATATGCAGAGCAGGAATGTTTAAATACAGCACAGAAAGATATGTAGTAGATAGTAAAGACACAATGCTGCTAACTATTGGACTTTGAGCATGTGAGTGTGGGCATTGTGCAGATGAAGAAATTAACCAAAACCAGTACCTGACAAATGCATGACAGAAGATACAGTACATAAATACATATTGTATAATTCACATATCTCCATCAAGTAACACCCCCATCTGTCCAAAGAGCTCTGTTTACCACCGTCCATGTTCTCTCATAAGAAAATGTGCGTGGTTGCTGTACTTGTACGAAGCATTGGGTCCAGACAGCTCTGAGACAGGATAGTTCCTGGAAAACGTGGACTCAAAACCCTTTCTTCAAAGGTAATTGCAACATCAGGGTAGAAGATTGTAGCCTGGCATGCCTATCCTGAAGAGAGATCTGACTTTCTAAAGTCACCTGCCATGGTAATCCTGGCTTTTATTGTTGGCTACAGAGGACTGGTTTTCCTTCCGCTGTGGCTGGTTGAACTGGATATGTTTAATGCTTTGAATAAAAGCCCAGTTCTAGAATATGTGTTGTTTATGATCCTCCGTGAGTCTTCACTTGATGCAAATACAGTCTTTTGGGTTCTCTCTCTTTTTTTTTTTTTTTTTTCTGTGGAATTTTTTAGGTCAGCAATTTACAATCAAATATATATGGACATTAATACCTGTAATTATTGGAAGGAGTCTCTATAGCTGTATAAATACAAGCTTGCGCCATGTCCTGTACACAGCAGAGCATTACAGAACAGGTAATTTCAACTACAAAGGCAGTTGGGATTGCCAACAGCTCTAAAAAAAAATCTATGTTATCAGATATGTGATTAATATATGATATAAATAATTGATAAGTGAAAACAGGACATATTAATCTCTAGTGGTTTTGGAAAAAGAAGGTAAACCCTCTGTTGCCTAAATATGAAGTTACTAAAATATTTACATATTACTTCTAGCCTACACCATTGATTCTTTAGTGTAAAACTGAATTAAGGACGAAGCATTTCTATATTTTTAGTTTTGAGACAAAAAATGTGTAATTTCCAAAAGGCTCAATTTTTTAGAAAGTAGAGAGAAAGGCATTTCGAAAACGTACTCCAGCAAAGCTGATAGCTGATTAATAATCTGTTAATTGGATTGCTGGGTGTTAATTGGATTGCTAGGAGTCCTACTCTTCTACAGTCTTTGAAGAAACTTTCATCTGCATGAATTCCTCAATATGTGAGTTGGGTGTTGGAATTCAATGTTACAATGTGTTTGTTCTCTGTAGAAAGGCTTTGGGGGTTTTGAGGTTTTTGGTTTTGTTTGAAAGGATTTCATGAGGCTAACCAAAGCCTCTGCAGTTTCCACACTGGACGTGTAAAAACCTTTGAAGGCTTCTGTGCTGTTTAAGTGAAGATGATGAGTTAGTTTTCCACTTCTTTAATGATGTTCCTCTGGTTTCTTCCTTTTCAGTAGGATTGTCCTGATATTTGTTGCTGGAACCTCTGATGTATCTGTTTTACATACTCTATCAGCCAGATCTTCATTACTCTGCTGTATTATCTATTTTCCTTACAGTCATTTGAGGTGTAGTCGACAGTGTCTCTATTATTCAGGTGAGAGACCAGAGCACAAAGGAAATCCTACTGTTAGATGTAAGTCTGTCACAGAGCAAGAACCTAAAATAATTTCTCCTGCATTTTAAAAGTTCATGCTGTAAATCTTGGACTATTCTGCTGACTGAAAGGAGGGGAAGGTGGGAAGATGACATTTGCAATAGAGTCTGGACAAAATTAAGTGGGAAGCAGTCAAGTAGGTTTTACGTACAGATCCACTCTTGATTCTTTAATGTGCATCTCAACTGAATTTTTTTCAGCAATTTCCCAATTATCTAAACCTGCAGATCTTCTGTATTCTTTTCTTTCAAAGACTTTTCTTTTAGTTTCACCACTTAAGTGGTCCAAGAGTCATTTGAAATCTCTTCATTGTTGTCTTCCAGGATTTTAAGTTAATGGAGCTTGTACAATATGACTCATTTGACTAGAACAGATCTTGAGTTAGTCTTCAAGAATAAAAAGTAGAGGAAATCTGATGAACATGTGTGTTAAGAGTTCCAACCATTTTCTTTCCAGTGTGTCTCTTCAATTAATTTAAAAAAAAAAGGAAGCATTTTTTTGCAGTTGATGTGTTCTTTGAGTATTACATTTGATTTGGGAATGCAATTTTCATGTCTAAGAATCTTCATTAATATCTTACTTTATTAATTTTTAATTTTTCTTATATATTTTTAAATAACTACTTGTAAATATAACCTGGAAAACCACTAACAATGAGCAATGTTGAATCATAGGTGTGAGTCACCAGGGGAGAGCTTTATAATGATAGTGAAGTTCCGAAAGGCAAGCGTTTGATTCATGTCTCTTTTGGTATCTGCTAAATTTCTTCTTCTTTCTCAAAATTTCTGTTGGAAGATATCCAGATCCAATGTTTAGGTACAGTTCCAAATTATGTTAGACATAGATTTATTTTACCTCAAATCTAAAAAAGTTACATTTTTGAGGATGAGACCTAAATTTGCACAGAGCTTAGGGGCTTTGGGAGTTTTATTTCATTAGGGTACATTTCTTTACCACTTGGGCGCTTTCCCAACTATTTTTTTGAGCTCACAATATTAAGCTAAAAAGACCTAATTATGTCTATGCTGTAATATCATTGAATGATTTTGAGGCCTCTTATCCGAACATGCTGTTCTTACAGTGAGAACTGAGTTTTTCCACAAAAGAAAAAAAAAATACTAGCACATATTAAAGCAGAAACATGTACATGACTTCAAAAAAAACCACTAACTGTCAGGTTCAGGTTGTGTGATGTCTGCATCAGTATGTGAGTAATCATGTTGTCCCACCATCCAATGGTGCTGTCACCTGAGTACTGGAAGATGTGTATCCTGTGAATCTTCCACTGAATTTTGCTCTCAAATGAAGAAACATTCTTGTAATCTGTAGCCTGTAGTGCACAGTGGATACATAGCAGCAGGAAGCAGCCTGAGTATAGCTTGCTGTTTCCCCTGCTCTGTGTTACATAAAGCCAAAATTCTAATTAACTGCGTCCAGATCACTTAGAACTGCTGATCAGACCCTTCTACAGACAAAGGCAGTCTGTACACTTCTTGCTCCGGTTTGTGGAGATCTGCTGTTTTGCTGCCACTTCAAATAAACTGTGGTATAGAAGGAAGTTTTACTCTTCTCATAAAGTGCATGTGTCTCCTCTTTCCATTATAACTTGAAATATCTTTTCATGATTTTAGGGAGGAAAGAGAATATGTTTATCCTGGTAAAAGCAGATTACTCATGTGGGGTTTTTCCATCTCCTAAACACTCCATGAGCTGGGTTCCTAATAAAAAAAAAAAATCTCACAAAGACTGGAAAACCGTAAAGGGCTCCTCCTCTCCTTAATTTTGTACAAATATGAATATATATTTAAATATATATTGAAATATATATTGAAATAGGCGTGCACTGGGGTCGTAGAATTCATCCTCTCCAACTGTGTGTAACTCAATAGTGCAATTAAAGGATATTCTGTTCTAGCTGCATGCCACAAAATGTTAGTTCTTTATATATGCAGAGTCAGGAACTTCGAAGTTATATCTTAAATGAAAAAGTCGAGGTGACCTGTTCTCTCTGGATTATAGTAGATTTGGAAAAGCAATTATTTTGCACAGTGCCTCCCTTGAATGATGTCCTTGAACTATGTCCTCTTGTGCATGAATGTCTCAAAGAATAGCTGACATTCCTGGGCTCTCTCAAGTCTGGGCTATAGCAAAAAAGATTTGGAAGTCAGAATACATTCTGATTCCATAGATTCTTCCAATCATGGTCTTCCTGCTTAGGCATGGTATACGTTTTGGCAGATACAGTTGCCTATTTTCTCAGACTGGAACTGGATTTTTTTTTTTCCCTTGAGATTGCTATTTTTTTTTACCTGAAAAAAAAATTGACGGTGTAGTTTTATTACATTTGTCTGAAAATACCATAGTTATCTTAGTTTTCTCATCTTGTTAAAACCTCATTCGTTGTTTGCATTGCTCTCTATAAGTCATGAGAATTAGAAGGAAAAGTTTTGGACTGGAACTTTTTATATCTTGGAACTTATCTTTTTTGGGCTTCCTGCCTGTACTCTTTTCACACATTGACAGAGTTGCCATGGTGTCCCTCGCATGATGCCACTCTCCAGTGGTCCCATTGTATTAATCCTGGAACTGCCTCTTCAAAGTAAATTGAATCATCTTTAAGGTTCAGAGAATTATTTCAGGATGTTATTACTGGGCTAGCCACTGACCTGATATTCTTCCCTTAAAGAGAATAGACTAGGTTATGTTTCCATTATACATACTTGTTCTGCATGGTTTCAGTACATCTGTCTGAAGTTGATATTTTAAGTCTTTGCATTAATTTATTTCTGTCAAATAGCACTGGCAAATTAGCTTTAGCACTGTCCATACTATTCCCCTTAGAATTTTAATTAGTTCTGTGCTGAACACCCAGTTGTACACTGCAATTGTGTGTGTTTGATATCTACATATTTATTTGTCAAAATTGAATTGCAATGAGTCAGTTAATTCTCTAATGCATTGCTGTATATCTGCAGAGAAAGCAACATTGTGGGGGAAAAAATCCCAGATCAAATCTATTCAGATAATGCTATAAAATGGTTAAACTCTCAGCTTTAGGCTGGAGGATGGCCTGAGTGTCATAGTCTTATGACCAGTTGAGTTTTTTTAACTGGTGGAGAAGGAAGAAAAACAAGGTAAACATTAACCTTTCTAGGTATTCATTAGGACCTGTTCCAGGCTTATCACTGTCTGCCCACTGTGCTTGGTGATGCCAAAGCAATAGAAAGCTGCTCCATGACAGCACCTGAAAGTTCCTGTATCTTGTGGAAGGCTGGATTGGTGAAAACACAGAAGGCACCTCTGGCTTCATACAACAATACCCGCCAACTTCAGTGACATTCTGAGTGGCATTGGGACATAGGTGAGATGCTCATGGTGGCCTTCTGTGGGCACTAGCCCTTCAGGGAATAACCTACCTCACATGGCTTGGAGGATACCTCAGGCAGTGGCCTAGTTCTCAACGTGTACACACTCAGACAGGGATTTGGTTCTTCACTGTTCTCTCTCGTACTCAGTCATGCTCCCACAAACTTCAGTAGTGACTGCCCTGGGTGAGGAGCATGGGGCAGCAGAGCCTGCTGGGGAACAATGAACATGGTAGAAAGGGGCTGTAGGGCAGAAATCACTGCACAGGCAGTGCAGTGTCACACTGGGAGGGACAGTCTTGTCTTGGTTCTCTTGCACATGAGAGCTTTTGAGTGCTCCCGATTGTTTGAATGATGAAGACTTAGGGCAGGGTACCTTCAGCCCTATTTGTTATTCCAGGGAGAGAAAAGGGTGTATAGAGTAGAAGTCCTCACACCAACTCTCTGTCCTAGGGAGTGCTCCTTGGTGAAGAAGGGACAAGTGCCTTAGATGTGTCAGAGTCCCTTTCCAAATGCAAAATGAATAACTGTAAATATGGAGAGGGCATATGGTACAACTTGTTCCTAAACAGAACAAGCAAGGTTTCATCCAAAGTGATTTAAATTTGGGTGTGACTTGCTTTAAATTTCTCTAACTTTTCTTTATATTAACATTTTACTTGTCTGTTCTTTTTATAATTGACTTTGGCAATAAAACTGCAGAGCATGGATGCCATTTTTCACTGATAGCTTTTCAGAAATATGGAACAAATTCTGCACAGTGCCCACATTTGAAATACTCATGGAGACATCTGTGTGACATACTGATGGCCAAATACTGACGTTCCTTTGCTTAATTCAAAATTCAGTGATCTTCTGAAAAAGAGCTGGAGGAGTGGATGGGATACCTTTATCCAGTACTAATTCTGCTTGAGGTCTAATGTGAGTCTTCCAGATCTCGGGCCAAATTCTTCTCTTATGCAACAGCAAGCTCTGAAGTCAACTCTTCTTTTTCTGCATAGCTGAGGAGGTGCTGTTAGTACTTGCCAATGAGCCTGTGCTCTTCATAGCTCTTTTTTTCCACCTTGTGAGTAATGATGGAAAGGTGTATATGTCAGGCTTCTGTCACTGCACAGAAAAAAATAAACTAGCACTGCAGAGAAATTCAAAGTACAGACAGAACTAGCCAGTTTTTTCAAACCTAGAACCTAGTTTCCTTCATAATAGTGGATTTATTTTAGTGGCTAATGAGCATTGAAAAGAACAAAAGGATGGCAGAGGAGCATTGAAAATGGACAGCAGTTGCACAGAGAGGGATTTTCTTTTCAGAGTTTCAATGCTGAAGCCTTTAGAAGAGAGCTCTTACAGATGTTTGATTTCTTTCAGGTCTTCAGATTTTGGGACATTATACACAAAGTTGAATCTACAGCCTGGGATTGCCACTGTTATTGACAATTTCTACATTTGTTCCACCAACAAAAAGAAGGTATGTGGCAAAAAAAACGTTTTTGTAGTGCAGGTGAGATTCTGCGACTATGTGAAGAGTGTTTTGCAGGTTTTCACAATATAGGAAACTGATTTTCACAATCAAGGTGAAGATCACCTTTGGTGCATTTCTTACATACAGAAGTGGGATATTTATTGTTCCTGAATAGTACAGACAGAAAAAAAATTACCTTGATGGACATGGAAACCTTATGAGATCATTGACTTATATGACTCCTGGAAATCAAGCTTTCATAGTGTTTTCCATGCAAATGAAAAAGGAACATCTGTAGGTTTTCACATATTCCAATGGATTCTAGGACTAACATTCAAACTCTTGATCCTTAATGCACAAAGTATAGTGATTGGGCAGGCTGTCATTGATAATGATGTTTATCCTGTGTAAAACCTTAATTAAATAATTTTTAAAAACCCCTCTCCTTGAAGCTTTGTTAAGAAATGTTCCTGCATCATTACTAAAAAACAAAACACTTTTCCTGGAACCTGGAAAGGTTAAGTGGACTTTATAAATGAGATCAAAATCGACCCACTGAGTGTATTTACAATGGATGTTATATTAGAAGCAAAAGGAACAATGATTATGGGAAAAAATCACAGTAACAACCCTTCTATGTCTTCAAAGTGCCTGTGATTTAAATGGCAAGAATTTGAAGTATGATGTGAAACATAAGCACAGTGGGTTTTTCATGAAATAAGAATTTTCTCTTGATAAGGGCCTTTTAAATCCAGTGTAATACAGAAACACTGATTTCAGGTAGAGGCCTCTGATTGGAAGAACAATGTTTGTTGTGTTTGTCTGTCTGTTTTGCTTAATCAAAAATCAGTAGAACTCAGTAAAGCTGCCTCGATGATTAAGTACATATTATATTTTCCTTGAAATTGTCACTGGAATTTTGTGCCCAAGCTGTGCTATGTCTGAGATTGGTAATATATTTTTAATCTGCTACAAAGCTAGAAAGTATAATTTAGTTTCTTGAGGTGGAACCACCAACAAACACAAAGTTTCTTCAGATTGTGTATCTCAGATATACAATCTACTGCTGGTTTCAAGTACAAAAGAATAAAACCAAAAATCTTTACCATCTCAGTTTCTGGAATAAAAGCTTGAAGAATGAGATGGATGTGAGACCCATGGAGGATCTTTCCCAGCTCAATCAGCTACAATATCAAAGCTGCCCAAGCACAAGAGTTCAGTGACAATATGGTTGTGCCAGTTGAATGAAAAAATAAACAGCAGTAAGATCACTGCTTTATTTCAAGCCTGAAAGACACACCAGTGTTCACAAGAACCCTCATGTTAATCCTGTCTAAGAAAAATCTATTTTAAACTGAATTTCACGAGTTGAAATTCTTAGAGATACAAACCCCACTTAGTAAACTAATATGATATTGAAAGCCACCTGATACAGGAAGTCCCTTTGAGTCAATATAAATATGCTCTTTTTATGAGCATTTATTTTTCATTTACTTCTATGAAGGTGTTGTTGTTTAGTATACAGACAACAAAAACAGCAGAGCAGAAAGGATTTCTAGAGCCTTTAAATGATGCCGGAGGGAGATATATTAATAAATGGAAATATACATACATGCATATGTGGTACAGAAATTATGAAAGCAGTGGGGTTGCATGTTTTAGCCAACAACTTCAGACTGTTCTTGGAGGTTTTGCAGTCACCTGTGGAAGGTAAGAGGGAAGTCTTCATGTTGTAAGAGCTTCATCTAAATGGGAAATTTTAGGTGCTGGGCCTTTGATTAAGGCATTAAGAGCAAGACTAAGTTGATCTCACACAAGTTATTTGGGATGATGGAGGGTCATATCTCCTGGTCTGTCTACTTCAGCACAGTTGCACTGGGGTGGAATAGAATATTTAGAACTCTGACTCCCTTTTCTGAGCTGAGAGAAGTCTCAGGGTTTTACTTGTTCTTGATGTTACTTCAGATCATTATGGTGTGGGTTTTCTTCAACCAGTTCACATCTTTTAAAATGTGCTGAAAATGGAAACTGGAGTGCTAACTGCATGTACTGGAACTGAGCATGCACTTTAAATTTAAAGCACAGGTAGTCCCATGCTACCACTTAGCATTTAGTGACTATGAAAATACATGAAAGCAAAGATAAAATACATTTATAGGGATTTTTAATACTTTAAATAGTAAAAAGTGTTCTATGATTTCTTTTCATTTATCCATTGTTGTCCTCATCTGTGGAAGAACAGATACTGCACATTTATAGCTCATCATTCCCACCTCAGTGTCATCAGAGCATTAAGCACACCTGATTTAAGTTCTTTAGAATTAGGTATCTGGTCAAGCTCTCTCCCTCTGTAAAAAAAAAAAAAAAAAAAAAAAAAAAAAAATCAAAGCAGAAATATGGGTATCTCCAGGCCAGGCAATCCATACTGTTAAAATCATAGTTCTTTGTGAGAATTCTATGAGAATAAGGTTGAACTATCTTGTGGAGGTATCTGTAACTGACTTTGTGACTCTTGTGGGTTTGAACAGAATCAAACTGTGGCTTCCTACAAAGATATACAAAGAGATGGGTCATGGTTTAACCCTAGCTGGCACCACACTGCTGTTGGCTCATTTCATCCACCAGTTCCCTCAGGGCCTGTGGATTCCTCTCATCAAGTCCCATGGACCTGTGCACCTTCAGGTTCCTTACATGGTCTCAAACCTCTTCTCCTACCTCCATGGCAATTTCTTCATTCTCCCAGTCCCAGCCTTTGCCTTCTTTGATTTGGTGGTGTGACTAGAACTATCATGGGCCAAGAAACAAACACAAAGTGGGAGATTGTTTATTTGTTTTGAAATGCAATTAAATGAAATATCTGCTAGAAGGCTCCAGTCTAGTTCTTGGGCTGACATAATTTTTACAGTTCATAGCTTCCAGTACACCAGCTCCTGGAGTGGCTTAGACTTTCACTCAGCTTGCATCCATTCTGTGAGCTGCAATCATACCAGACAGACTAATGGACTTCTAGGTGAGCTTTATACAGTAAATGTGAATTTTTTCTGGAAATTTTATGTGAATTACTCTAATTTTAATTTTCTTAAGATGTATTGAAAATAATGCAGTTGATGATGAAGTGCAATAGCAAAAAGTACAACATATGGAAAAAGGATTGTATGAAAACCCCCACAAGGTTATAAGGTAAAATATAGGAATGCTGGGGACTGAATAAGCTGGAGGAAGTATGGAAATCATCTATAAACCCCACTACATTAATTCAAAAAGCGGCACATTCCATTTTGCTTTGGAAATGTGCCATAGCCTTCTATGTATAACTTGTGGTGAGTACTGTTCATAGGCCTAACTTAAGAATCAGGAAGGAGTTGTATCAAGGTCATGTCTACACAGTCTTTTGGCAGTTGAGGTAAATTCATTCACTGGGTCTTTTTATGGCTGAAGGCAGCAGAATGCACATGCAGAAATTGTGTTGCTGCAGTTACCAGAGAACTCGAACTATGAAACCCAGTTTTGACAAGAAATGATGGCAAATCTCTGAGGGTAGAGTGTTAGAGGGCTTTGTTTTTTTCTCTGAATGGACCTTTCTGAAGAAATCATGGGATGGAGGTGTGAACTGTGGCTGTATTGTTTGTGAGGCAGAGTTGAATTGCAGTCAGCAGCTGCACAAGTAGAAAACATCTTGGCTTACCTGCAAATGACCAAGTAGGATCAAAGATCATCACCCTAAATGCTATGAAACAGCAGAGAAATAGGCAGGGTCACACTCTAATTAAGAGTTCACGCTTCCTTAGGATGCATTAATATTTGGTTTACATTCTGTCTGGTTTTAGTGTAGTATAAACCAGCAGCTAAAGACACTGATACAGTTTTGGAAAGCTGTAGACTAGTGAAGGGGAGTTCTGCTGTGTAAGCTCTCTGATGCTAACCTCTCCATTTGAAGCACTTTTTCATTGATCTCTGTTATAAAATAGCCTTTCCCAATGCAGTCTTGAAGGGTTGTGCAGTGATAAGGGATGTTCCTGCACTTTAAACAACAGAATTTATGTAATTATCTCCTTTTCAGTAATTAGCACATGCTGAATGGTGCAGGAAATCCATCATGTGCAGGAAATAATTTGCTTTGTGTTCCCTGTTTTCCAAACCAACATTTTAATTGTGACTTGGAAGTGTGATGTGTGTGGTTTATAGAGTATGGGATTAAGGCTTCCACAGTGTCAGTCTGGAATCTGGTGAACAAAGTAAATTCTTTCTACAGAAGAAAAAAAGTTATCAGAATTTAGTTTCACTAAGCTAAATTATCAAGAAAATATTTAACATTTTTTGGGGGCATATATGCTGTTGGATGTAGAAATTACATATTTGATTTTATGTAGTGTTGCTGGGGAGGAGTTGAATGAACACACTGATTTTTTTCCCTCACATTCAGTGCATATTTTAATTTTAATTCATGCTAATGCAATTGGTGCATCCATCCTTCCATTTATATGCTTTTGGAAAACATGCAGCTAAGCAGTTTATATTCAGGCTTTTGATATTAAGAGAAAATAAGTATTGATTGTGCATACACTAACTTATTAGTTAAATGAGTTGAACACTTATATTTCCCAGCTGTCACAATAACCAATAGATGCATGTTTTTCCAAACTGAAAGACAAGGTGACAAACATGTATTCTTGCTTGCCAAACAACGCAGAACACTTAAGATAGTAATAAGGATATAGGCTTTCTTATACACTATTTTAACTCTTGATAATTTAAATAGTATGAGTTACACTTTGCAGAAGAGTATTTGCTAGACCTATAAAAGCACTTCCCAAGATGCAATTGTCTTGAGCAATGTTTGTAAGCATTTACAGGTAAATGGAGTCATACATAATTTTGACATTGGTCTTTCAGAGTAGAACAATTGGTTGTGGAATTTGTCAAAATGCAGTATGACTGCATTCACTTGTAAGGAACAATTCTGCTCAAGTATCAGTTTCCTTAGAGGCCATGCCAGAACATCTGCAAATACAGAGAGCAGAATTATCTTACATTTTTAGTAGTAGTCAGGTAAGGGATATTTCTTTCAATAAGACGAGTAGTTACTTCAGGAACATTTCCCTGTGAAATTACAGAATTTGAGTCTGTATGTGGAGATCTCTACCATGATGTGTTCTTGCCTTATAAGCAGTGTCACCATTCCGTTTTATTCCAGTGATGCACCATCAGAGCACTAATGTGACCTGACTGCATCATTTTGCTTAAGGCTTAAGTCCATGACTGTTCAGTTTGTCTTCAGGTATTCCAGATGCTACCAGAAATATGCCCAATAATTGATTCTTTTTTTTTTTCTCCCCACCCATACTTTGCTAGTTGTTAGATTGCTGTGAGAGGCAGTCCTGGGCAGAAATCCCAGATTTTATTCACACATGACTGATGAGCAGTTGCTTCGTTGACAACCAGGAAGCTACTAAATACAGCTGGAACTCAATAGGTTAAAACAGTCAGAGCTTTCATTGAGCTGTTAGCTGAAGTCACAGTCCACAGCAGAGGTTCATCCACCACTACCAAGCCCATGATATATATTGGGAGGATTTGATGGATGCTGTTTGATGGGGTGTGACTATGTATATGTGGAAAAAATAGGATAAAGCTTTGAGAAACAGAGTGGAACTGTTGAAAATTAAAACTGTGGATGAAACAATGGCTTGGGATCTGGCTATTAAAGAAGTATTTGAGTTATTTACTGGCTAAATGGAGGGTAGGAGCTGTAGCTTTCCAGCTGGACTGATTTCTGCTACGGTTGAGAAACCAGGGCTTTTTCACAATTTGTATGTAAACAGGGCTGCATAAAAAATTGTATAACTCCTATGTCATTGTCATATTCTAACTCCTTGTAACCTTTTCAATAAGTGGAAGGTAGGAGCAGTATTATTCCTCTATTTGAGAATACCCTTTCTCCTAACCAGTAGATTATGAGTTTTTCTACAGTGTGACAGAGAAAGGTTTAGTTTAGTTTTGTTTCCATCAAAACTCTTTCTGTGCATTTCTCCATCCTGTTCTTGTATGTGCAGAGCTAGAAGGAATCCCCAGCTCTTGTTGATCATGGTTAGATCTTGTTGATTATCACACGTTTTTCTTTGAATCCCTTTTTGAATGCATGTCTACTAAACTACTAAAACATTGAACCATGCAAGCTGAAGGTGCCTCTGAAACTTTTGTGTCAATTCTACTCTCTTGGAGCCAATAAATATTCTACAGTCCAGTACCTGAAGTACACTGTCATTAAAAGCTGCAATTGATATTAAAAACAAGAAAGAAAACAACCCTCAAAAACCAGCCAAGCCAACAAACCTGACTAATAGTACAAGTAAACAGTAGAATGCCATGACCAGCATGTAGGTTTCCCACAGCATGTAAGTATATAGGATAATCAAGGTAGAAGGTGTGTGAGTTAAATAGCTGCATGCTTGAACAGACATTCTGTGTTATTATTCTATCTTAGAATTCATTTGATGCTTAGAGATCTCAATTTAAGTTTTTGAGACTGACCTTCCACTGTGATTTTGTAGCCTAATGTGCAACTTTTGCAATCTTTTGTGCTCAGGCATACAATTATTCTGAGGAAAAATAGGCCTGTCTTTATGGTATGCTCATTATAGATGCTTTTGTTCTGTTTTTATGAATATCCTGTCTAAAACTCATTAGTTATAAAAGCACACCAACAACTACCAAAAAGACGTAATGTTAAATTAAGTTTACTGTAGTGAAGCCAAAAATAAAATGACTAGTTGGTGGGAGTACAACATAAAAAAGATTTATGTGAAAATGGAAAAGACCTCCAAGCAACTGTTAAGAGACCATTGTGCATATGATTCTGCACTTGAGAGACATCTATTTCCCTCCCAGTAATTCTGGAAAGAGAAGGATTCCAAGCATCGTATTTTCAGCAAGGTTTTATTTGCTATTATGATGAGCAGGGGTCATTGCTTGGAGAAATAGGAGCAGTCAATCAAGAGCATGCAGCAGAAAGCAGGTCTGAAGCTGCCCCCAGCACCTGGGGGAGGGTGTGCTGGTCAGAGGGAATGGGAATGCACAATATTCCATGTGGGAGGGGTTTAAGGTCTGTGATTTTGATTTGCTATGTCTAAAAATAAGGGTAATTTTACAAAATTTAGACCAGGTTGTTATTTCAAGTTCATTATTTTAAAATATAAATTCTTAGGCCCAATTCTAAATTTGAGCCATATGCCAGAGAAAAATATAGAGGGGGTGGAAGTTGTGGATTTGCAGTGCAGTTGTGTATTTCCCTTGTACAACCAGGCAAGTTGTGTATTTCCCTTGTACAGCCTGGCCCTGTGCTCCTTGACCTGAAAGTACTTTTGAAATCCTTCTCTGCTTGAGATAACAACTAAGGGAAAAAACAAACTCAAATAATCTACCACAGCTATCTGCAGCAGATCTCTAGACCTGAGTGAGACCTGAATGAGGCTTTTCTCCATCATGGCAGAGAATTTAATGTGTCCTAGCAAAAGCTACAAAAGTCTTCTAATCAATATTTTTTCTAAGGCTATATATTCCCAGGCAAATATCATCCTGGAAGATTTTCTGATGCAATATGGAACTTGCAGAATTAAATATAACAAGGAGGCAAATCATCATATATGGGATAGTGTCCAAAGGAGAAGGTGTCCATGTGAAGAGTGAATAGAGAGTTACTCAATCTGCATGAATTCTGTCACAGGTAAAACAAGAAAGGGAGATGTGCTGCATTAGTGGTGCTGAATCTTAGCAAGGGAAAACAGGAGAAAAGAGAAAATGGTAAAGGACTGGTAACAAGCCTCTTACTGAACTCAATAAGTATTTAGCTGGTGCCCAAATCTGCTTGGATGAAAGGGGTACAGGTAAGTCTATAGAACAGAGTCAGGTTTCTGTTGAACTGGCATAGGCAAGATGAGGGTTTTTTGGTGACTGATTTAGATTATTTATATAAATTTCAATAATCCTGTATGTTGAGATTACTTTTGTCTAATTATTTACTGAACATCACAACATGCCAAGAGGCTGTATCATGTTCCCCATGTTGTGGAAGGGAGGAAATTTGGAACTCTTTCATCTTAACTCAGAGTCTAATGGCAGGAACCAGGAGGTCCATGCTTAGGAGACGGTGTGAAAACTGCTAAACTGGATTTGACAAGAGATGAGTACCATTCAGGAGGTCTGGACAAGGACAGTGACCAGTAGGTATATTCCTCAGACAGCCCCAATAAAATAATGGTGTAGAGTGTTTGAAACATATTCATCATGCTTGCTGATGGATCATCTGCATCTCTTAGAGCCCTGTGTGTTTCCTTCTCATTTCCCCAATGATGGAACGGTGGATGAGTCCCAGCGTCCACGCCTCGCACTATGCTAGCATTGTCCAGTCTACTGATGTGTCAAATCCTGCTTCTCTTCACCACTGCTGTTCAACTTCCCTTGTGCAGACCACACAGGCTTCTCTGGCTCTCTCAGTAGCAGAGATGCAGCAGGACTTTTATCCCCAGAGCTGGCATGGAAGCACAGTGGAAATGAGCAGGGTTTAAATGGTCATGACCATTTTGCAGGGCTGGCAGTATGCTCAGCCCCCTGAGAATCCCTGGGGCTGCTGCCCCCCTGATCTGCCAGGAGTAAAACTGGTGTTAAACCAGTCAACTTTTGCAATCTGCCTGTCATGCCACAAGCAGGACTTTTAAACTATTGCAGAAATGAAGTATTCCAGTGATTTTGTTTATTCCACTCTCTTTGTGGATTTACTAGAAGGGATGAATGTAGCTGTTAGCTTACCTGTTTCTAATTCTGAAATGAGCCCTGACTCCAAGTAGCCCCAGCACCCTGCAGCAGCAGCAAATGTCTACTGAAAAAGCAGGACCTGTGTGGCAAATATGTTCTAATACAGCCTGCACAAATTTGTTTGAGCACAGTCAGCAAAGATTCTTGCAAAAATAAAACAGATTTTTAATTTTTTTTTTCACCCTATGTGTTTCTGTCAGAGAAAGATTCTTCCTCCTGGGAACTGGAATCTCATATTCAACTGAACCATCTCTGAAGCCACTTGATGTGGTCTCTTTGGGGCTTGTAATAGAGACAGAATTTTTCCATTTGCGGGAGTAATGCACTAGGTTTCTGCCATCCCTTCATAGCAGAAGATTGCTATGAAATGAATAGTGGATTCTCTTAATATTGCCTGTTTAGTTTTGAGGAGGGATCTTCTGCAATCTTGTTTAAGTTTGTGACTATCAGGTATTTCTCTCTTCACTGTTCTTTTGGTGGGGTTTTTTTTGTAACCTTTCATCACCTCTTTCTGCTTTTCCATTTCTTAATCTCTTTCCAAAACTCTTTCTACTTTTCTTTCTTCCATTTTTGAGCATTACTTCTTCCTACAGCTCACACATAGATTGTGGACCAAATTAAAGCTTTTTCTTTCATGGCTACAATTACGAAAGAAAAATATTATTTAGAAGAATGTAGCTAATGGTCTATGTTTCTATTCAAAAATCACAGTATTCTTGGGATAATAATAATAATAAATCTGTTGACGCATCCTTAAGTATCATTCATAAAACAAATCTCTTCAGCAGTGGTGGTAGGATGATTCAGTCGGGGAGCTTTTAGCCAGGAAACTTGACATCAGTTTCTATGACCTTGAGCAAACCTGAGCCTCCTTGAAGCCTGACTTCCTATTGCCTCATACCTTGTAATTGCACTTGCCTAGTGCAAAACCACTGTGACATGACATGATTTGACAGCCTACCTTGAGATCAGATTGCAAGGTAAGGTTTTGCACAGAGTACAGAATTAGTCTGGCTTAGTTTCCTTGTGTATAAACTTAAGACCATAATACTGAAGTCTCTAGATCACCTATATGATCCCTAAATAATTGCTAAGTATTTTTATGAACCCGTTTCAAGACAAATGCACATTTATCAGGTATTTTTTGTGTCACACCCCTGCAGTATTCAACAGCATTTTAAGATTTGCAGTATGCTGAAAATAATTGTTATAAATATGTTCCTGTATTTTTAAAGATTGTTTGGCATTTATCAGTCACGGCTGGTTCAGTACATAGGTAATAATTTGAATATGATTGGAATACTTTTATTCTCACTGAAATGGGAAAAGTCAGCTTTTTGCCCCAGTAAGAACAGGATTAATTTTTCCTGCAATTGCTGGATCTACAATTTACAGATGTATTATTTTATTCTCAGTCCTCTAAACAAAATTAGCAGTCTGGGTCTTGGATTGGCTTTCAGATTTGACTAAGATGCTCTCATTCTTTTTTAGAAGGCACAAATCTGTGCAGGGAGAGTGTGGGATAGAAGTGTGTCAGGTAGCACTGGGGGATTGCAGGTGTTTATCTTGTAAAACTCAGTGCCAAAAATGGATGACTGCAAGTTACATAAAAGCTGTGCTTTCAGTGTAACTATGACTACAGGAATCAGCCTGGGAACCATGGGAATAATCAAACATCTCATATCAATTTAAGATAGTAAATGCACTAGAGTAGTTTTATAGTGCTAATATATATGTCCTGTTTTTTTCATTCAGCCATACCTATGAACTAATTTTTTTACAGATTACATCACTCCATGTTTAAATGCTTTTACAGTTTGTTTGGGATGCAGTGCTGGCAGGCATAAATGAGTGGGGCTAATTTGGCTAAAGGTTCCAGTCTGTCCATGAGAATAATAGTGTCTCACACTTTGTTCTTTCTGTGGGCTCCAGCAAAGGCAATGGTTCTCTTACCTGCTGCTGCTGAGGATTTCCGAAATGCTTCTATGCTCTAAAAAGTCCTGTAGCACAGGAGCAGGAAGTCTGGATGTGGATCTGGATCTATATTATTATTTTTACATATTTGCTATGTAAGTCTCAGGGACACAGGATTTGTGCTGGGCTTTGGGATTGCAAAGCAAAGGCTCCTCAGAAACTCTTACATGCTGTTTATTATTGTGAGGTCCAACTGTAAATTTCACTTGACTTAGGCTAACGTAGTCTATAAAAGTGTCCATTCTGGACTAAAATTCCATTCAGGAGGTACTAATGTATTGCTTGGTATATTGCAAGACCATATTAAAACCACTTGTGTGCTGTGCTCTGCCATAAGATCTCAGAATTTTATGTGCGTGTGGATGACTTGGCGTTGCTTGTTAATAACTTTGGGAATTCCGGAGAGGTTATAAGATTTCCCTTTTACAGATGTGGAAACAGAAAGATGTAAATTACTTGCATGGGAAAGAAATTAGAGAAATTTAATAATATGCCACACATCTAAGCCAGTCTCTCAGCTTGAAGACTAGTCTTGAAAACTAGTCTTTCCTGCCACAGTGAAATCTTAGACTAATTAAATAATATAAATTATTATCAGTTTACAGAGGAATTTGGGCTTGTGGAAGGTCTATCAATACCATAAATATCAGCAGTCAACTATATGAAAGTGTATTTTCATGACAGAAAAAAACCCCAAAAAGGTTGTTATTTCCAGAATCAAAGACTAAAATTCAGGAAGTATTTTCAATGGTAAGATCATAATTAGCTTTAAGAGGGATCAAGTAGAGTTTTACACTTTGTGGTTTTTTTTTTTTTTTTTTGGTTTTTTTTTGGTTTTTTTTTTGTTTTTTTTTTTTTTTTTTTTGGTTTGTTTTTTTTTTGTTTGTTTTTTTTTTTTTAAGATTAAATAGGTGAATACACATAATTTGATAAAATATCCATCTATCTGTTGTCTAAGATAAAATATCTCTAAGATGAAAGATGTGACTTCTGAGCCAAATTTCATAACTTTGTAGAAAGCTATTCTGTGAAGGTAATGAAAGTTTTAAAGCTTTTCTAAAGTGTTTTAGGCAATTTGAACATCTTAAAAAAGTTATACTCAGAAATGAAGAAGAGAATTGAATTCACACATAGGATCTTAATTCTAGATACTTGGTTGGAAAGCATTGCCCCTGTGCTTCTGCACAGTTCACAGAATTCAATTTTTATTAACACGTATCTTCTATAAACCATTTACCATGTCAAGTACCATTACCACATGGCTGTATTAGGATAAGATCATAAATTTTTACCAAGACTCTGAAAAGTTCTGAAAAAAAATATGTATCTTGACTTCCAAATTAAAATAAAATATTTGGGAAAGTGTTGATGGAGCTAAGATAAGGAAAACCAATGAAATAAAGTGGAATATTTTGTTTAGGTTGTCACCCTTTTAAATGTAGTGCTTTAAAATTATGTCAAGTTTTGTTTATAAAAATAATAAATTCTCCTAATTAAAATTAGCATTTGGCTTGGGAAACTAGTCAGACTTAAAACGTGCATTGTAAACGTCGCCTTTACTACTTCAGCATTTTCTGGCCAAAATTTTTTTTTCTGAAAGTGCCCTGACATTTTAATAGCCTTATAAGTGCCAGAACCTTATACATTTTTACTCTGATAGCTGGTAAATTTTTTGCTTACATAATATTTATAATTCTGAGTTTACTTCCAAGCTATAAGGGATACTGCTTTGCTTATGTATTTTTCCTTTTTTTGATTCATTAGTAAGGGCATTATCCTCTTCCCCCCATTTTTTAACTAAGATCTTAAGAGGCAAATTCATTAGGCTGATGCTCGCAGTCTACAGGTGACACTGCTCTGGTTTTCTATCTTGTGTTCAGTGGTCCATGATTTAGGTAATTGCCAGTTATTTATCTCTTTTGAACATTGTGATAGCATGCTGTGTTTTGTTTGTGGTAGTTTTTTACCATCTCTCTTGTCTGCTCTCTGACTAAAGAAACTATTGCAGCTTGTCAGTGTTTGAGGTTGGACGCTTTGCTGTTCCTTAACACTGCTCTGTCACCTGCCACAGCATTTAAGCCATGTTCAGAATATCACCCAGGAAAAAAGAGACAAAGTCCAAGGCTCTTAGCGTTCATGATAGCAAATAAGTTTATTTAAAAATCAGCAAATGATGCAGTGACAGAATGCCAGAGTCCCCCTTCCTGCCTTCCCACAGCTTCAGCTAACAAAATTACCCCAGAGAACATTACAGCTGTAAACTGGCACTGACATCTATTCTGGCTTTTACCAGAAATCTCCAAAAAAAGGTCGGTTCTCAAGGCTGTAGGCATTTTTGGTAGATCTTAGGAAAATTAAGAATAATGTAAGAACACACAGTAAATTTTCAGTTTACTTTTAAATCCAGTAAATATATGGTGATTGCTGCACACTAAGATGCTTGAAGTTTCCAGCTTATTTTCTTTTCTTAAGGAATGGTAAACAACAGGAGGAAACCTTCAATTTAGGCTTGCCTAGCTCTGTGGTAGTATGTTATATGTTAATCAGACGTACTCCAGTTTGATGACCTTTCATCTAGGGTTGTTTAGCAGTGCACAGTGCTGCAATCTGGCCTTTCATGTGTTTTGAGTATTGATTTTTCAGATAGCAAGAACTGGAATAGTAACCTGGGGAAGTCTGGCATCACTCTGACCTGGTTTGCTTTTATTCCTTGTGACTCTAGTCAGCTTCTGGGAGTGGTGGGCTGATGGAAATGGCACATCTCTCTCCACTTTGCTTTT
Organism: Vidua macroura; assembly: GCF_024509145.1. Taxonomy (NCBI): domain Eukaryota; kingdom Metazoa; phylum Chordata; class Aves; order Passeriformes; family Viduidae; genus Vidua; species Vidua macroura. Next base: position 62,722,591 of record NC_071574.1, read on the forward strand.
GTGATAGCTCCAAAAAAAGTGTTTCCCTAGTGTCTCTTCCTGAATCTTTCCATTCCAGCTTATTTTCATTCCAATTCTCTTTTTTTCCTCCCACTCTTCCAGTTGCAGATTAGAGGGGGCTTTTCCTGGCATGCTCACACCAGGAGCAACAGCAGCAGCATTCAGCTCACCCTGTATGGCTGGGCAACCTTGCATGGACACTGCTAAATACTGCAGCACTGAAAGGGAGCTGTACCTCAGATGAAAAATTGCACATCAGATACAGTTTTAGTCAAGAGTCATCTCAAACTGGTGCTCTGCTTTCAGGGTGTTTTATCTCTTTCCTTGGACAAAGAAATGTCCTGGCATTATTTTGTTCAAACCTCTATGTAAACTCCTTCCCTTTCTAAAGCTCCAGGGTATGAATCCCCAGTTCACACTGGGATACCATAAAGTCACAGAATTATTTATATTGGAAAAGACCTTTAAGAAAGACCAACCGTAAGCCTAATGCTGCCAGTGCCACCACTATCGCATGTCCCTAAGTGCCAGGGACATGAAGGGGTCATGAGGGCAGGACCTGGCACTTTTGCTTTGTTAAACCTCATAGAGTTCCCTTGGCTCATTAGTCCAGACTGTCCAGATTACTCTGCATAACCTTCCAGCCCTCTGGCAGATCAACGTTCCAGCCCAGCTTGGTGTTATCTGGGAACTTACTGAAAGTGCACTCTTTTGCCAAGACTAGCTGGATCAGATGATTCTGGAGGTCCTGGCCAACCTGGTATTCTATGATTCTGTGACCCCCCATCCAGATCACTGATGAAAATGTTAATGATCTGGATGATGGGAATGAGTGCACCATGGTGATGGGTGGCTTCCAAATTAAATAAGTGTGCTGATGGTTGCTGTGAGACTAGGTCTGTGTGAAGAACCCATTATTTAGATGAAATGCTCTTCATGCCTAGGGAATGAGAGTACAAGCAGTAGTGCCACAAGGGGTTGAGCTGGTGACTGCTGTCAGCACTCAAAGTTTCTAAAACAATGTCATCAGACCTCTTTGTAATCTTGGATATACTTTCTCAATCTAAAAATCACTTCCTAAATGGAGTTCTCTTATGGGAATGAGGTTACTTACTGACCATTTCAGAATACAGTCTATTGTCAATGTTTGTTCATCACATGTAATGGTGGGTATGCAATATTTATAGTCTTTCCATAAGGATTGCTGTTGGGAATAGCAGAGTCACAACTGATTGCCTCAGCTGCTGCTTACAAAAGCCAGCTGAATTATCATACCTTGGTTGCAATAATCAAGCCGTGTGTTAGAAGTATATTACCCAGTAAACACAATGCAGTTGATGCCTTTTTGCAGAGACCTCACTCATTTCAATAGTCTCAGGAGACAAAATAATTTATTTCTGCAGCTGATTCGCTGAACAAAAGAGAAGCTGTTTATTATCTGAAGTAACAGGACAGCATATGTTTCACTGCAGTGCGGCTGGCAGCCTAGAGCCTTGAAAAATATGTTCTTGTCTTCAGGGGAGCGTAGACATCAACTCTGTGCATCTCAAGAGGTGTTAAAGCAACATCTGATGAGTCAACTTGCAATCAAATGAACCTTGATAGGGAAGAACAGGCAGTGTAGTCAAGGTTTTGGCAACTGCCATTTTATCTTTGCCTTTTATAATCAGAGAAAATCTACTGTGATTTCTTATGAATTTTCTTGAGCTTTTCAATAAAGAAAGATGTTCTGAGCTATTCTCTCTGTCACCCTAATTTCAACTATCTTAACCTCAGCGGTGAAAACAAAAAGCTAAAGTACAGTTTGTATTTTAGCTTCTATTCCCTTACCTATTAAAAATTATTGAATCCGTCATCTAAGACTTCCTGAGTTAGTCACCTGTGGAAACTGTCTTTATTCTGGAAGAATAAAATGCAAATTTTCATTTTTATCATTTTTGAAAACACTTTGACTGCCAAACAATTATCCTGAAATGTCAGTTCTGCAGATTGATGTAGTCCTCAATTTGTTGTGCTTGTGTTCAGATATGCCATTCCATCTGTCTTCATGATTATAACATAGGCGGCCATTTGGGCACTTTAAAGTTTGTATTTTCTGGTAGAAGAACATCAGTGATGCCCACATTTTTAGCACACTCACACTAGTCAACAAGGAAAATATGGTAATCATTAAAGGCTTTTTGCGCCCAACAGCTTGCAAAGCCTTTGAAAAATAGTCTTTGTACAAGATAAAGGTGAAAGGTGTGTGAAAAGGTTTTCAAAGTCTGTATGTTTCTAGAAGGTCAGGCAAAGAGGAGAGACTTCATTTGCTGCTGATGAAAACAGCCCCAACAAAAGAGGTAGCAGTCAAGTTTGTGGAGGAGTTACATGCTTTGGTTGGATTTGTAATTCCATTATGCTGAGTAAAAGGAGTTTCACAGAAGAGCCTGAAGCACTGATTCTTCTCTGAAAGAACAGGGAAAGAGAAACTATATTCTGCCCAGATTTGTCTATCTGAAGTTGGAAGCACAGGGTGGTTCCACAACATCTAACTATGGATGATGCACTCAAAGAGCCTCAGGTGGGACCGTGACACATAAATAAACAGAGAAATCCATCACCATATCAAAGGCGCAAATTGTTCTGATCTTTTGGAGTAATTAACAGCTTCATCACTTCACCTTGTCCAGCCAGTATGTCTGTAAAACAACCAATCCTTACCACAGTGTCATGCAGTACTCTTGCACATCCACCTAGGAGCAGTTGCAGTAAAAAGGTAGATAACTTGGAGACCTGATCTTTACATCTTGCTTGTTCTCAGTCAAAACTGTTGTGCTTAGTTTCCTACCCTATCCTTTGCATTAAGTTCGAATTACTGGTTCTATTTGCTGAGCAGGCTGTAAGCAAATGGGGAGACATGCCTTGGGTGTAAGGGCTCTCATTTCTGTTTATTTTTTACCTCTGAATTCCTCTTTCCTCACAGAAATCATGTTTATAATGGAAATTAGAAAGGATGTAAGTAAATCCTTTCATCTTCTCTCTGCTTGCCATGTTAAGGAATTATCACCAAAAGTAGAAACACTGACCTTCTCCTTATGCAGAAACAATAGAGAAAATGAATTCAACCAGTAAAGATTATTTCAGTGTATGTAGGACAAAACTACTTTGTTGTGCTATACCTATTACATCCTAGGGGAATTGTCACATTAGGATGGCTAATAATTGCCTTGCTGAATGATCTTCTATTTTGTTGGGAAACCTCATGCTGTTGCATATTTATTAAAAGGTAACAGAGAGATTAATTCACATGACATTGAATTATTTTGCCATCTTTATATTCATGTTCTCAGAACCAGTGGTTTGACTGGTTCATTGGTGGTATTGATTAGTAGACAAAACAGCATAAACAAATCTTTTCAATATTTTTATTTCCTTATTTTTTTAATTTCTCCATGGCTGTGAGCAACATGGAAGAGCATCACAGGCAGTGTGTTGCTCCCAGTGGTGTTACAGGATCTAACCTAAGTTTGATAAAATGTAAATTAGCTGAATTTACTCTTGAGGATGTACATGAAGGAGCATTTATCAAAATATTGTACAAAACTTCTGCTATGTTTCTTGTGCCACCTCATTTGTCATCAACCTTCTTGGAGCATCAGACTTTAGTCTGGCATTAGAACTTGAGTGTTCAAAATAGTTTCTTGTTCTATGCATTATGACTTTCTTTATTAGCAGATTATATTCTTATGACACAGGTTATAGTTGGAGGTACCTGGTATACAATATAAATATAGTAAGAAGTGTCACTAAAGCTCATCCTTGATTAAGATTTTATTTTACTCTCCTCTTAACTAGGATTGACTGGATCACAGGCCATTTCATTTAAGAGGCTGTATGTGAGAGCTTTGTTGATTTTTAATTTTCCTCCATTGATTTTCAGCATCCAGAGAGCACTTGTTCTCTAATGGCCCTCTGTGTTGGTGTTTGCTTGCAAATTGAAGTAAAAGATAGATGGCTTTCAGGGTAATACCTCTCCAAGGGCTTCCACTTGAGGGCTGGTGGCTGTTAGCAGAGCTGCATTATGTTTAGAAAAGTTCTGTGCTCAAACAAAAGTATTCTTGAGCCTCTTAAGTGTGGTAAAATTGTTTTAAGTCTGGTGTGACAACAGCCTCTAGATGATCTATAAATCTTTGCAAGGAATAACCCATTTGTCCACATTTTCTAAGTAAAATTCTCTGCACTTTTTTTTTTTTTTTTTAATAGGAACTTAAATATGTTCCTGGCTCATGTTTTTCCCACAGCAAACAATTGATTTTTCAGTAAAAGAGAGGAGTAAGAGTTGCTGGTATTTGCTTGGTTTTTAACAAATATTTGTGCTAAAATGAAGTGCTAAGTTGAAAGTTTTGGCCTGCCTATTGAGCAATGATATTTTTGAAATTGCTATAAATTGACTTTTCAGTATCTTTGCTTGCTTAGGAATGTTAACCTCATCAATAGCATAAGTTGCTTTGTATTTGTATATTTCAACCCTTCTTGTACACTTGCTGTGATGCATCATTGCATTGAGTAGCAAAGTTCTGACTAATAACCACTGCTAATGAAAGGGTCTGACTTAACACCACTTACCCACTGCCTCCTCAGACCTTCTTTCTTATTTAGAAAAGACATATCCTTAGTCTAGGCTTGTGTTAGAAAGCCATGGAAAAAGAAGTGTGAGGCTCTAGGAGCTCCAGGGAGATGATCCAATGGCAGCATTTCTTCCCATCATCTTCACTAGAAATTACTGCTATTTATTGCCTCAGAAAGTCCTGTTTTGGTGTCAGGTAGCTTAGTACATACATCTTGTACACAGAGGCTGCAGTATGTGTTGTCATGCAAATTTAAAAATTAGGCTAATAAATTTTTTTAAGAAAGTTGTTAAACATATACTGCTTATGTAGAATCCATGCATGTCTTTTTAATTAGTGTTTCAGCTCTTCAGGTGTCCTCTAAAATCAGTAAGGATTTTGCTTAAGGGACCTGTAATGCATATTTGTTACTCTGTGTTTTTTGTGCTACTTGTCAAGCTTAATTCAAGCAGCTGCAGCAACAATCTAAAGTAAGATTCATATTCAAATGTCTTGATCAGGACTGAAACAGCCTAACAAACTACTCCATTAGCAAATGGATCTGAGAAATTAAAGACAGTCTGAAACAGAGAAGCTACAAATCCTGGGCTCTTTTCCCTGTTCTGCTGCTGTGTTATTTTGTATCTCTAAGATGAACATTAGAAGAGCCTCAGCAGTCCCCGTGTCCTGTAGAGCGCTGGTCACAGTTTCATCTAAACCCTGGATTTCAGGTTGGTTTCTGTGTTCTGCTGCAGCTGGAGTTTAATCTGGTCATGTTTGGCATTAAGCAAGTGGATGATGCTATTGACTTCAGTGCAGTGCTTAAGGTTAAGCATTTGGCACAATTGTATTTGGGAACTGGGGAATAAGATGGAATGTGCAAAAATTAGTCTTTAGTAGAGGAGTGGGACAGGAACCTCTCCATGTCTTAATTTATAAATTAGAAGAGTAGCTTTTTTTTCCCAAGCAAATCAAGTCTGTTTTACAGCAAAATGCAATTTATCTGAAGCCTCCTCTTAGCTCTTTTTTTTTAAAGTTATAAATTGCTGATGGCTGTGTGTGTTACAGGGCACACAGAAATCTTTTGCTGGAGGCTTTGTTTCAAGCTTGTGGGGCTTTTCCTTCTCAGTAGTCAGACACATTACATCAGACATGCTTTTGTTTTTTTCTTCAATGCAGCTTTCAGGGTGACCTCTACTGAGATAAAAGGACTAAAGCCACTGTAGGTTTTTCCTGAAGGAACACCTTCCACAGAAATGGGCAGTTCATTGCCTTGACAGCAATTTCACACTTCCAAAAAAAAAAACCAAACCAGACCAAGAGCAGACCTGGCAGAGCCACTGCCTTTCTATTCCCTCCTTTATTGCTTGTGAATCAGAGCAATGTTAAGTCTTGAAATACAGTAGTATATGTAATGACCATAGTAATGATTGAGAAAAAGCACTGTCCTCTTCTTTCTTGAGGAATTAAAGGAGTATCATATTGCTGCTGCGTTCCTGGTCGGCTGTTCATTGGAGGCTCTTCTGGAAGAGCTTGAAATTTGGGCTATATCTTCACTGCATGGTTCAGTGCTGTTTAAACTCAGGCAAATGTAGTGTGAAAGGGTTTGAAATTCTGCCAATAGTAAGAGTTGGATTTAAGCTACTGTTATGGAAAGCACCACTAAAACGGGGAAGACGTCCAGGTTTAGACCACGCAGAGGTGACACAGCAGCTGGTTTGTATTGCAGGGATACATATGTGCTGGGGATTTGTCCCAGAGCCTTGCTTCCCAATGAGTGAGTTTAAATATGATTTCAGGCCAGCACAGAGCTCTAGAGACATATCTTCTCCCTCTCCCTCCCCCCTAAAAAGAGAGTGCAGCAGGTTGGTCTTCAAGGAGCTCTTCTTACAAAGTTATAACCCCAAAGGATTGAAGGGGAAAGAAAGCCCAGGGATTTAAGTGAAATGAGTCCTGATGTTTTTTCTGTTTGTCTTTCAAATAGAATCTGATGCAGCAGCCTTCCTGCAGGAGAGGCTTGTCACCCAGGACACTGTAGAGGAGGCTGGCTGCTCTGCTCATGCTCTAGGAGCTCCTGCTCTGTAGGGATGTAGCAGTTTTTGGTGAGAGTGTAGGGTTTGGTGTGTTTACCTTTGTGGAGCTGTGAATGGCTAATTTGAAAGTCAGGGAGTAGAGAAATGAAACCTCCATCTCTTGTGGAAGTGGCAAATAATCTCTCTTGTGAAGGTGACTCGGTTTACTCTCATTGCAATAGAAAGTAGGAGATTTTGTAAGTGGTATTAGACCATATCACAATCCATAAATCAATCCATGTTCTTTGAAATGGAGTGTGGGATGTGAGGTGTGTGCATGTGTGTGTTAATCAGCAATGGACGCCCTAGAGCATTTAATGGGAAACAGCTAAGAGTGATATCAGAGTCCTGGAACAAGACTCAAATGAATAAAACTGTGAATGTTGTTCATGATACTTGTTTTTAATCAGATGCCTAGCAAGGGAGTTGAAGGAGGGCACTGGAGTGGTTTGAAGCTGAAAATCAAGCATTTTTATGGAAATAGACTCATTAAAACTGTCTGTTATAGAAGGGCAACTGTTTTTCTGTGAACACGTTATTTGTTCAATAATTGAAATATGTTCCTAAAAAGGAGCTATTCTTTTCAGTTTTCTTTTTTTTTTCCTTTTCTTTTTTTTTTTTTTTTTTTTTTTTTTTTGGTTATGTGATTAATGAATGCCATTTATAAGTAGAGTAGATACCTTGCCCCAGAATACCTTGAACATATCCACCTGCTTTTTACTGATCTGGTAATGTAACCAACCCAACCTGCAAAATTAAGGTTTATTTCATTACCTATAGATAAATTACTAATTTGGATCAGTAAGTAGTGATGTGGTTCTACATCACAGCATGCATTGTCTGATGTTGATTAAGTAAACTCAAGTAGCTTGAAGTTATTTCTATTATTTAAAATACTTTATATGATCTAGTACCTTTTTTTACAATATATTTTAAAAATATTTTTAAAGCAGTTCTTTCACTTTGAACCTTTTCTTATACCTGAAAAAAATAGACCTTTTTAGTGCATTTGCATACGGGTTTGGGGAAGCTACTTGATTACTTATCATAGTTATACTGTCATTTTTTAACCTTCCTATTAATTTAAAATTCTAGAGTGCTGTTTAGTTTTTATTTTCACCACACAGAATGATATCCCTGGCTTAAAGAAGTCTATGCAATTAATTCCAGCTTCAGTATTTGATGTCAGAGGGTGCAAGGCAAGGCAGCTGCTCCCTGTGGGATGGGGAGCTCAGAGCCAAGGGGAATCCTGTGGCCAGTGAGGCAGAGATTGCCAAGCATATGATGGTGATGAGGCTGCAGCCAGGGAGGGGGGGCCCAGCCTTGTCTGTGGCTTCCCCACGGGGTATCTGTGAGCCTCTTCTTCCTTTTCACCCCAAAATTTTTCACAAGTATTTTCAACCCAAGTTAGCTGTTGTACTAACCTCATAATTCAGCCCCCAGGCTGGTCAGCTTGAGCAGGGGTCTGGCATGGAGAACTCCTGAGGTCTGCTCAGTTTCTCGGGTGACTGAATGCCCCACACATTCAGAATTCAGTTTCATGGGTCTTCTAGTCAGAGTATGATTTAATTAATGTCTATTTATTTTTAAGTTGTTTCAATTAAATTCAAAACTACATATGACTCTTTCTCATATGAGTGGTGTGAGTCAGCCCATTTATATATATAATCTGATTTTATATTGCAGAGTGAAAGACACCACAAGAAATGAAAATGCTGTACAACCTGCAGTATAAATCCTTAAAATAGATACTCTGAGTCTTGAAGTCACCAGTTTCACACAGCTCACTGCACAAAAATGTGTTGGTTCAATTCTCCAGTTGGCCAGAATACCCATTTTAAACATTTATTTATAATTTCCTTGATATCCTTTCCCTTTTGTAGGTATCTGAACTAGATCTTTCAAGGTTGTAGCATTTTCTCCCCTCTCCTTCTCTGATGGGACAAAAAGATTTCTCCTGTCGTGCCCCTGGAGCCCAAGTGAGACAAGAATCAGCATCCTGTTAGAACATCCCAATTTCTCCAGGGATGGAAAGCCATGCTGTTGTAAGCAAGATGACCAAGTTCACTTGGTTTGGTTGCATTATGTATATTGATATTGGTTCTTTTGTCACTTGGCTGACTTTTTACATAACAACCTTCCTGTTCAGCTGGAGACCAGCTGAACCTGAGAGGCACTGGTGATCTATTGTGTGGGAGTTAAGGGTGTCTGAAGTTGTGTTTTGCAATTCAGTAAATGCTGTGGCAGATGCCTTTAGTTATGGTTTCCCTTTAGGCAAAAGGTTTGCCAGCTCCTTTTGTAGCAAGTTCACTGGTAAAAGAGAAATACACAGTGTGCACATGGAGTATTCCCCCCTCTACAGAGCCACCCACTATCCTGCAGATTTTTTTTCTTTTTCTATACATTGCATTATTTGCTGTTTATTGATGGGGCTTTTTTCCACCTTTTCAATCTAGTTTTGTTTACAATGTGTATATGTAGGTAAACTGCTTTATACCTTTCACTTCAAGTGAAGTTAGACAAATTTGTGTAACTCATGGCAAAATTGCATGTGAGGTGCTGGAATGCAATTTTTCATGGAAAAAGATACAGAGAAAGCTAGACACCATTGAGGTGGGTCACACTTTGTGTGTGACAGCATCAGGGATTGCTTGCAGAGTGCTGCTTGCCAGCCAATTAACTGGCAGTGTTCTCCATGTGTAGTTTCCTAGGCATTCCTCACTGCCAGTGCGTGACCTGCTGGGGGTTTGGCTGAGCACACAGGGTATCGATGGTAGAATTTTAAAGGGCTTTTTTCTTTGTGAAGTTTGAAAACACAGTCTGAGAATCTGCACCATGCCTATAGACAAAGAATGTTCTGTACATACTTTCAGCTCTCCCCATAAACTGTAGAGCACCTATTGGTGGCCTTTGTGTTGGCATTTTCATCAGGTTTCTGAAGAGGCAACATTGCTGGCTCGATCAATACAACTCAGTTAGATTTGCTGATTATACAATTCTCTTTTTCTGAGACAAACAGCTGTAACTGCTCAGCTTTCTTTATTTTCTAACAGCTATATCCAACCACACCTGTCAGTTTGCATGTGTCACAGGAAAGGATTCAGATCTCTTTTGTCTCCCTCACTGTTGTGAACTGGTGGACTTTCTCTGACAGAAAGGGAGAAACTTGGTTTTTAGGATCTGAGCCTGTCACTGCAGACTTCAGAGCAGTGACCATAATGTGAAGCAAATGTTTTGAGATTTTCAGAGGGCACATTCTTAAAGCTGAGTGTGCTACTTTAAAAAAGAGAAGAACTGTCTCAACATACAAACCTACAAATCAATAACAAATAAAATTATTATAGTGTGTCTAACTGAGCTAATATCACTGATTTTAGTTTTATTTCTGAATACAAACATAATTTTTGTTGTTTCCAAGACTCTGCTCGGAACTGTGAGTTCTGTGTTATTACCTCTATAAATGTGTACCTACTCTTTTCTTGTGCATTGACAGACATGTCAGTCTCAAGTTTTGGGAATTTTAAGTCTCCAGTGCACATTAAAACTCTAGGCTTAATGTGAGTGTTGGGCCTCTTGAGCAAACTGTATGCCAGTCAAGCAAAAGCAGTAGTTAATCAAGCCTATCTGGATATCTGCAAACCTCTATGCTCCATGTTAATGGGCAAGTCTCTCAAAATGCCTTTTTCTCCCTGGCTCTGGTAAAGCAGTTATTTTTCTCTTTGAAAATGCAGGTCTTCTACTACTTGGAAAATATGTGCTAAATAATACAAAATAGTTAGATGAGACCTACCACTCCTATAGTCACATTTTCCCCAGGATTACTCTTGCTTTTTAGTAATCTGTTTACAGCTGTAAGAATGCTGCAATTACTGGATTCAGGTGTACTTGCTGAAGGACTTTCTAAGTAGCTCTGTTAGAGATATGTTATTCTTCAATTTGGATTCCTGCTAAAGAATTACAGCCATTCCCTTCTTGTTTCTTTTCTTTTGGTACACAGATTCTCTGCTGACATAAATAAAGTTTCATTGATAACAACACCTGATTTTGAGCCCTTTTTCCTCTATACCCTCTTCCATACTTTGAGTGATATTGCCAGAAGAAATTACTATCATCAGCTTGCATAATTTGTTTTGGTAAATGTAATGGCTTGACCATCCCTCTTGCTGGGGGTGCAAGCCTGATGTCAATGGAAAATCCATGCCAAAAGAAGGGAAGGACTCAGTGAAGCTGAACAGATGGAATTGACTTCTCTTACATCTTATTTTTTCCTAAAGAATTTTGATACTCAGGGGCTTGGGTGTCTGTTGTCCTGAAACCCATTTACTGACTTAAAAATGTGAGAAGCTACAAGCACACTACTGTGACAATGCAAAATGGAGGCAGCAGGGAAAACTGGGCTGCTTTTACACTGCAAGCAGAAAGGATTTGAGGAACCTAATACAAGGGTTAACAAATGCTCTTGAGGGTAGGAGCAGCCTCAGTTCCCTAATGAGTATTTTATTCTATTTCAGGCAACTATTTCACCAAAATTATCATCTTTGTTTTCTTTGAAACCAGACTGACCTGCAGCTGAACTGTGCTGAGAAGTTTTAACAGAGGTATACCAGCTGCTAATAGTTAGGAAAACCCTGTGCTAGACTCACAGCTGGTATAAACTGATGCAATTACAGTGTGTTCAGGGGACCTTTGCTTGTCACATCAAGCTGAGGGTCTGCTGTTTGGGGTTTTTCTGAGGCTGATGGGCAGCATGTGACTGCTGTTTTCCCTACATGCTGTGCTGTTTTGCTTATTGTGAAATGGGGAAAATATCTAGGTTTAATCTTAGAGATTCCTTGCTCAGACTTTGAAGAAGCCTTTTACCACCTCTGATGCTTCCCGGCTCTCAAGAGGGCACCATGCCAAGGTTTTCCTAGCTGGGATCAGCCATCACTGTTATGGAACCTCCCTAATGTAGGCAAAAATATTTTGTGAGACTTTATTTCACAGCATAGTGCAAAAGTGCTTAAAGGAGTTCCAGTTTTCAGGGAGAAACTATTGTTGAAGGTATTCCCATGTGAGCAGTATCTGCATTGCAGTCTTAGCCACTGGTTTGCAAAGAGGTGGAAGTAAGGGGGTGAAATTGGTGGGCTCATCTTTTACTGGTTGTCTGTTCCTTAGGAAAACTGTAACTAAGGACAACTATAACTAAAGCTTTGTCCTTTATTCATCTCCACTAGAGGTTGCTTGGTTTTTAAATATCAGATAAAAGTTTTAATTAATAGCTTAATCTCTTAATCTCTTTCAGTAGTTCTCTTGTTGTGCTCTTAAATTACAAAATTCCTAGGAGATGGGTGCTATTTAAGTCCAGAGGAACCCAAAAGAATGCTAAACTGGTTTTGTCCAGAGCTGCATAATCTGGTAATTGTTTACAGTAATGCAATGTCTGTGATAAGATGAGGTTTTTCCCTTGTAATTTTGACACCATGACATAAAAGCTGTATAATACAGGTGCTGTTTAGTAGCTCTTGCTTACTCCTATGTCTTCAAAACAAGTAAAGGTAAATATATATATATGGTGAAGACATATTAAACATCTTTACTTTTTTTGATGTTTAAACAGAGACTTTTTTTCCATACGATTACTGCTTGCCGTTTTCCAAAGCAAGGGATTGTCTCCAAGTGAATGTGCTGGAATGAGATACCAAATCCACTGTGTCTTTGCTCCCTAGGTAGCCTCATACAGCTAGAGGGAAGGGCAGCCAAATGTTAAATTATATGACTCAGGCCATAGATACTAATTTCAGAGACAGCATTAAAACAGTGAAAACAATTAGCACCCTTCCTTGGGCTTAGAGCTTTCAATGGGGGAAAATAACCACCCCACAAAAACCCCCCATTGTTCTCCCCCATTGTAATGCTTCTATTTTTTTTTCTACCTCCTTTAAATTCATAATGGCCTAAGTTAATTCTCTCTCCCTCTATAAAGTATTTCTAATGACCAAAGGGAGCTATTCCTTATGTGTAAGATGCGTGGATATGAATTTCTAGCCTGCTTTAATATGGTTTAGCAGGTGGAAGAGGGAGCAGAATTTCTTTCAGGTGGGCAGGTACTCCTCCTTGTAGCAGCAGCGGGTGAACTGCTGGCCCCTAGTGGTAAACGGGAAGTAATTGGAGAGTCTGAGTATCCCTTGCTCAAAGACGATGTTTTCTGATGTTATGTCATGTAAGTTACACCAAGATTTGATGTATAACTGAGACCATGGCTGTTATTTAGTTTCAGTTACATGAATTATTTAGTATGATTCAGATAATCTTGAAATTAAATAATTTTCATTTTAACTAAATGAAAGAAAGCTCAAACTGTGTGTGAGCACTGGAAGAATAAATTTGTGTATGAAGGGCCAAGAGTAGAGTCATTTTAAGGGAACAAGCAGTCTGTTTTATAATTTCTGTAAGGAGGAAAAGCTTCTGTCAGGCTGGTTGTGACAGACAAATAGATCTCATTATAAAACGTAATCATCTGAAGGTACTTATTTTATTTCTTTTCCAAGTGAATCCATAAAGAGATACAGCTCCCCTTGGGATATATGGGCAGTTAATGAGGAAAATAATATAAAGACCAGTTTGGTGGCCTACAGGTAAGTGCTGTGTCTCTGCCCACCTGGGACAGCAGAAGCCACAGAGGAGACAAGATGCAACATTCTCCTTTTTAATACATCACTGCACTGTGCTCCAGTCCAGCAAGTGTTGCAGTGGCGCTCATGTAATGAAATTTAGCAGTTGTCACATGGAAATCACAGCCAAAATATGCTGAATCTATCCAGAAGTCTCCAGGAGAAATGTTCATTATGGCAATACCTTAGAGGGTTCAAAGAAGGGAGGAAAATGCAAACCTTTCAGGACAGTTGAGAGGAGAAAAGCCTCCTTTATCAAACCAAGAAACAATTACTGTGGGAAGTGAGACATTTAGTCTTACTAATTTGTGTGTTGCCAGATGCTTTTACATTGCTTTATTTTCTTTGATTAATGTGTCTGAATTAAAACTTACCCATTGCTCCACTTGTATACTAGACATAGTTGCTCTCAGCTTAGTGCAGTCTTTTTTTAAAAGGCCAAAAATAATGGCCCTGAGTCCTAATCACAGAAACTGGTGTAATTCAGAGGTTGAAGCAAAAGATCTGCGCCAAGATAAAACGAGAATGGAATTTGATTTCCTTGCTCTCAATGGGGACAGACTTTGGCATTGAGGTTCAGCTACTGTTTTCTGGTTAGCCCAGACTAACTGCCATTTCTGCACAGATATTCCCTTCTGTAAGACCTCCTTCATCCTCACCCCTTTTTCCTCTGAAGTGACAGAAAGGATCTGCTTACGCTTATGTGCCCCTCAATAACAGTATTTCCCAAACGCTCCCTGGCAGGACATTTTGCAGTGACTAATAGTTTCTCTTTGTGTATCTACTTGCTCCTTTCCCCCTGCCCTGTCCCCCCTTCCCTCCCCAGGACCAAGGCTGTAGAGCCCAGCTTCTTCCTGCCTGACTGCAGGCTGGCTGGTGGTATTGGGGTTGTTAGGACCTGAATGAAGAAAGTGGCAAAAGGAAATTTAAAAAAAACATAAATTGCAAGAAGCAGAGCAGCCAGATATTGTTTATTCAGTATAGCCTCCATGAAGTTTTTAGTAGTGTAGAGATTTTCTTGTTTAAGATTTGTTTCTGAAAGTGTCAATATTTCAGCAGTTCCGGAGTCTTTTGGAGCTTTTCCCTGGGTGTCCCCACCTTGGAAGAATGTATTGCTTTACTGTAACTGCTAGAAATCAGGCTTTGTGTTTGGTTCTTAGTACTGTTCCCCTCATTCACAGGGAGCACTGGCTTGGAAGAAAAGACTGATGCCCCTTCTGGCATTCATAATAGGATTTCCTTCCATTTACAGGGCCTTAACATTACTTACTCAGCTGTGCAGGGGTTGATGTCAGTGAAGAGCTGCCTGAGTCATTTTTGAGTTATTTAACATGTTGAAAATAAGCCTGAAGCTGTCAGACAAGTAACATCTACATAGGCTTTTTCTAGCTGCAGCCATTCTCAATTTCTCTGCTATATTAGAGCTAAGCTAATAATAGTACTTTGGGTGATACTTTGATGGGAAGCTTTGTTAATGCACTTGTGAGGACTAAAGAGACCAGTTAAGTCAGTGCTAGAAGTGTGAGAGAGGCAATGAAGCTAAACTGGAGTTTGAAGGAATAGATGGAGCAGCTAGTTGTTTTGCTAAAGCAGACAAAATATGTGTGCAGGCCTTTGCAGCACATTAACTAGAGAATAGATACAATAGCTACATTGTCATAGTTAAAGCTTTTCTTTAAGCAGAAATTGTTAAAAGTGAGGCTAATTTTATAAATATGAGTACAGGTGTTCAGTTCCTTGTTCTATGTTAGTAGTCATTCCCACACTGAATTTTTTTTCTGCACTAGCCTGTAATTTAGCCCAGGTTAATTAGGAAGAAGGTGAGTGGTAAATCTCTGTTGAGCTGTCAGCAGATGACGTACAGAAGGCACCCATGTCTGTAGTACCATCCAGCAAAGTGAGGCCATCTGCAAGATCATTTGGTGACTTGAAGGTCAAGAGAAGAGTGGTGGCAATGAGAGCTGCATCTGAGGAGAGCAGGGGATGCTGGTGAGGATGCTGTTGTGGCAGAGTTTTGTAGCAAACGTGTCTGGTGGGCCAGACCCCTCTTTGGTAGCATTGATGGAGTCAGTGGAACTTGTTGACTTGCTGCCTTTGAGATTTTTGTCTCAAGTGACACTTCTATGGGCTTAGAGGTGTGGATTA
This sequence comes from Vidua macroura, assembly GCF_024509145.1. Taxonomy (NCBI): domain Eukaryota; kingdom Metazoa; phylum Chordata; class Aves; order Passeriformes; family Viduidae; genus Vidua; species Vidua macroura. The sequence goes on from NC_071574.1 coordinate 62,738,047, forward strand.
GCTGACATCCACCACTGTCTAACCTGAGTAAGACATCCTGGTTAGGAAAGTAAGATTAAAATATCTAATAATAAACACAATAGTCACTGCAAGACTGTGACCCTGTAGAAATCATAGATTTTTTTCCATTTAAATTAAGTTCAGAAAAACATATGTTTTCTTAAAATTAATGGTTTTATAATTGTATCAATAAGTACAGTATAATATATGTTTACTTTGGTGGCTGTGTGTTTCTTTCTGTGTGGGGGGAGTTGTATGGTGAGATCTAAGCATATCCTGCCAGAGTTATTTTGCTTACTTCCTTGGTTTCCCTTACCCTTTTCTCTCTCCCTGTGGAATAACTGTAATGTATTAGATAAATTCTGTTCATTCTATAAAATTGTATAGATAAACTTGAAAACTGTTCTAAAAAGAATACTAGATTCTCGGATTGGGTCGTATTTCCTTTGTTCATATTGAATAAGGATCTAGAGGAAGAATTATATGGTATTGTTTGGTGTAAGTAATAGTGGCAGAAGACAGCTTTATCTATTTGAGTACAATTTCCTTATCTAAGTCTGTGAAAGCATCAAGGGCAGCACAAAGGAACAGGACAGGGTAAGAGTAGGAAACATGCTGAAAAAGACGATGAAACATGAAAATACATTAGCATAAAGACACTAAGCTTGGGACAGCCTTTTTTGCTTTCTCCATAGATGCTCACCTTTAAGGGGCGAGCCAGCATGTGAAGTCCTGTGGCAGTAAAATCACTGCACGTGTACTTGTTGCTGATTGCCACTGTCAGCTTGTCTTTGTTACTTCCCAGCAGAGAATTTTGGTACAATTTTCAAACATTATATAGAGAAACTGCCAGCCAGCCAGGTATAGCAGGCTTGTCTGGAGCTGTCCAGGGATGCAGGGCTGTCCAGGGATGCAGGGCTGTCCAGGGATGCAGGAATTTTGGTACAATTTTCAAACATTATATAGAGAAACTGCCAGCCAGCCAGGTATAGCAGGCTTGTCTGGGGCTGTCCAGGGATGCAGGGCGTTGCAGAACACAGCCTGTGGGAGGCTTTCTTCTGTCTTCTCCTGCTTAGCTCAGTGTGGCAGCTTTGTGATGGGAGCCACAGCACGTTTGACTTTCAGCTGCATGTGTTCTTTTGATTGCAGAAAGCTGGTCAGTGTAGGGTCACAAAAATTCCTGTAAATTACCTCCATGGAGAGTTGTGGAGGCATGCATGTTACACTGTGGGAGATATTGTCTGTAATCTATATATAATATACAAAGGGAGCAGAGCCAGATCTTCCCATCTAGGAGTGGCAATTTTCTGTCCAGATTGAACCCTGTTTTGGATGTGAGGAAGATGATGGGGTCAATGTTTCATGTATCCCCCCTTTTTCCAAGTATGCAATTTTCTAACAGCATACATCAGCAGATGTGCTCCTTTCTTGTATTCCCTTTGTTATTTCTTGGCATTTCTTTTTCCCCTTCTCTTCCTACATGAACCAAGTGATAAACCTTGAAAGCAAACATGCAAGAATAAACAGATTCTCCACTTCCTGTATCCCTTACAGACAGTGCAGACTTTGAAATGTTTTTTGTTTTGGGTGAAAATGTCAAAATGATCAGAGGCTGGGAAGCAACTGCTTTGCATTAAGGGAGAATGTTGACACCATTTTCACTTGCATCAAGCCCCTTAATGAGCAACTGTTAAGGAAGAGAGGACAATACAATACAAGTAATTGTATTTCTCCTTGGGATTACCCTGTCAGCTACAGTTCTTTTCAGAAAAGCAGAATAGTATTTTTATGCTAATTAGAAATGTAGTATATACTGAGGGCTGAGACCCTGTTTTTACTCCTGGAATATGAAGCTTCCAATCATCCTGCAAAACTGAATAACCATTTCTGCCTCTGTGTGTTGAGAGCACACTTGCAGATGTGATGTGGGGCTGTTAATGAGTCAATGGTCGATCATTGTCCTACCTTGTCTTGGCTTCTGAGTCATTTATAGATAAAGTGTGAATATCTTTGGATGGTGTAATTTGATTGGATGCCTCTTCTTGAGATTTCTAAAACTCACTTGGTCTCTTGCCTGGAACAGATATGCTTGCAGGGACAATGGAACAGACACATTTTTAGCAGTTAAAGCATTGAGAAATGGAAACTAAGGGAAGTAGTCCTGCTTTGTGGGATTTGAGCATGAAAAGGCTATTAATACCAATGGTGCTAATGCTTTTAAATTCTGCTAGTATTCAAATGTAAAAAAATATGCAAGTTCATGTAAAATATGCATCTTTTTTTAGCCAGGATTTTCTGAAAACTGACATATCGCTGTTCTAGATTTTACTGAAATTGCTTTTGCTTTTATGAAGAAATAGAGCTATCACAAGCTTTATTAAATGGATGCCATCGCTCACTGGTTTCTGTACTGTGTAGCTGTGATGCTTTGTGCTTTCTCTGGTGATTCCAAAAATCACTGTTCCAGGTACAAAGGATGTTCATGTGGGATCTGTAAACAAAGTGAAGCTTTTTTTTTTTTTTTTTTTTTTTTTTTTTTTTTTTTTTTTAATACAAAGACCTTTATAAGATAGTTCTGGGAAAGAATCAGTTTAACACTGGGCCAAATTCAAAAGAGAATGCCAAAGTTCAAATTCAGGTTCCTAAAGACTGCAAAATTTGGCAAGGGAACAAGCGTAAATATATCTTTCTTTCCCTGACAAAAAAAAAAGGGTCTTAAGTATTTAGAAGCAATATTTGTTGTTGTTATGATGGGGGGGTTTTATCATTGTTAGTACAGGAGTAGATTTTTGTGTTCAATCAGGGCTGATATTTTAAGCAACACAAATAAAATGTCAAGGAGCTGAATTAAAAACTCAAACATTACTTTCTCTGTATTCTCTCACTACTCTTCATCTCCTTCCTAAGTGATACTTCCTACTTATACAGTGATTTTAAAGAACTATCAACTTGTCAAAATGTAAAAAAATTATTTGCTTATACACATCTGAAATGTTTACTTTTTTTTGTTAAAGATTTTGAATTTATTTTGCTTTGTGATTATATTATTGCTGAGGGCCTAATTCTAACAGCTGTCATTTTAACTGGGTTTATATTTTCATTGGAGCCTTGCCTTTAAAAATTAGATTTAAAGCTCATATTAGATTTAAACCTCATATAATTTATAAGGACTAGCTTGTTTGCTCCTGAATGCTTTGATTTTATGTTCTTATCTCTACAAGGTCACAAGTTCTGGCTGTCCCTCGACTTTCAAACAAAATGAGATCCTTTAGATGCATTTTGTGTTGCAGCCTAACAAATAATATTTTGTTATGTACTTAATGAAAAAGATTGCTGGTGGATGCTCTTGTACTACTTTTAGTTGTTATCTGTGCTTATTGATCCATGAAAGCAGTTTAATTACATGAAAAATTAATCTCGATGGATGGAGAAAGAAATAATTTTCTTAAATCTGTGCAGCATAGTTCACTGAAATTACTGAGTTTACTGCACTTCCTCAGACTACCTTTCAGAAAGGTTGAAATGGAGATATAATGTACTGTGTGTCTGCATCCTTCAGCACCGTGTTTAACCTGTCTCTCACTGCTCTTAACATGAAGGCCTGGAACAATAAGCTGATTTATAGAGGAGAGCTTTGTAGACTTAAGGTGATCGGTCTTAATGTGATATCTCATGTTTATATTGGGTTGATTTGCTGTGGATTTATTTTAGCCACACTTAGAATGGCAAGAATTAACTATGAAAGGGTAGAAAGCAGGCTTAACTCTTACCCAGATAACATATCAAAAAGAATTTTTGACTGAGGTTAGCTCTGTCTCTTGGCTGTCTAAGTGGCAACATTTTGGTTGGGTGGAAAATACAGACTTCATTCTGTTTTGCTGCAAGGAAGTGCATTCTGGAGAATTTTTTTAATACAACATATTGTTCAGCCATCACGAGCTGTGTTTTCCATATTGTGGGATTCAAGACATTCATACGTCCATGAGGCAGAAGAGTAATTGGTCTTTAGGTCAGTGTCTGTTAACGCTCTCTGAAAATAACACAGTAATTGTATGAACTGGTTGTTGCTAATCTCTGTTCCCAGTCTAAAAATTGTTTAAGATTTTTTGCTGCATTTTATGGCAGTCTACTGAATTTCTGGGTGAAAATACAGTAATTTAGAACAATTCAAATTTCTTTAACTCTGTTTTGTAAGTGAATTTCCCAAAAGGCTTGATAAAGCCTTTAATTACAGTGTAGCCATGGAATAAATATCCATAGGACAATGCAGATACCATTTAAAGTTCAGCTACATCACCTTTATGGCAATCATGCTTAATGTCAACTAATGAGCGTGGAGCTCATGAGAGAGTAGATATTGGCAGGATAACACACACGTTGCTGCAACTACAAAAGGTCATTGGATTTTTAAGCTTTCTGTTAACAAACAGCTACTTAAATGGGCAGGAACCAGGACCAATATTTCAGCCATGGTCACAGTAAAATCACTTAAATACATAAGTACAAGCAGTGAAAATCTGAGAGCTTCCACCTCCATGGCAGTAGGAAGAAAGCAGACCTGACCTTGGTGGCTCTTACCTGCCTTCCCTGCATTGAGTGCAAGGCAAGCACTACTTCAAGTGGTTCATGTTTGTCCCCAGCCCATGCACTCATCAACTTCAGACATTAAATCACAGATTCAGCTATCCCTTCATTTCAAACAAACCCCCAAACCTTTCTCTTAAGTAGCGATCAAACCATTTTAGAGACTTTTTTTTGTTGCCTGCTTCTCTCTTAATGCTATGGTGCTCACTTTTGAAACTGAGACTGGCTGAAGTGATTTCCCTGAAATAGACAAAGGCTAGGATGTGGAAAAAGAAATCATAATTTGAGTCTTCTGGCACTGGTTTGATGTTTTGTCGTATTTTATATGAGTGGTGTGTGGCCAGTCCTTCCAGCTTGCTCCTGTATTTGATTTTATAGTCACAGTAATGAGTATTGCTCATCTTGGTTCCTGCTAGACCATTTATTGTATTAAAATCTGTGTGGTGTGTTATCCTCGAGTTGAACTCAAGGGTTGGTATATAACAATCCAGTGTTTATGGCTCATTTAATATTGCAGGTTTTAAACAGTTTTTCATAATCCTTTGTCCTATATTCAGAATTGATGCAAGGACTAAGTGTCCTAACTGAGCAAGTGTATTGCACAAAGAAGTAGCTTGCAAAATATTAAAGAAAAGATGTATGTGGAAAAAGGAAAAATTGTTTGTCAAACTATACCTCTGGTTCCTCATGATTTAGGAAAAAGGAGAAAGTCTTCAACTGTATATAATTTCTTTTTTAAAGAATGGCATTTTCTCCCTCATAATTCTTCAGTCCTGTGACTTGTAAAAAAACCATAAAAGTACTGCTGCTGTAATTCTGTAGTCTTGTACAGTGTTGGCCAGGTCCAGAAATGACACAAATGTTGGTAGTAATTAGTAGTAATCTAGTAGGGAGAAGGGTCTCACTTCCTTTCACTGTAGCAATCTAAGAACATAGGCATTTTTATTAATTTGACAACTAAAACGTACTAACGTTTTAGTTGTCAAATTAATAAAAAGCCAGCGACATCTCACCATGAGAAGTCATAAAGTTGGAGTGAGAGATGAAACATACATTGATTGACTATAACAAGATTTGTTTAGAGACTGAGGAAATGTACACTGAGAGGCAGATTTTTAGAAATAGCCAGTGAAGATTTAGAATTTGGCCTTTCATTGTCATTGACTTTCTCATTGTGTGTGTGTTTGCTGTTAAAACCTTAAGCATCTAATCCTGTGTTAAGTTTGCATGTCTAAATCAATACTAGAAAAGGAAACTTTTGTTTTAAAGAGTTTTTTCTATCTCTGACCCAACAAATGAAAACTATTAATGAGGAAATCCTAATTTCTATCTGCATTTCTGCCATGCATTATAAAATGACTTGAAACTATAGATGTTATTGGTTGCTCAGTTTTTCATGTCTTCTGCTATGAATTGCTGTTATTATTACTCTTAGATGTTAGATGGGTGACTGGGGTCTGTTGCTGTTGATACCTCTCTTTGCTCCAAGAGGATTTTTGAGCACCTCCCAAAGCAATAAAATGTGACTTCTGAACCTGTGGAACTGTGATGCAGACTGTAAATTGGTGTAATGAGAGTGCAGCAGTACAGAAAAAATAGGTGAGCTAGAGGGGGCCTTTCTGCAAGATCATAGGATGCCTGGAGATGAACATAGTGAGCTGGGGATATCTTTTCTAACTTTGAGTTTGTTAATAGCTGATCTCCTTAAAATCCAGGTCTTTTGTCTTTGGAAAAGCTGTGTTCTTTCTCAATTGTGTGTGCACTGTTCTTCAGGAAGAAATTAAATTCAGAATAATATACACCCATGACAGATTTGAACTCCATCTCTGCTGAAGTGTCTTTTCACTCCTACTAGTAGTAACTTGGTTGGGGTTATTTTGAAAAATATAATAGAAAATACACAACTAGGTGTGTGAGACCATTTTAAATACACTTTAATGTCCGTGGTCATTTCCTATTGGTTACTTGGGCATAAAAGTAATTTCCTATTGGTTACTTGGGCATCTGTGTTACCTCAGATGGGCTCTACTGAAGGTGTCTTTTTCAAGACAACAGCTGTATTAATATTAGGCAGGTTTTCCTCCAGACATGGGAAATAGGGGACAGTAACTGTTTTGTGTCTAATGTTACTGAAATAGAGATGCTAAAAATGAATAGGCAGGGAGTCTCCTGATAAATGTAGCTCTGTATCTGCAGATCAAAACCACTTGGAAGTAATTTTGAGCTAGGTAACAATCTGTGGTGGGCATTGTTTTAGTAGGGTATAATGAGAAAGGTGGTAGTTCTGACAGGAAACTAGGATCAATAACGTATGATTGAAGTAACTAAATTCCTTTAAAATTAGCCCTGAATGAAAGTCTCAGTGTGATTAATAGAGAAAGGAAGTACATATAAAGTTATATTTTAATATTATTAATGCATAGGATGTACTGAAAATTATTGATGTATTTGTAGAACTTGAGCATCTTCCTCAGTTGCATGCCAATGCACTATTTCTGAAATATATAATTAGTGAACTATTTCAGTGTGGTACCAGTCAGATTTGGCAGCAGGTGTGAATATCATCTCCCTTCTGAAACAAGTTAATTGTAATTTGTTCAATTTAACACAGGTATTTTCTGCTGAAGGGGGAACATCAGTGTCCTACCTGCTTGATGAGGTTTAGATTCCATGGCTCTTTTAGTAAAGGTGGATTTTTTTTGCATTCATTGAGAATGTGACCTGCTGAAATCTGTAATTGTTAGGCATTTCTTTAGCTGTCAGCTGTCACACTGTTGTAGAAGCTTCATTGGCCCTATATGTGACTTAGAAGCCTTCGGGGGTGAGCAGAACTGCTGTGTTAAAGTATAACTAATAAATATATAAATAGCTAAAGACACATTATCCAGGGAAATTCAGACCTGCAGAATGTGCAGATCTACATGGAAAAACTTTGTGAGGAGTAGCGGTGATAGAAAATTGGGTATCAAGACAAGCAACGTTGGCTTTTGACTCTTAAAAGTGTCACAGATGTCAGGGAGGCAAATTAACAATTCTTTGAGAAAACATTTGTGTGTGTTACCAGGCTTTTGACAGATGGGTTTCTGCAGTAAGGCCTGCAAGCTCTAGTTTCCACTGCTGCTGTTGACTTATGAATTCAGGGGAGTTAGCGTTGGATCAATAGGGATTTCTGAAGCCTTCAAGGCTTGTACAGGGAGGTGAGTGAGTGAGTGGTATCCTTGGATATTCACGAGGTTACTTGGTAATAAGTCAGGCAAAAATTATGAGTTTCTGCAACAGTGATATGAAAGAATGAACTTTTTAACTTGAAAGAGACTATTTTTTCTCTCTTCAAGAAATGTGCACATGACTGATATTCATGTTGGTTAAGTTTGGTAACTGGATCAGCAGTTTCCATGGTGGAGCCTGACCACTGGACATGCTGATTATAAAAGCATAGCACTGTTATTCCTCCTGAGAGCCTCAAACAAAATCCCTTTGTTGCATTTTTCCTTGAGGTGTCTGAGCCTATCAGTGATGCCCCTCTGGATCTGTGGGAGCAGCATCTCATGGATCTGCCCTGTATCCACCCTGTGACACAAATTTTGAACCACCTGGGCTCCTGGAGTGGTGAAGGAGTAAAGGCCTTAAAAAGACACAAATTTCTACTGAGTGATTACAAAATAAATCAGAAGGGATCTAAATCTAAATATTTGATAAAAACTAGGGAGTCAGACCAGGGCAGGATTGTTGTGTACACTGATATTGTAATGTCTTAAGCTTCTTTTCTCAGATGTCTTCAAATATCTTTGAAAAAAAAAAAAAAAAAAAAAAGGGCTGAATTAAACTCAGATCTGCTACACAAAGTCATATTTAACACAGAGAAAAAGTAGGTCTTAAAGGGAATTAAGAGTGTTTATCTGGATGGTTGTAGAAATTCTTGTCATTTTGGGTAAGAGCCAACATGCAGAAATGAAGAATTAGGAAGCAAGGAAAAGGCCTAGTGTAAATAGGCTTCACCCAGAGGGTGGCTGGGCACTGGAACTGGCTCCTCAGAGCAGTGGCCACAGCACCAAGGCTGACAGAGTTCAAGAAGTGTTTGGACAATACTTTTGGTCACACTGAGTGACTCCTGAGGATGATGCTGTGCAGGGCCAGGAGCTGGACTCAATGATCCTTGTGGGTCTCTTCCAACTCAGGATAGTCTATTATTCTATAAGAAAAAAAAAACCCTAGGATTTATTGGTGTCAGAGATTTCAGTAAAAGGCATGTGTCATTTCAGGAGGCATGGAGAGGATTCCATGGTGGGGTATTTGGTGGGCATTTCCTCTATAATTTAAAGTAATAGAGCAAATACAAGCCACCTGATAGGAGTTTCAATGTGAAGAAAAAAAATTTAAAAACCTTTCTGCTAAGGCAGCAAGAGCAAATGGGGGGCACAGCAAAGTGGTCAGTGTACCACCCTAGCTGTCTGTGGCAGGAACCCCTATATCCCTTTTCTAGATCACCTGTAAGTGGCCAGAACCTCTCACTTCTCAAATAAGTAACCCAACATTACCCTTAGAAAAATCTTCCTCAAAGTCTCAGTAGCACAAGATGGAAAGGCAGATCTATTGGACAGCAGTGATTTTGTGCATTAATGCATGACTGTGTTGGATTTGGGAATCTCCAACGTCAAATTTTAATTGAACCCTAATTGCATCTGGGCCACTATATAAATCTGCTCCAAAATACAAATGCATTAATTCTAATCTTAATAAAAGCAGCAGCTGCAGATGGCATTAAGATCTTCAGGAAAAAAGCTTAAAGAATCACTATAGGTGAATTTTCATATTTTAAAACTATTGATTTTTTAAGTTTCAAAGGTTTGTAACTCTTCTTATTGCACTGGATCATTCAACAGAATGTTTAATGCCAGGGAAGTAATGCTTCTGACAGGCTAAAGGAGAGAGGAGAAACTTAGAATTCCTTCAGACTAAGAAGAAAGACAATTCATTGCTGATAGTACTTTAGGAAATGTTAGGAAGAGCCTGTCAGGTGCATGGGTGAGAGCATCTTCTGGGCATACTGATAGACAAGGCTAATAAAGCCAGGGCTCAAGAACATGAAAGAAGGAGTGTTTGGCAGGAAGCCATAAGCAAAAAATTAATCTCTGTATTTAAAGATGAGTAGAACTGCAATTGAAAGGAGGTGGAAAAAAAACAAAGCTCGATGTGTAAAGAGCAGAACCAGAGTATTGATGCTATTTGCACAAGAAACCAAGGGTGGTGAGCTGGGTTCTGTCCCAGTCACTAAATCTCATGTGAACATGGACAAGACAAAACCATGAACTTAAAAACTGGTTTATTTTCACTGCCACAACATCAAGTCTTCTTATTTCAGCTTTCATCTGTCATATCCTAACATACATACAGCATTAAAATTGAGCATTTCTCTTTCACTGCATCTTTTCCTTGTTTAGGTAAGAACAGTTTGCTCTTGCTGAACAGATTGAGCTTGGAGGCCTTACATGGTAAAGCTGGCTTTTCAGCTCTTAAGAGCATTTCTATGGCTTATTTTTTCCTTACAGATTTGTGGCATTATAAAATTTTACATTTGAGAAAATTTATTTGCTAACTGTACTCTACCCTACCTACCTAATATTCTGTATTGATCTTTTTCTGTATGATCATTGATGGTGACAAATTTCTGGGAGATAAAGAACCCCAAATACTACTTCACTTATATAAGCTCTAATTGGAGCAGCTGGCTACTTCTTGAGTTGCTCACAAAATATGTAATTGTAATTGTGGATGAGGTTGGCTAGTCAAAGGCTGTTTTGCTGGCTTCCTGCTGGAGATCATAGCATTCTTCACTTAGCCTGTGGGAGCAAAGCTAGGCAATGAGAGCTTTAGTAAGTCCCACCCTACAATTACAACCAAAAATAATTTTCTAGCAAGTGGTTGTCACTGCTTACTTTTATTTTAAAGCTGAGCCACCTGCTGGGAGTTTGATTCTCTAGGACTCTAAAGATGATTTGAAGGCGGGGGAATTCAACCTAAAAATTATTTAGAGGAGCTCTTCAGTGCCTCAACAAAGGCACAGTCATAGGCCTGTCATTTCTGGGCCTTCAGCACTAAGAAATGTGTTAGATGCTTTGGAAAGGGAGTATTTGCATCTAAATATGTGCCTGTGTGCTCTGTACACGTTCATACAAACTCAGAAATTTTGTCAATTTTTGCCCTCCTTGGGTTGGTTTAGAAGTGTGTATTGAAGAATCTGGATTACTCTCTATTCATCTTCCTTATTGCCTTATTTTTAAAGATGTAGTACCCAAAGGACTGCAGTTAAGACTATGGTTAGCTAAATTGTTAAAAATCTTTCAGTTACAGTGGATAAAACAGTGAGACTGCTGGTATTAGCAAATGAATTGCTTTCAGCAGAACTGCAGAAAAGCTGGATTTTCAGAAGGAATCTGAGGTGCTGCTTTGTAAATAGAGCGGCAAATATGGGACTGTGACATGCTCAGCACTTACACCAGATCAATCCTGATCAACTCCTCTAAAGTTACCAAATCCATGCTAACTTCATGGGGAGAGCAGACTATAAACTGTGGTGTCCCCTGGCTTGCTCTACTCCTGGGTGGCTTACCAAGGTTCAGCACTCAGGCTGTTGACTTGTGACCCCCAGCAGTGCATCTCCTCTTGCTGCACCCTGGCTGCAGCATTGCAGGAGGCTGATGGAAGTGGCACTTGGGAACGAGGTACCCGAGTTCCTGTGTGTAAAAAAAACAACTGATTTTTTTCCTCCTAGAAGACTGAATTTGTTGGCTGCTTTCACTTTTCAGAGTCGATCTGAAAGTGTGCAGAAAAGGGTTTTTTTTCTGTATTTGATGTAAACAATTTGGGAATACAGTATTTTAGCTTTCCAGAGTGGGTGTTGTTGGTCCTGCAGTGCAAATAGATGGGGATGTCTGCAGTGCTCTGCTACTGCTCTGCTGGAAAAGTAAATTGAAAACCAGAAGCATTGCTGATCCTTTCTAAGTTCTTCCACAATGACTTAGTATTCCCTTATTTGTTCTGAAGTGTGATTTTTGCATTTATTTTACTTTGAGCCTCCAGTGACACCCATCAACCCTGATTATACAAAGGGTTTGCAGTCAGACACTACTCAAGAAGAAGGAAGGATAGAAACATTACTGCTTGCTTCATAAAGAAACATATTAATCTCACTCTGCCAGGCCTTTGTGAGCCTTTGCAATGGATAAATGATACTACAGTTCTTCAAGCATGTAGGAAAGGCAAAACTGGTTACTTGTGTTGTCAGCTATCACTGGAAACAAAGTCTGTGTTTTTACAATTGCTGACAGTTTGAAGAAGTAGCAAATAAAAATATGCACTTAGTCAAATTGTGCTGCCTAACCAGAATATGCTGTTAGCCTGATATCCTATTTTTGGATGAAATGCAATATATTTGATTGAATAATTCTATTGTGAGTTTAATATTTCATCTTTCTGTCTGTATTTTCAAGGCTATAAATAAATTCATGAGATCATTTTAACATTATCTTCCAATAAATATCTATGGTAATTCCTGGATAAGAGATAAGAATTAATTTGTTATTTTGATCAATCTGTACTTGCATATATTCATTGTTATATTTTAGTCACCTTATTAAAAACTTATAGTTATACTCTTAAGACTATAATTTGAAGAAATATCCTTTCTGGTAGTCAGTGTTAACTAGTGCTTGGAAAGGTAGATTTTAAAAAGGATTCTATTATTGTTTTCTTGAGGTCATAAATAGAATCATAAATGAAACACAATAATGCAAACTGTAATTCATATTTCTGTGTAATTATAGAAAACACAAGTGGCTATTTGTCCTCTGTAATTTTCTGGCTGTATTTCCTGCAAATGCCAGCTCCACCATTTTTTCTATATATTTTCATTTTGTTAGCTGAAGGAAAATGTCATTTCCCAGTAGACAGAATCAGAATCCTCTGTAAATAAAGTAAAATCAGAAATGTAAAATGTCAGCAACTGTTTTCATTTAAAGAAGGCCATTTTCTTTGTGTGCTTGCATGCAGTGAATAGGGAAAATAAGTTGCTTTTTTTTTTACGCCAGTATTGCCAATAAAGATGAGATTTCAAGCAGCATTTTTAATTTGTTCTTCTCCAGGGGCTAACAATGAATTATTAACAGTTTTTAAGAGTGATGCTGCCAGTTCACAGTGTGTCTGTAATCCGAGGTTGAGTCCTTTCCTCCTTGAAGGAGCAATACTTTGTTCTGTGAATTCAGTGCAATTTCAGCTGGGGTCACATGGCCTTCAAGAAATACTTGCAGTGGGCTGAGATGGTATCATCCCTGAATTGCTTGACCTTTGCATTGGAAGTTTTGGCAGAAGACAGCTGAGGTAGCAGAACAAATAATCCAAGTGCTTTTCAGCATCTTTTGTGCAAAACAACCATCTTTGTTTAATCAAGGCTCAGTAGCTATCCAAGTCAAGCCACCCAAGTCTGTGCTGAGGAAGAGGGGTCCTTATACAATCAATTCCTTGGTCAACAGCAGGAGGGGTAGATTTCAGCCAAAGAATTAGCCAACAGCTTATATAAGGGAAAGGCTTACACCTTGTAGAAACATGAAGCCATTGGAGCTGCCAGCTTTCAGTTTTTTCTTGGTTTATTTTAATCACGGAGAAAAAAGTTTTTGGGGGTGAGATTAGTACATTTGGCTTCAGCTTAATTCCAAAACGTGCATAGCTATCTTTGATTTACCTTCCTAACCTCAATCGTAGTCTTTCCTTGTGGAGGGGCATGGCCTTTGGAGGGTGCATTTCCTTCCATCTAGGATGTGAATAGCTCAGTGTGAGTCTTCACTCACTGAAGAAGGACCACAAACCATGCCATGCACACAGGTTAAGTATTACCCCTGGATGTCTGCAGCTGGGAGGGATGAATTTGGTGCTAACACCTTAAACACGCAATCATGTATTGTGTCTGACAGTCACGTAAGTTATCTTTAACACTGTGTATTAAGCTTTAGTGCATTAATTTGTGTTTATTATGCTCTAAGACTGTATACACTGATGGTTGCCATGGGCCAGGTAATATTTGTTAGCTGAATAAACTATAATAACTGAATTTGGAATCTAATCTCTGGCTGAATGTATGCATGGACTATTGTTATTAAACTTCTTTATTAGAGTATTTGTGTGCTAAGAAACCAACATTAATAGATGGGAATCTAAGGTAGATAGATGTGATCTGCTTAGTTTAATATCCTGTCTCAAAGAGAAATTTGTTTAGGATAACAATATCTCATAACAAGGAGTGAAGAGGAAGGAGTTAATATTTCCTTTTTTTAAAGTATACCACTAGTCATTTTTGTGGAATGACTCTTCTGTCATGAGACAGAGAGCTGAAGTTCCCTCTCAATATAACTCATTATTTTTGATACATTAATTATGAATCTTCTTGTTTATTTCCCTTCTGGGATAAACACTATCAATGTTTTCAAATCCAACTTCAAAGGAAGAAGCTCTGTTTACAAAGAATTCCTAAAAATATGGTTAATCTTAAAAGCATGTTCCAAATACAAAGTCTTTCTTATCATAGTAATATTATATTTATTAAAGCAGCATAGAAAAGGATGGAGTAAGAAAATAATGCCCTCTCTGTCCATTGGCCTGACACTATTACCTTTACACTGAAGATAGCTAGAGTTAGTATGAGAAAATCTGTCTTGTTCTGCTTTGGAGGATAAAGACAGTACAACATATTTCTTATAAAATCTGCAAATTGTGTATTTGAGGTTTTGAATGAAAGAGCTGCCCAATTCCACAGCAGTGACTTAGAAATGAGTAACAAAGGGAAGAATAAACCAGGCAGTGCAGTTACTGGAGGAACAAAGATAATCTACATATTTATGTGAAAAAATCAGAACAGCTACTACTTTTTGTTGTCTCAGTTGCTTCTTCCAATTATAGCACTCCTTTTTATCTGTCTTAATGTTTTTCTTAATTAATACAGATGAAGTCATACTCATCGATGTTGTCTAGACATTTTTTATATGTAAGCATATTAATTAATTTAAAAATTGTTTCTTATCACTCCAGCATACTCTGAGATGGCCTGAATACCCCTAGTATCCTTTGTCTGAGGTTGTATTTTGTTTACTGAAGACCTGTAAGGTAGATATGGGTTCAGGCATTGGAATGAACTGCCCAAGGAGATGGTGCTGTTTAGGAAACTTCCCTACCCAACCATCCAGGAGCCACTCTGGCAGTCACACCCACACCACCTGAGCTGGGACCGAGGCCACCCCACAGCTACAGCCCCCACACTCACCCAGCCAGACCAGGATTCCCACAGCACAGTTTCAGATGTCTCAATTGTTAAAATAATTTAGTCTTGGTGCAATAACAAAATAATATCTCCAGCTGGTGCCTCCAAGGAGGGACCTCGAACAATGACCTCTCAGTCTAAGCACAAAATGTCTGTGAGTCCTTGGCTCCTGCCCTAAGTGTCCAGTCCCCTGGCTCGTGCCACAGGTCCCTGAGCCCTTTGTTTTGCAAAGGGTGGCATTTCATGGCCTTTTGCCTGCAGCTCAACCTGCAGCTCACGCTGCAGCTGCTCACCGAGCTACCTGCACTGAATGAGTTCTTCAGCAGTGGAATCACCATCCCTGGAGCTGCTCAAGAAGGACTGTGACAAGGTGCTGATCAGTCAAAGGTTGTACTCAATGGTTCTGTGA
The DNA here is from genome assembly GCF_024509145.1 of Vidua macroura. Lineage (NCBI taxonomy): Eukaryota > Metazoa > Chordata > Aves > Passeriformes > Viduidae > Vidua > Vidua macroura. The sequence goes on from NC_071574.1 coordinate 62,753,346, forward strand.
TATTATCAATTGGAGGACTGGAGTTAGAACCCAAGTTTTCTGTGTAATGATCAGTGAGAGTTGTGTGACCTTGATTGTAGATGAAGGGACGTGTGTATGTGTGTGTATATACATATATTAAATAAGAACACAGAAGTGTTTCCTCTGTAAAAACCACAGACTTTTTCTCATCTCAAAGCTCTAACATTTCAATTAGAAGTTGCTTATGCCAATGACAGCCTTTCAGATGAGTTTTTTTTATTTCCTTGAGCACTGGCTCTCAATTTATTATTGCAGATGACAAAGAATATTCAGGGGCATTAAAATGCATGTCAGGATGTTCTTTGAACCAAGAGATTTGTTTAGTTTGCTGTTGCACAGGCACAATGATATTCTGAAAGGACCAACACATTACAGTAATTTTAAATTAGGTTTTACAGCTTCATATATTTCTTGCATAGTGATAGATGACTTGTTTTACAATAAAAATAAGGTATTTGGAATTAGTTGAGAGGTATAAAGTTAAATATAAACTTACTGATTCCTTGCAGAATTGTAGTCTACCAGTTATTACATGCTGGAAAATTATTAGATGTAAGTACATCTAAAAACTTGATTTTTTTAATTTTGGGAGATAGATCTGAGCTATCTGAGTACTTGATGAAGCATATTTTATATAAAAATTGAAAAAGCAGGTTTGATGGGATCAGGTTCTTTCCATGTATCAGCATTCATTAAAAAAAAAAGGCCTTCTGATTGTCAGTTTCTGCGTAATGAAGTCTTAGTCAAAATGTGGTAGCTATTATGACAAGACAGGTCAGAAAGAGGCAACTCATGCCTAGCCCAGGGGCAAGTCAAAAGTTGTTAGTACCTCTGTCTATATGTTGCTTAACTGTTGTTTTTCCAGGAGTCAGAAGATGCTGCGAGGGGGATGTTAATAGCTGATGTTTCTGCTGCCCTACCATAACTGCATGCAGCAGAGACTGCACATACCTTGTCTGAGGAGTCTTTATGTAGTAAGGGGAGCAAAGGAATCAATTTTTACAGTGTCTTTGAGTATAAACTCCCACCTTAATGAGCAATGGGTTGCTTTTGCTGCTGTAGAATGACAATAGAGGTTGCTTGAAACTTTCATTAGGTCAGGGAAATTCTGGTTAAATGGGTGCAAAATTAAGTAACACTGACAGTAGGAGAATTCAGTTTTATGTTTTTTTAATAAAGAATGTATTTGACATACTTCAGTATGATAGTAGTTAAGATATCTAGGGATGTAATTCTCAATTTTTGTTTTCTCTTTTCCTAAGACTTCTTCACTCTTAACCAGCAGCTACAAGAATTGAAACTTTGGTAATACTTTTTTATTTTTTCATACAGAGAGAAAACGGGGGGGGGGGGGGGGGGGTGGTTTGTGTTTGTTTGTTTAAGAAAGAGAAGAAAGGCAACAGTGATTAGTTCAGCTTAGAGCAGTTTTCTCCACAGCTAGGCAATTTCAAAGTGTCTGAATCAATTTCTTTTAGTAAAGGCCAGGTGAAGAGAGACCAGATCAACAGTGCAATCTGAGTATGAAAAGCCTAAATCTGGTTTAAGCAGACAGTACTTGTTAACCCCGCAACAGGTTGCTATTTTCTGTTACTCTACTCACATATCTCCTGTGTATATGAAGTATTGATTCCTTCATCAAAATTCTCTGTAAGAAGAGTAAATACCTTTAAATCTTTGTAATATTTGGCTACTTTTACTTCCCCTTTCTGTTTTTTTTTTTACATTTCCATTTTGATTGCATTAGCTTGTACTTGGGATGATGCACTTGAAGGCCTCTTTTTGCTGAACTTGGTCAACAAGACATTTGAGATTGTGGTATATGTTTGTTGTATTTGAGAGCATTTTGCTGACCATATTTTGCTATTTATTCTACTCTAGAAGTAAATGCAGGTATGGTTCCCTGAAATCACTATTTGGCAGCAAGGGCTAGTGACAAGACCAACCTCCCAGTCAAGTCTTCTGACCATCTCCTTGCTGATGGCCGATGCAGACGTGCAAGTTAGAAAAGAGCTGTGTCTGTTGTGGGAAGTGTTTGACTGAAGGGTGGCTTTTAGAGCTGGGAACTCAAATGGGCAGTGTGCTGCCTGCTGCTTTCACATATCCAATATGGTGTTATTTCGCCGACTGTAAATGTGACCATTGACTGTACATCATGATTATGTCATGTAAGTGCAGCTGGAAGAACATTTTTCTGCCATTAAACCAAACAGCTTAACTCTTTCAGACAGCAGCACACACATAACAGTTTCAGATCGTTCATCTGTCTAGTTTTTGATATACTGTGAAAGGAAATGCCAGAATTTATGCACATGGCCACGCTGCTGACAGATTCCTCAGGATACTTTGAAGAAATCTGACAGCTCCAATTTAAGTTTACTAATGTGATAAAGTGTTTTTTAAAGGGTATAAACATTTTATGTGGGAAGCTGCAGTCTTGCCAGTGAAAGTGTTTGGCTTTACAAAAGCATAAAGAAAACAAATGCCCCTCCATAAAATAACATGGCTTTACGGTAATATTGTTAGATAAATTTATATAGTTAAATCTGCAGAAGGAAGTAAAGGATTCCATAGGCGATTGGATTTCTGGAGCAAAATCTTGAAAGATCATAAGTGTTTTAACAGAAATAAGGGTAAATTGTGAGATGAAAAACCCAAACCAAAATAACTTCTGTTTTGTTTTGTTTTGTTTTGTGGGGGTTTTTTTGTTTGTTTTGTTTTGTTTTGTTTTGTTTTTTTTTTTGTTTTGTTTTGTTTTTGTTTCTTTTTTTTTTAATTTGATCCTCTAAATTAGACTTTATGGAAACACCTTTACAAAAGTCAAATCCAGTTGTTTCATCTTTTTAAATAATACTCCTTGGTTGATATGAAAGTTTGGACCAATTTCCTTAATGCTTTTAACCTAGCATGGATGAAATAGATTTTCAACTTGAGCTTGTGAAAAACTTAATTGCTGTTCAGGATAATTACTTGTTTTCTGCTATCTGTACTGCATAATGTTCTTTTTGCAGTAAAATCTGTTTGCAGTGAGAACACTTAAATATCAATTACTCTGACTTTATACCCATCAAAGGAAGGTAAGCACCTTGTTGTTCCCCACTTCAGAGTTGCACAGTGAAGATAATCAATTGGTTTGATTGTGTCAGGTGTAAATTTGAAACAATAAAGATAGTGGAATAAATTTCTACTGTGTGCATTGAATCAAGGGTTCCTCCTACCATCACTCTTGTTCACAGGGAACATCTGAAGTGACAGTAGAGGAGATATTGAAATGTATTGCCGGAGGCTGATGGTAATTACCCAGGAGGGAAAAGGAATTTAGGGATTAAATAGCTCTGCTTTGTAACAGTTGCTGAAATCTTATGTTCCACCAGAGCACTAGAAAGTATGCAATATACCTCAAAATTGGATGGGAAGGAGGGGGAAGATGTGTGATCTGTGGATCTACTCAGTAAGCCCAAGATCCATAACTAATCATTAGAAACAATTTTAAACAATAAAAATAATAAATAACATGTATACTGAGGGGCTTCTGAATATTGGAAATATGTCAGAGATGCTTTTGAGGAACCAACTAATATTTGAAAGAGAAAGATTTGTTTGATAGTCTATCTGGGTTTTCTGGTAGTCCTACTTTCCTTCTGCAGCTGCTTTGTGTGTTTCACTGTTGGCACATGAGTCTATGGATGCCAAACATTTGCAATGGTTTAAAAATGGATTAAGAAATGAATGGAAGAAAAGCATGCTTATGCTCTTAAACATAAAGCTGCCACTCTTGTTTTGAAAAGTACTGAACTGTGAGTTGGTGGAAGATCGAAGTGTAGAAAAACTGTAGGGCAAAAAGTGTGGAGCAGAGATTTGCTTTTCTATAGTAGTTTTTCTCAGAATCTATTCCTCTCCTGGAGGAATGGCATTGATGTGAAACCTCTGTCATCACTAGTGCAGTTAATCATATGAAGAGCATAAAATTGCAAAAGCCCTGTAAAGCATCTGCATCTTCCTCTGGCCACTGCTTCCCGTGACTATATTATTTTTAAAAAAATATTAAATGCTAAATTCAGCCAGTATATTTTAAAGTTTAATATTGTTCTCTAAATAGATTATTATTGAGTATTTGCTCTTCTATAACTGAATAGTCTTAATTAAAAACTGCTTCAGTAGTATGATGTGTATCACACAGTAAATTATCCTGTTCAGAAGGAGATATACCAGAATATATCTGGGTGCTCCTAGAATGATTCAATGTACTCTTTCTTAACCTTCAAATGGAATTCCCTTATAGCTTTTTCATGTGATGTTTGCTGTATATTGTCTTTGTTAAGTGATGGATTCAATGGATGAACATGATACTGGGTGCTAAACTTTCTCATCGCTTTCTAAATCATCTCATTTCTTTCAGCAGATAGCTATGGATACACTTTTCTCTGTGACTGTGACACTCCTCTCTCCCAGTTACTCATTCCTTTGTTGCCTCATTTTTGCTTAAGCCTAGCTCAAAATTTAGCATCTGAGTACAATTTTGATGGAATCAAAGTGCACGAGAATAATCCTGAGAATGTCACTTAGTGAGCTGCAAACCCTGGAAGTCCAGCTCTTTTCACTAGTGGAGTTCAAGTGCCCAGTGTTTTACTGCCATGAGAGCCCAGAGGTGGCTCAGGCTCAGCTGAGCTGAATGTCTTGGCTCGTGCCTGGTGCCAGAGGCTGTGTGGATCATGCAGCTGCACTCACTGCTCAACCTCCCAAGCAAATACTGTAGCAGGTGTATTTAGCACATGTCTAACATGTACTGACAGTGCTGCAAAGCTGCAAAGCTGTGGCTGCTATAGCTGTTACAAATGGGGGTTTTTCCTGGATACCTGTGGGTAAGTGATAAGAGCATCTGTCTAGGCAATGTAATACTGGGATCACAGGACTGCTTTAACTAGAAGGAATCCAAACCAGAGCTTCTGATTTTCAGAGAAATCTCCATTCCCCTAGAAGGGTTTCTACTTTCTACTCAGTGACCAGTAGATATAAAAGTACTTCTGAACCAAATTCAGGATTTTGCCTTCCCAAATGATTCATGGAAGAGGGGATGTAGAGACAAGTCCTATCACTGGCTTTTCTTGCCTCTCTAAATCTCTTCTTGCTGACCCAATGAGCAAGTATTAGTGTATGTCCTTGTCCAGTATGGCTTTAAGCTGATAGGTGTCATGCTCTTTAACCTAGAGTGTAGCTGATCATATGGTGCAGTAAATAACAATTCCCACACTCCTTCCTCCAGCTTAAAAAACCCCTAATACTACCTGTGTCACTTATGTGACACAGGTATTCCATACGAAGTGGAATACTTAATTTGAGAGGAAGCTGACAATTCCAGTCTTCTTTCAGTATCAAGCTTTTGCTTTTGCTCAATGTACAATCTCTAGGAGGAGATGGTATTTTTCACTATTTTATGTCATTTATATTAGGTGCACTCTTGAACCTCTGCCCTTTACAGTGTACCAACAGGAGTTGAATTCCACTCTATATTCTACTCTCAGTCTTTACATTCAGAATAGGGAGTAGATTAAAAGAAGAAATAATAATAATAATTAAAAAGTACCAAAAATTTAACACAGACCCAAGGGAAACTAAATATATGCAAGTTTACGTTTTTTTTACCCCTGCAATCAATATGTCTGTGCTGGGATGATGGGTAAGAGTGTCTTTTCATCATGCTTCTGCTTACAGGCATGGCTCAGGGAGCCCTGTCAGGGCAGTTGGTTAGACAAACCTTTATGCATCTAAAAAAGTGCGATTGTTTATTCTATTTTGGCAAGTAGGTGTCTTGACTTCCTTGTGGATGTGACCAGAGGAGTGTATTGATACTTATGCTGAAATTCAATACAGGTTTTCATCCCCTTCTGCATTTCTAGCCTTTTCTCTTTTGCATTCCCAAGCCTATTCTATAAGGAAACTAAATTCAGCTGTGGAAGTTTTAGAAGTAATTACATTGAAAATGCCATGTAGTGGGAAGAAGATTTGAAAACATGGTTCAATATTTTGTTTTAAATGGATTTATAATTACATATGGGAGTTCTTTGCTTCCCCAGTCCTGAATGGGACAGGAGGAGAAGAATGACAGCATGCGTGGGAGTATTGATTTTAAATAACTAGACTATTAAATGATAGCAAAAAATGTATCACTCAGTAGATACCTCTAAGGATGAAATCACTTTCATCTGTCACTGTGGAATGGAAATAAGTTTTAGACTTCAGCTTTTGATATAGATTTTATGGACTTTTTTGCCTGTATAATTGGATTAGAATTGCTGCACTTGTAACCTTTTTAGTGACTACTCATTCAAGTATTGACACATGTATGTGTTTTATCAGTATCACTCTTGTGGCTCAAAGGCTTGGTCTACAAACAAGTATCTGTCTCTCAAGATATGTCTCTTAAATACTGCAAACTTCTAGAAAACATATAATTTATAATAATATTGATTTTCATTTTTTTCCCCTAACTTGAATGTAGCAACATCTCTGACAGTGACAGGCTGACAGTGCTGGCTGTAGCAAAACCCCTTAGTTTGAGTTCAGATGGAACCATAGTTCAGAGTCTCCCTGGATGATACTGTAATCATGTTAATCTCTCTGCAAAGTGTTTTATGACTGTTAGTAGAGTTGAGAGGCATTAAGTTTCCTGTAATAGCTGTATCCAGTGAAAAATGCAGAAATTTGCTTAATAAAGCTACTTTGAAATTTATGTTGAATTAATATCATTAATACACAAGAGGTTGAAAAATGTGGTTATGATATTGTAAGGTATTGACTTTTTAAATTTAAATTTACCTTTAATGAGAAAGCGGGAAAATGCATTGGGGAAGTGATTTTATTAAGGACAGTTTCTAATCCTTTTTTTTTCTTGAAATATTTGAAAAGAAAGAAAACTTGTCTTAGAGCCTTTTTGTTCATCAACTTCTAAATCTCTCTGTTTAGAGATTCAGTAATTCATGATTTGGAATAGCATCACATAGATACAAAGCCCATTGGAACTGGAGAGCAGACACATATTTCATCTGGAAACATGATAAGAGATAGTCTGAATTTTCATGTGGATACAGTATGTATTTGAGTTGGTAAACAAGCAGTTTCCAACAGCAAATGCAAACCTTTTACCCCAAATGGTTAACTATTATGGGAGTAATGTTGATCCAAAGGTGGCCTTCATGATCTCAGAGTAATTTCTTTAATCTATATGCACAACATGTTATAATCTGATTTTTTTTTTTTTTTTTGGTGATGTGCAGAAAACCATATAGTCCTTTATTACAAGCATCAGGACTTAGATTATGTACAATGCCAACAATATGAAAGTATTAACTTAAAGAAGAATTTTTATTCTGATTTTTTTATTCTAATTTTATTAGAATTTTATTCTAATTTTATTTTAATTTTAAACAAAACCTGCTCCCCAGCCATAGGGGTTTTTTATGTTTTGCTGAAAATACCTGAGCTCAGCTGGGGAAACCATATCCATATGAACAGTCCTGTTAACATCAGTGTTTGGGGCTAATTGAACAGTGGCACAGACTTGTTCTCAGGGGGCTCTTTAGGGGTGGGAAGCACTCTTTGATTTTCCCCTCTTCACTCCAGCCTCTGCTGTTTCCAGTGGCTTTTAATGGTTGGTTTGGTTAGGGGTGGGGGGGTGGGGTGGGGTGGATGGTTTTCAGCCTTCCTTTAAGCTCTAAATGTTACTTTTTTGTATAAATGGAACTTTACACACATGGATAATCTTTTTTAATTCAGTGGGGACTAGCTGTGATTTTAAACTGCAGATCACCCTCATTCTCTGGAGCAGGGATTACTTCTCATGAAGTGCACAGCATGTTGTCAGCACTCAAAACAAGTAAACTACAGATAAAATGTGAAGGTTAGATTGATGAGTGTGCAGAAAAGTACAGAACTTTTTTTCTTAATGAAAGACCACTGCTTTCTCTGTTATGCTTGAATACTCAAAACAGGCTAAGTAAACCTGTCTTAAACTTTCCAAAGTATTTTCTTTTGGAAGGAAGACCAGGCAGGATAAAGATCTTACCAGATGTATGCTTTCTGGAGGTATATATGATTGAAAAGACCCAGTTAAAAGTAAAAGAGATGCTATTCCATCTTGACCTTTAACATCCATCCCCAGATGATGCTCTGTGAACAGCTCTAGTGGATTTCACTTTAAAAATCTTGGTTTCTCCTAGCACCTGGCATGCCGAGGCTCTCTGCAGTCCACATTCTCCTTCTGGCTGATACAGTTTTGATAAAACACGCTTTGGATAATAATACGCTGGCAGAAATTCTGGCAGCGGTGCTCGCGATCTGTATGTGCAGTGGGAGTCAGGTTGTGCTTTTCTATGGAGAGCAGAGGTCATTCACCTGGAAAATGTGGATGAAGTGTGGCTGCATTTGTCCTTTTTGTCTGTTTATCAGCATTTCTAAGGTGTGTGTCTCTCTCACAGGACTGAATCCGTGCTGCGCACAAACCAGAAATGACCTCTCACTGAATCAAAGGCAGGCTATCTCCAGAATAATCACAGTCTTTATATCCTAAAAATGCTTTTTTGAAACAAGTCAGGTAGGCAATAAACAGATGTTTTCTGGATCCTGAATGTTGTTGCTCAGGTGGAGCTTTAGTGCCGTGAACTTTCAGCTGCTGCTTTGGGACCCTGTGGATACAAACTTGCTTGGATTTCTTACAGCATGTGGTGATGGTGGGAACAAGCACCACTGACCTCTTTTTTCCTCTCCTTCCTGGTAGCATTCCTAGATTATATACAACTACAAATTTGGCAGTATTGGCTGAAGAAACTCAGGTTAATCATTTAGGACATTCATGGGATTTTTTTTAATCTTTCTCTTAAATTTGTTTTCAGGTTACAGATGGTTACAGCAAGAGTCAGATTGGGAGTTCAGCAGCAGATGATGCCTGCTGCAATGGGGGCTGAGGACATTAAATGGGGATAAAGAGGAAAATAAGCTGCAAGTCCCTTTTGAAAGATTTTGAAGCTATAATCCGTCTGTACTGTAGGTTTTTGTGGTGTTTGGTAACCCGTGTCAAGGCAGCTTTTTGGGCTTCAGATACTGGTGATGGCATAAGGCTAAATTAAAAAAAGTGTGAAGTTGTAGTACTCTAGTAGCAGAAAAAGTTGAAGCCACAGGGGTGAACAACAGCTAACATATCAAAGTGTAAAATATGTTTTATCTCAGTTCTCAGTCCTTTTGTAAGATATTAATGGTTTATTTGAAATGTAAATGAGAAAGGATAAATTTTTATTGCAAAACCATATTCCACATCAAACTTTGATGTCTCATTATACAGAAAGCACTTCTAATTTTTTTCATAGTTTTTAAAATCATCTCAACATATTCTTAAAGGGCCTGCATTTAAGATAAAAGATTTAGTAAGCAAACAGCAGTTGCTGTCTTAAGTGCACATTCCTATTCTCCAAAGCACCAAGCAGGGGAATCATTAAGTCTCCTTTGTTTAAATGGAGTTGAAGGAGAGGGCGGAAGGTGAGTAAAGACATTGTGGTAATTTTCTCAGAGACTATTTTATACAGCCCTTTTGTACCACCTGACTGGGAATCAATAGTACTTTATTGGAAAACAAGCAAGCAAAATGAAAACCCAGGACAGCTCTTGAGCACAGCTGCTGTCATTGCCATTAGGAAACAAAATCTTCCTCTAGCTTTCAACATTTGCACAAAATTACAATGATGCTGTTGGAATTTTACTTTAAATTTGACTTCTTTTCAGGACCTTTCTAAGATGTTGGTTTGGGTTTTTGTGGGGTTTTTGATTTTTTTTTTTTTTTACAGAAAGCAATGCATGCTATTTTTGTGGAATATAAATCCCATATTCTTGTATGTGCTGTACCAATAGAGTCACTTCTACTGCAAAAGATAGAATTTTCTTTTTTTTTTAAGTCAGCTCCATGTTCTCGCTTTCTTTTCTCTTTTCTTCCTCAGCTGCCATTCCCATCTTCACTTCTCTACAATGACATAAATAGGAATGAAATTTCAAAGTGGGGAAGGGAGTTCTTAGCTGACATTGTCTCAGAGAAATTCTCAATCAATTTGGTTTGCACATTGAGTGTCTTGTGTGCCCTTCTGAAATCTGACCATGGAACCAACTCAACAAAGTAGCAGAGAATCCAACTCTGTAATTCAAGCTGGAAATTGTCAGATGAAATGGAAGCTTGTTCCCAAAGAAAAGAAAGAAAAAATGGTTTGACAATTCTTCAGAAAAATGTGACAAAACTGTGAGAACTATGAATGGAACAACATTGATTTCGAAATATTGTCATCAAGATAAACATTGTTTACCCATTCTGGTAGTCGTCTGTGTCTTTGATCACTTTACAAAACTGGCTTCAGGCCTGGGAGGAAAATCTCCTAAAATTATTATTGTTATTTTTTTTTTTTCTTTCTTAGGTTTTTTTGTTACATTTTTTTTTTTTTTTAATGTATTCAAAAACATGTATAGATGGAATTGTAAAAATTAAAGATGGTTAATTGGGTAGGATTCCTCCTAAGGTGTAGATGTCAATATCTCAGTTAATTGTAATTGATGGAAGAAATTGCATTTTTAGGATGTAGTTCAAATCATAGAATGTATGTCTGAATTTGTAGCTTAAAGTGCCTATTTCTCTTCATTACATATTTCAGGTCTAGATATTCATGCACATGTTTAAATTTAGAAATTAATTTTATGCTCTAACTTGACAACATCCAGTCAAAAATAGATCTTGGCATCAGTGTAGACAGCTACATTCAGGCTTCTATGTGCAACAGCTGCCAAGGAATAAAAAAATGTTCAGAAGTTGTGACAATGAGGGAGGGGGAAATGCTGAGAACACTATGATGATGATTTTGTTAAAAACTTAAGAAAAATCAGTGCTTTGCCCTCACCTGAGATTCTGTGTTTAGTTCCAGTTGCTGCATCAGAAAGACACCGGAGAGAGACAGAGAGGGGTTTAGAGGGACGATTAGGTGTTTATGGAGAAAATATGAAGAGCCTGAAATGCCTTAGACTATTTAAGGAGAGATGAATAAGAGAGAAACAGTAAAATTAGCCCAAGTAGTGATTACAGTAAAGAAAAGCAGGATGTGAATTTGTATTTTATTTTTAAAGCTTGAATAGAAGAACAAGGACACACTGATTGAAACTGGAAGGGGGAAATAAAAAACCAATTGAAGAAAAGATTTATTCACACATTGCATAATTAACCCATGCAGTCATTTCCTTAAGATGGTAGTGAGGCTACTGTTTTACCAGCCTTGGAAAAAAAAAACCTGGAAATATATATATGGGAACAAGTGAAGCATCTGCATCTATGATAATGTGCAACATCCACCCTCAAAAATGAGAGTAGCTTTGAGTGTTTTCAAAGTAATTTCAGAACTCCTGGACCAGCATGGCTTTAGGATGATTTCAGATTTCACCACTTTTGAGCCAAGTATAAAGTAAATTGTTTTGGGGAACCTGTTTTCAAAAGTTAATTTGTTTATGCAAAATAGATGTACTGTTTGAAACCATGAGATTGAATCTTGCTTAGTTATCATCTGCTCTCATTTATTCAACTTTATGCAAAATCCATCGTGGCCCTCTGTCAGAATGAAGGCATGTTTTTGTTTGTGATATATTAAGAGCAAAATAGCAGTGATATTTCAAAAAGAGTGGGCTAAATCAGTTTCAGTGTATTGTCTGACTGGTAGATGAGCTCAAAGGAATCTCAAAGCAATTCAAGCAGGTTGCAGCCTTTAAATGCTAATTGGGTTTGTCTGCAATGTTATTGATAGAGCCTCTAAGGAAGAGAATGAGAATTCATTATTCTTATACGAATAACCAAAGGAAGAGGAAGTGAATGAAAGGGAGATGTAATTTTTCTTCCTGAATTCCAGATCTATCAAACCAATTTCCCTCACTTCAATCTTCTGTCTAGTGGCCAGTGTAATGTTTTAGATTTAGTTCTGTTTATAGGTCATTAAATATCTGTTGCAAATATCAGTGAGGTTTTTTTTTACTTAAGCAGCTAGAAAATATGCAAGCTCCTGTTATTGCTCCAGCTGTGGGATGAAATGTGGCAATGCAGTCTGCTTCTGTGTCAGCTTTGGTCTGTTACACAGGGTTTAGAATAGATATTAGGGGGAAAAATCACAGAAAGGGTTATAAAGCATTGGAACACTGCCCAGGGGAAGTGTTGGAGTGGCCATCCTGAAAGTGTTAATGAAGCATGTGGATATGCCACTTGATAATCTGTTTAATGGTGAATAGTGGTGGTGCTACCTTGATGCCTGGACTGAACAGTCTTTTCCAACCTCAACAATTCTATGATTCTATGATTGTATGAAGTCCGATTTCTCTGAGTTAAAACCTAAGTTTTCTGAAAGACCAAGGATCATTTTAACTAGGACATGCAATTGAGGGGTTCCTTGAACCCTTTCAAGTTCCTTTGTGCTTACTTTTTTTTGACCAAGGAGATCTGAAATTGCTGTCCTTGCCTCATTGCCCCCTCCTCTTGGTGGCATTGCATTCTGCTGTGTGATTCCATGATTTTCACTTAAACTGGGATGGGGTTTGGGCTGTAGAGGATTGGTGTGAAGAGAGAACAGGGCCCTTTCTGCATTCATTTGTGGTTCATAGGGATAAAGAATGCGGAGACTATTGCCAGATGGGTGTGACAAATATGTATGAGGTAGAGCTCTGATTAGAGGTGGTGGTGGGAAGCAGCAAGAAAGGAACTGCCTGGAACTAAACCATGGAGTTTTTTTTGCTTCCTAATCAGGAATGACATTCTGGCCTATCTCAGAACGGTTTACTGTGGTCCAACCCTTACCATTGTTGCCAACCGAAAATTTCCAAGAAGCTGCTTCTGCTGTGAGTGTCAAATTGGGTTAGAATGGGACTTAGTATGAGCAAGAGGGAGTTTAAAGCTAGGAGCCATGGGCCAATTCATTAGTGCATACCAGCTGCTCTGTTTTGATGTGAAGGGTATAAAAACATCATCAAATCAGGAGATTAAACTGTTTATGGCTGCTTTCCCTTACTTTCAAAGAGACTGCCATACTGGTGAATCCCTGTAATTTTGAGACTGGTTTAAAAAAGGCCATTCATCTTTTAGATTTATTTTGTTAAACCCTGGGAAAATGGATGTCCTTGAGAGGACTATTATTTTTCACAGACTTGCAGCAAAATCTGGAGAGCACCTGTAAAGTCTGTGTTGGATACTGTATATGTGCACCATGGGTAACTGTGCCCCCAAGCATCTTAGGAACCATTTGTTGAAAATAATTTTGTCTCCACTCCCTCTAATTAATGATCTTTCTATTCACTTATATGTTTTTTTAATAAAACAGATTTAAAACAGAGACTTTGTAAAGATACTCACTGATGAAGTGTGTTCATTTTTTTTAGCATTTTTTTTACTGTGGCATTGGAATAAGCAATATAATTATGCTGTCCTAAACCAACTCAAAGAGGATTTTCTTGTAGTCGGGCAAAATTTAGTGACCTTCTCCAGGGCACTGTGGACCGGAGCCCATATGTATTTCTTGGCACACTCTCTTAATCTTAAATTTAAAACAGAAGAAGTAGAACAAAAGTTATAGTAGTACAGATTTTTTTTGCTTGAAATTTTTCTGGTTTCCTCCTTGTCACAGCCCCTCCCAACTGCTTTTCTGGTGTTTCTCCAGGAATTCTGTGCATATTTCTTTCTTGTATGTTTTCATACTGTTGATAAAAGGTATAATGGTGCCTTCCATTGAAAATCCATCCAGCACAATAGCTCTTTAACTCTGTGCATTGCAAACCTGTCATTTGGGGCCTTGAGTTAAATTCCTTAAATTCTTTTGTGAGGTGGATGCACAGCAAATAAAGCCTGGATTTGCAAGGGTCCTGAAGAGGTCTTGTTTCTTAGGACTTCCATGGGTTGTAATGCTGGTTATCTTCCCTGAAAATCAAACCTTGTCTTTCCAGGCCATAATGCATATGTGTTAAACTTATTGGGAATTTCTGCTTGAAGTTTTTTAACCTTCTTGCCACCAGATGCATATTTTCTAAGGTAATAATAATAATAATAGTAATAATAATAATATTCTCTTATCCATATCCATTTAATGTATTTTTGTTTATTTTGCTCCACTGTTAAGTACTAAACCTATGTCATTATTAAGAATGAAAATTTATCAAAATGCAAAAAAAATTAAGTGTTTCTGCATTCACATCCCAAGTGATGGATATTTAAATATAATTGCTATGTAAGATGTGATATTTATTTTGTAGCTGATGAAAAAAGAGTGGATACCTGTTTAAACTGAACTTGGTTTTGCAAGCATTGAGCACAAACAGCCAGGTTCATTGCAGCTGTTCATGTTACAGTTTCTGAGGAGAAAGTGTGCTTAGATGAAGGAGGAGAGAAAGTGTTATAGGGTAGGGTTACAAGTCTGTATGAAACCAAGCTCTCTAACTAATGAGGATACTTGACCAGGTTTTTCCTGTACTAAAATGTAGACACATATTAATCATATTAATAGTGGATCAATTCTGTCTAACAGGCAATCAGAAGTCATCTATAATCAGTGTGTGAGTGTGTCTGTATGTATATAAATCTATAAAATATTTGAAACTTGCCTCTGTAGCAGAAGAAATGTTCCAGAATGAAGATGGAGGAGACATATATTTATAAATGAAAGCTGGGTTGAAGTGAAATAAAAAACCGACCCCGTGTAATAACCTGTGCTTTGCCCTGGGTGTGCTGAGAGGAAAATGTGCTGTGGCAAATGTTAAGAATTGGGAGATGCTGAGTAGCCTGCTTCTCTTTAGTTGTTAGTGCTCCTCTTTGCATCACAGTGACTGGCAGGCCCTGGGGCAGGGCTGCTGGTCTGTACAGCCAGCAGAGCATTTGCCTCTCTTTTTTCAAATGCTCGTAACTAATTGCTGCTGAACTGAACCCTGGCACAGAGTTTTTCAGAAGGTTTTTGGGCCACTTAGTATTGAAGCTTCTGGATACTATCTGCCTGCTTCAGGGGTATGTTTTAGTGTTCCTTTGGTCCAGTTTACCAGCCACTGGACTTACAGAGCACACAAAATAAATTTATTTATTTTCTTTTTTGATGCTATTTTAAAATATAAATGATATTAATGAAAATTCAATGAGAAAGCAGAATATTACTGTATCTTCTTAGTGGCCAGTGTGCCAAGAGGTGCAAACAGAATGCAAGACTCTTTTAATGTGAACTTAAGGTAAAATGAAACATATTTCTGTTGCCACCAGTAGAGTACCAGTGATTGTAGCTCTAAATTTGTATTAATTTCCTTAAAAAAAATAACATCAATAATATTTTTAATATTAAAAATATTATCATTATATTTACTATAAGAAATAACATCAATAATATTTTTTTTAAATAATTAATCCTGGGAGTGAAAGTATCATAAAAACCCTTTGCTTTCTTTAATAGTTAGGTCTCAAGAATCAGCAGAAATAATTATAGATATGTTCATGGTGGCATTAATGAAAATTTCAATATCATTGTTTACTCTCTTTGAAATAGAAGACCAAAGCTTTCCTTTACCACCTTTGGCTTTATATCCAAGGCAGATAATTTTTTTTTTGTTGCTTTCCAAAGGGAGACATCACAAACTGGCAACATTAGGAGAGAGGTTCATTAAATGACAATATGATGGTGTTTCAAGGCATTCAGAATTAGCTGTGCACACATAAAGTGACTGTGCTCTCTGTTATGAACCATATACTGCAATTAATTGTGTGGCCTTTGAGAATATTTTCAGCCATCTGGATGTCTACAAAATGGCTATATCTTCAGGTTAAAAAAATGGTTATATCTTCAGGTTAAAAAAAAAGGTAAACTTGATATTAATATCAATTAGAGCTTTAACATCTGTCTCTAGAACTAATAGTTCACAAACATTGGAAATCTCTGTATCAGATATTAAAGGCTGGAACATTTCTGGATTGTTGTTGGCAGTATAAATATTATGCATCCTGTTCTAAAATAAATGTCTAAAATGACTGCTAAAAGTTGCCCTTTCAAGGTGTCTGCCTCTGTGCCACGATATTAGAGAGAAATGAGGTTTTTTGTCTTTCCAGATTGCTGGGGTAAAATCAGATTTGTTCCAATCTAACTACCAAATTGCAGTTTATTAAAAAATAAATAAAAAGAAAATAAATAAAAGGTAGTGTGAAGTGGCAATGGATATCTCATAGCAGGTATAAGTCTAGCAGAAATCTTTTAAATCACCCTGCCTTTGGCATTACTGTTGCACAGGGAAGGGGCAGAGGAACAGCTGTTTGGAAGTAGACAAACAGTTACAACTGGAATGCTGCATTTTTAGGTATGTTTGCTTTCTTTCACTTGCTCCATTTAGGTCTGGACTCCAGTGAGCCATGCAGTAGGGACTGTCTTGGCTCTTGAAGTTGAACCAGTTTTTAGACTGATTTTTTACAGCTCCTCAAGCGTAGATGCTGATGATTCTGTGTTGCAGGGGTAATTACCATTTTCTCACCTTAAGAGAACTTTCTCTAAATAAATTAGAACACTTCTATATCCTCAGTGATCTACCATATCCCCTGTGTATTTGAATTGTTTATTAACCAGATGCTACCAAGATTAGAAAGGAAAAGGTAATCTACCATACAACATGACCCAATACTGGCTTAAAAATGATCTAAATTCTTTCCAAACCATGGCAAACAACATAGTCTTGTCCCTTGGGCTTTGCATGGAAAATTTCACACAGAGCTTATAAATGTCATCTCTGTGTCCCTATGCAGTTTGTACACATGCTGGCTTGTATAATGAGGTGTCTTGTCAATCTTGGACAAAGCTGAGATAATGTTGTAGGGACAAACTGCAGCAATTTCCTCCCCCCCCCCCCCTTTTTTTTTTTTCCTTTCCTTATCATAGTATTAATGGGGAATCAAATAAATAGTTCAATAGAAATTCTGGAATAAGATCTGGCTCCCTTCTGCATAGATCTCTTATGTGTTTAAGATTTCATGAAGCTTTAAGGTCACGTGAATAAAACTGCAGACTCTGATTAAGGTTTATAAAGAAGTTAAGGGGCCAAAGGAAGCAGGCAGCCTTCTTGTAGAATTTGCATAAATGTTTAAACAACTTGGTGATTAAAACCAAAGTTTAGCTAAATGATTGTGGGCACTGCTGGGGCTCATTTTAAGCACATATTTGTATTTGAGTGCTTTCTGTATCTTCATAAATCTGACTACAAGAGCTAAAACCGGCAATAAATGTATAATTTTGGGGATTTTTATTTTAAATTGTTTTCATTTACAGTCCACAGGTGCATGCAAACCACTGGAAATGCTTAGGAAAGAATGCCTGCTAGGTCAGGAACCAAGACTCACACATTCACTTGTATTAGAATTTTAAATTCCTATGGTACCATATGAAGTATTTCAACTTTACAGAAGCTACAGGAAAAGACCCAGTCCCCATCTGAGTAGTGTGCAACATATAAAAAAATACAAATGAAATATAACTACTATAGGTTTTGTGTGATGACAGTACTAAAAATAACACAGTAGTAACATAATACAGACCTGAGCCACCCTCTTGGCTTTTTTGTGCCATTTAAAAAAATGTATGTACCCTTTGTGCCTATGTTGTTGTTAAACCTAGCTACAAGCACTGAACTTAATTTTTATTCTCATTGCCCAGTGTTACTCCTAATGTTTCAGATATTTCCTTTGATCTTTCCCCCTCTTTCTTACAAAGCACATAAAATGTTGCTGTGTTCGGGATCAAACCAACAAGATGGAGAGGGCTCAAATTCAGTGAAAAGCATTCACCTGTTCTCAACAAAGATAGAAAATCTGATGATAGTTATTATTTTTGAAACTGTTTTATGTATATATCAGAAAGGCTGAACTAATCTGTGATTTTATGAATACTAAGTATTATAAAGCAATGCTTTTCTTCCTGGTGAAGTTCTTGTCAACATGCTTTTGTGATGTTATAAGCTTGTGTTTTTTCTGTGGAAAACCTAACAGATGGGTTTATTTTCAATTTTTTTTATTCACAAAGATGTTCAATTATTTATATGCTACTTTGCTTCCCTTCATAAAGCTGCTCAGTGAACAGATTATGAAGGCTTTTGAGTCTGTGGAACAGAATTCTGTACAGTTTTTCTTTTATCTCAAGCCTCTCTCCTCTCATCTGTCCCTACTACTGCTGCTTCTCCTGTTTGGTGCTCATACCTTTCTGACTATTTTCTGTCCCCTGCTATTTCTCCTCTTTTCTGTTTACAAAATTTCTTCTAATCTTCCACAGCCTATTCATAGTTTTCCCATTTTATTTTGATTCAGGAATTTACAAAAAAATGGCAAATTTTCACCCATGAAAATGGAGAGGTAGAAGTAAATTCTTTTTCTCCATTTAACATAATTCCAGATATTCATTCCCTCTTGACCCCTGTACTGAGTAGTTGAATGTTCAGTTGTATTCTCTCTTTAGAACTGGTGTTTCTCTGCTGCTGGTAGTTTTAAGGAAAGTTTCTTTATGCTGTTGGCAGAAAAGTGCATCATGAAATACTTCAATTCGTATGTTTTTGTATAATTTATTTTCTTTCTGCAGTATGACAAACTAAACTCTCAAGAATTTCCATTGAAGAAATTAAATGTTAGAAGGCTCTGCTGGTTAATTAATGAAGTAAAACCATTGATTTTACTGGGGATAGTGCCATGCCAATTAACAAACAAATTACTTTGTTATATAGATAATCTGAGGATAGTGAAAAGATCTGAAATAAAAACACAAGTTGGTAATTTCTTTCTCAAATCAGGGTGTATACCAGTACTCACTAATCAGCACATGAAATTTTACTCCTACTGTAGCACATTGATGCAGACACTGTGTTAAAACATTTATAAATGTGACTTAATTTTTGTAAAATATGAACATCAAGAATGTTCTATTTGTGGCTATGTAGAATCTATGTGATATTGATATTTAGAATCAGTTTGATTCTAAAATGTATACACTCACTAGTGAGAATTCCCTTTTAAATGTGTTAAACACAAATGAGGCCCTCTACTATATTTGAGAGAGTGAGAGATAATTTCAATAAGGTGCCATTGATAGTCTATTGGCTTTCATTAGTGATCCATAGAAAAGGTTTGCAGCAACATCACTTATTAGCATATGGGTTTGCTTTGGTTTTCCTTGTATTGAGAAAACCAGTAGTTCACAGTTTGATCAAAAACCCACAAATTGTTGTCAAGTTTTCACTGTTGTCATAAGAGTAAATTAATCAAGACTAATCTTGTCAGACCAGTGTTACTGGTTAGAATATTTTCTGAGTGTGATGGTTTGTTGGGTTTTTTCCCCAAAGACATTTGCAAAAGGTTGGCTAGTTGGAATTGGGAACAGATTTCTCAGCAGTGATAGATTGGTAAAAGTTGAGCTAAAGGTAGGAAAAAGGAATCTACAATAATGGTTTGACAATGTAATATATTGAACAGAATTGAATCATGTGAGAGGAGAGTCATGACATAACAGTGCCTACAAAATGCAGGTCCAGGATAGAAAGGTTCCTTAGAGGAAAGCTGAATGTGAACCAGGATAAACCAATGCCATTTTCTAATCCAGAAGCTCTAAAATTGTTGACTTGAAATTTTATTTAATAAGATAGATATTTTATTAAATAAGCTTGTTACTTAAGTGAGAGTTTAGTTAGGCTAAGCATGTATACAGTTGAGATTTATAACAAATCAATGAGATCGATTTGAAATTGATTCAAGTTAAACCAGTTAACTTGAATTTCAGATGGGTCAACTACTGGAACAAGGGATTAGGACAGGGTTTTTACACAAAGAGAATTTCCAGACAGTTGGCAGTTAGGAAAATCAAACTTCATATTGGTGGTTAAATCAAAGGTACAAACTTTGTTCTCTTTTTCTTTCTTCATGCTAGTGACTTGACCAGGGTCATTGTGTGAGTAAATGTCTGAGCTGGAAATAAAACTGAAGAATTATTACTCCCAGTCACAGGCACTAACCACAAGACAATCTTTCTCCTCATTTCCCTTTTAATGGACTACACTTGCACTGAGCATTCCACACCAGTCAACAGGGGAAAATTATTGGCTATAGTTAGACAAGCGTACTAAAGAGTACCTTGGAGTTTATGGATGAAAACAACTATAAAAATGCTTGGTTTTATTATTATTATTTATTGTTTGCAAACATGGAGATTCAATAAAAGTTTACAGATAAAGGAGGCCCAGTGCAGAACTTAAGTTTCCCATTATTTCTCTTTTGTTCTGAAAGCAATATGCATTAAATATTTAGTTGAAAGAGGTTGTTGCCAAGATTTTTTTTACAATTATTTTTGAAAACATATTAAAATATGGAAGAAATCATTATGAAAAATGATCTTAAATTATCCTGTTTCTATTCTTAGCTTCTCCTCTTCACCTAGTAATTGTTACATGGTTCTCTGCTAAGAATATAAAACAGGACCTATTAGTGAAATTAAGAGCACCTGTAGTCCTGAATAATCTGTTAAGGGGTTTTCTTTGCCAGATCATTTTCTTATGTCTGAATGTCAGCTCAGTTCTCCACACTGTGGTTAGTTCCCCATTTTTTTAGCTTATTTGCCTTCCTGTTGTTGCAAATCAGTAGGAATGAGTTGTCCAAATGAGCTGTATTATCAAGTACCACTCAACATGGGCAACTCATAAAAAGTAATGGCCATGTTTTTCTTTTGGGCATTCCATTAATTTAAATATGAATCATATTTGACAGCAAACATTTACACTGTGAGCTGAAATTATTGGGAATGGAGATGAAAAGCTAAGGTTACTAGATGATGATCTTCAGGGTCTTACTGCACAAGCTCAGCAAGGATGTCAGAGCATGGCCAGCACACTGGGCACACACACAGTGGGTGAGACAGAAGAGAAGAACTGTCTGCTTGAAGACATGGTCACAAAAGAAATGGATCTGCATACCTGGAGGAACCTGGCATGGGTTGTAGGGCTGCAGCAAAAGCAGCTGAACATGAGGCAGCAAAGCAGTGCTTGGTTTACATATCAGCTGCCGGTCCTGTAAAGGAGCTGCAGGGATGTGCCATGTGGAGAGAAGAGAAAAGAGGAGAAGAGAGAAGAGAGAATAACCTTCAGGAGGTGTGTGGTAACGGGGCTTGAGGGCAGTTCGTCATCATGCTCAGGAACTGCAAACAAGTTCCATGAGGAGGGGACCTACCCCCATGCATTCAGGGTGCTGGAAGAGCACAGAATTTATTAGAGAAGTGTCAGAGAACATCTATTAAGTTGCAAAATAAGGTGGCAGTAGTATAAAATACTTATTGATACTTCCAAGGGCCACATGTCCCTGCAGAAGCCCGTGTGTATCTTTTAATTCAGAATGTCACTACCTTTGTGGAAGCATCTATGAGTGAGCCCAGAGTGGTGAAAAGGGCAATTAGTGCTGATAATAGATAAGATGCTGGTGCTGCTAAGAAGAGGTAAATAAATTAGCATGGGCAAGCAGTCCAGCAGTACCACTGCAAAAATGAGACAGGTACTCTTGAATCCTCCACTATGCTATTCCTGCAAAATGGGGCCAAAATTGCAGTTTTGTGAAGAGCTGTACACGTGTTTTTCTTGCTTGGAACTATGTGGAACTTCTTGTCATCCATCATGTCCACCCTCTGTTTTTTCAAGTTAAAGGATTGTCTTACCTTTCTGTTTGTTTATTTATTTATTACAAAAGGATTAAGAGTATAATTGACCTCAGCTGGCCAAGAAACAGGACTTTTAAAGCCTTCTACTCTTGGGTCATTAGTGTGACTCATATACTTAAATTTTGCTTATTCTTAAGTGCTAAATCCCAGTAGAATGAGGAAAAAGCAAGCCTCAGAACCTAACACAGGCTTCAGACAACAAGTAGCAGAATCCAATAGCAAATTTCAGGCTTCACTTGTCTTGACTACAAATTAATTCTGCATTCTAACTGTGCTCTCTGGTTCATTAACATTCCAGTTTCTTTTGTGTTTTCTGAGCGTTGCATTTAACTCTAACACATCCCTGTTTCTTTCTGCATAACCTCATTCCACCACAACATTCCAGTAGCAGGCACCAGGCTTAGAAAATGCAGCTTTTTTTCTCCCTTCTATTGCCTATCTTCTAATATATTTCTCACCAAAGGAGCAAGGGAGTTTTGCCATCAGCTTCCATAAGGTAGTATTTCACCAATCTTGCATTAAAAACAAGGATAAAGAGTATAAGTACCTCAGTAAAAAATAGCTTTTTTTCCCCCCTCCACTCCACTTTTTAAAATTTAATTTTATTTATTTGCAAGCCATTTGATTATTTCTCTTAAAAGTCATTAATGTTGTTATGGTACTCTCTAGTCTCAGTAAAGAAACTTAACCTATTAAATAGACACAAGGGGTGGGGGCAATCCTTCAGGATAGCAGAAAAACCAAGCTTGTTTTGCAAGATTCACCCTTTCCACCCCTTAGAAAGGCTTAATCCATAATAAGTAATCTGAAAATAACATGAAGAATATTTTTAATGTGAAAATGAGCACAATAAAATTTATTGAATGTGAAACCATCGTGCACACTTTAAATATAAAGTACAAATTATGTAAAATGTTAGGCTTTGGTTTTGCAAGCTGATCAGCTGGAGTTATAGAAATCTCCTAATCTCCAGGTGCATGAGGTTTTAAGCATCCCTCTAAAGCATTAGATCACAGCTGGAAACAGATGAGGATGATCTGTGGCACTTTGTGTAGCAATTTCAAGAAAAAAGATAATTTAACATTTGCAGCTATGAGATGAGTACATTTATTTAATAGTTTTCTGGTTTTTCCTTGGACACATGGTGTTCCACAAATGAAATGTTTGTCTGATTGCAATACAAAGTGCGATCCAGGTTTTGTGTGTGGAGAGGGTTTTTTGGTTATCCTTTAATAAAAGGCAAGGGCTGCAGTGTAATTCTTCCACTCTGTTCTCCTGCATGCACCTCAGTCACAAATGTGTAATAGGAATGTGGTGTCTCCCCTGCAAACTGCTCCATGGCCAAATGTCAGGGGACTCAGGCCTGACTTCAGAGCCCTGCTCTGGGCATTTTCTGTTTTCATTGGGTGGCTGTAAAATGTACAATGCATAAACTAAGCAGGGTGAATAACCCAGTTTCTCCCACTTCCCACTGAATACTCTGAGCATGTGGCCACAGAACAGCTCACTCTGCCTGCAAATACTCTGCTCTAATATGCATCCATGAAACACATCTTCACCAGACTCTCCTGTAGGCTGTGGACAGGCACTCTGACTTGTACTCCTCCCAGTAAATTCTAGATGCTTAATTGAAATGCCCTGAGGTGTTCAGGATCTCACCTCAATAATGAATGGAAAGAGAGAAGCAGTTGTTCACTGTTGTAATAAGTCAGCCAAGACTCCATTTTCTTCATGCAAAAAAGCCGAATCTTTACTGCATAGGTCACATTTTATAGGATTATCACTGTGTCAGATCTTATTGGCTGACAATATATTCACGCTTAGTTCATTGGTCAGTACACGGTATTTTGCATATCTATCAAACTCCATATTTTTAGTTAGTTTACAGACTTTTTGTTCTGATTCTTATGACACAGATCCCTTTTTATTACAGGTGCCCTTGTTTTTCACCTACAAATAGTTTGTTGTGTTAATGAACTTTCACTCCCAAGATTGCTTTGCCTGGGAACTTGCAAGTTATTGCTATCTTAGCTGAAATAGCAGGGCCTAATCCATATTTTATAAGACCTTGTTGGAGTCCAGGAATCCCTCTGGCTGCCCTGGCTCTCTCAAGACCCTGGCAGGGGTCTTGGAGACCCTGGCATGAAGTCAAAAACACCTGTGGCTTCGATTTTAGCCTGTGGAAAACTGCCAACTCTGGATGAGGAATTAGAAGTCACAAGGGTTTTAGTATTGTGGTATTTGAACTAACACAGGGTGGAAAAGTAGAATTTTGGGATTTTAAAATAAGGGGTTCAGGGTACAAGATGGAGGGATTTGGGCATGTCCTGACCTTCTTCTTGTTCTTCTTGTCCTCCATGTCTTGCTGTGATAGTGACACTTTTCTATTGGTTTAAGGTAGGAACACACTGTCCAACATAAATGTTAGGTATTGGTAATAAATTGAAAACATACTATATGTAACTTTTGATATAAAAGGTAAACACTGCCCAACAGGGCAGAGGAGAATGCCATGGCTGCCTTGCTGAGATCTCAGCAGGTCAGAGAGAAAATATTGTAGATAAGAAATAATAAACAACCTTGAAAAAGCAACTGGAAGCATTCCAAGACTTCTTTGTCGATGTTTGGGCTAAGGAAGCAAAGACTCTTTTCGAATCTCTCTTGGGGTCACCCTGACCTGCAGGAACCCCAAGAGAGAAGAAATCCACAAAACCTTTCTTTTATAGCATCTTTTACCTGTCTGCAACAGTTCATCAAACATATTTGCAGATAATTTGCCCATCTAACACCCATCTATTCTCTCTCAACCTGGAGAGATATGCAGCGAATTCTCTCCAAATTTAGGAAAGCACCTGGAATTAGATGGAAGAAGACTTGCCTCTCTGAAGTACCTGACAGGTAGTGTTTTCTTCTACCCAAGGAAAAATTCTGACCCCATCTCTTCCATTCCTGGCTATATGTGTTAACCTAAAGGGCACAGTGTAAGTGGTTCTTGTCACCCACAATTGGACATGGCTTTTAGTACAAGTCCTGTCTCTGGCACCTGGACCTCAAGTGGAGGGAGCCACAGAGCCCTTACTCAGATGCCTTAGCTTCAGAATATGGCAGGAATTTATAGACAACTCTCTTCTCATGCTGTAGGTTTCTCCTTGTTAACTTTGGAGCTTCCTAGGTAGTTCTTTGGTTCATCTTTTGATGCTGGTATTTTAAATTATTTCTTTTTAGATGAGGATACAGAGATTTTGGTTGTCAGAAAAACAAGTGTATGTTACAGCCTCTGTCTCTGAATTGCCTTATGTCACAGCCTTTGCTGGATTAGGCAGGGTCCTGACACATCCCAGACCCCTTCAGGTCTTTGGCTCTGTTAAAGCTTTGCTCTCTCCTACTCTGTAGGATAATGGGTAAAACTCTTTTCACTCCTCCTTCCTGTTTTGGGTGAAGGCAGTGTGAGCAGGGCTGATTGCACCCACAGGAGATTACTAAGCACTTCTGGCAGCTTGGTATTAATATACCCATCACAGCATCAAATCCTTGTGCTGTGAAAAGGAAATGCATCTTCTTAAAGCACTTAGCCTGGAAAACACACTTTAATTGAGAATAGGGATATTTCTGCTAAAAATATAATCTCCTTTGCCTGGTTTTATGCTGAAGACAGTCACCTATCAGCTTTTATTTGCAGTTGTAAGTCTGTAGTAAACTGTGTGACTTAAGCACGTTACATATCAATTCAATACATAAGTCATGGTCAACAGAAAGTAAGCCAGATATTTGCATATATAAAAATATTACTCGAGTGAACAGAAAGGTTGTACTTGCATGGTCTTTTTTCCTCACAGTGTAGACACTGAAGACTAAGGGAAATGCTAGGTGTGAAAAAGCAGATATGCCATTTAAAAATGTTAAAATTTTCAGGGTCAGTCGAATTGAGCAGGTTCTCCAGAATTATTTTCTTCACCTGAAGATGTGATGGGATTGTAATAGGAAAAGAAATTGCAGCAGGATTTTGGTCAATATAGTATAAGGTGCCTTGCAGTAAATTGCAGTAGAGTATGTTTAACATTCTCTGTCAAGCAGGCAGTCAGGGCTTGCTGAGCAAGGAAGGAATTTCCTAAGGTAGGAAATTCAAAACTGTCTGTTCCTTCTTGTGATGTCCCTAGTTTTGTTTCTTAAATATGTAAGGAATGGGTATTTTGGGTGTTTTCCTTTGTTTTTAAGTAATGTGGAAGTGACATGCCTCATTTTATAGTAACAAAATTCTGCTGACATCAGTTTAGCACATCCCATTAGGAGATCTTTTAAATAAAGCAAGGTGAGCACTGTCTCTCTCTTAAGTGGTTACAGCTGATGCAAAGCACCACCTGAGCTACTTCTTACCTCTGTTCAAAGCCATGGTGTGATAACAGCTGTTGGGTCTGCTGTAGGCAGAGAATACACGTGCTCTCCCTGGTCTTTGTACTAGGATTTCAAACACTGAGTTTTGTAAAAATTGCAATAATATGAAACTCAGTAAAATCAATCCATTAATGAATTCAAAAATGATTGCCTACTGCGTGCTGAAACCTGTGTCACTGAACATTGGGTAGGTTTTTGAGTGTTATGTTTTTATTATGCTTAAATAAGTGAAATATTTGAATAAGTTAATTTTCACCCAACTCTTGGTGGGTGAATGTCACAACTGTATTTCTAAGAAGAAAATATTCAGGTATTAGGAAGCCTAGGTATTTTAG
Source organism: Vidua macroura (assembly GCF_024509145.1). Taxonomy (NCBI): domain Eukaryota; kingdom Metazoa; phylum Chordata; class Aves; order Passeriformes; family Viduidae; genus Vidua; species Vidua macroura. Next base: position 62,779,831 of record NC_071574.1, read on the forward strand.
GCTGCATAAAATTTGAATCAACTAAGCATTTAAAAATGTTATTTATTTTAAATTAATATCTGATATATCCATTCTACTCAGGACTTCAGCTATTCAGTGAGGGTTTTTACATGCTTTACTTCAGTTACTGGAAAAATACTGGAAGAAGTCACTCAAGGTACCTGTAAGCACCTAGAAAAATAAAGGAGATAAAGGATGGTAAACATACATTTGCCAAGAACAAAATATGTCAAACCAATTTAATGTTCATCTTGTGTAGAATAACAGGCCTTGTGGGTAAAGGACAGGCAGTAGGCGTCATATTTTGACTTCAACAGAAGAAATTATTGTAGTTGGATAAAAAACTGTTGAAAAAGCTATAATAGGGGAATGTTATTAATATTTCACTGTCAAAAAAAAAGCCTTTGTGTCAAGAATGTGCTTATTAAATCTGTAGATGACACCAACCTGAGGAGTACAGTAAGCACTTGGAAAATAGTGAAGCAGAAGATCAGGAAAAAAGCTTATAATGTGATTAAACAGGGAGAGGTACCTGGAAAATGTAATGATGTTGCAATGAGTGGGAATGCCTCAGTTTTGCTCAAGTTTAAAAGAAATTGTGGCTGAGTACAAAGCATGGTATTTGCTATTTTTCTTGATGATTGCAATTGAAAATTTTCTGCATCCATTTTATCCCCTGAGGTGTGACATTTCCATCTAATGTGTTGGGTGAAAGAGTCTATGCAAATGAAAAGGGATGCAATATTTGTTTCAGAAGACTGCAGATTTTTATATGAAACTTTAGAGCTATTTAATATCACAGCTGCCTAAAACTTGTATTTCAGCATTGCAACTGCTCTACCCAACCAGAATATTTTTCTTGTACTGACTGATATTTTATCATTTAAGTGGGAATACTTGAATTTATCAGAATAAAAATTCAGTGATGAGGCAATTTTTACCTCTGTGTAACAATGAGAAAAGAAATGTTCTTGGTAATATTAGTTTAGCATTGTATTTGAATATTGTTGTTAAAAGGCTGTTGGTTACTTTGTTTTTATACCCTATATTGCTTCTGACAGAAGTGTTTTAACATCTCTATATATGTCCTAATACACTACCTTGACATACATCCCTATATGCATGTTAATTTTACTTGAGAGCCTTACATTTTACAAAATCTTTTCCTTAAACCCTCTTTTAGAAAGCTACTATTAGTTTAAGAAAATCATTTATTTACATTCACAAAAGAAATACAGGACTGGAACTTAAATCCCTGTTCCCTTAATACCATAGTGTTAACTTCACTAGAGAAATTGTATTTGGGGTAGGAGCACTGTGGGGTTAAGCAAAGGCTTGCCAAACAATTTATTTGTATCGTATCAAAATTATTGGTCTTAAGTGATCAAGTGTCAGAAAAATAAATGCTTTCAAAATTTGTTTAACTTTAAAATAGCTGTGGAGAAAATTTTTAAGAGTTTAGTTATCATGTTAGCATTTCCATTGTGGTGTTTCTAGACAATACATTTTTAAGATTAATCCCATTAATAAGTTTTAACATCTAGTTCTTATTTTATCTTCATTGAAATCATTATATTTTCTCTAATAAGATGAACATTTAATGTGCTCTTGGCATGAATTAATTTTTAATAAACCATTAATAAGTCAGATCTGTATGGATTTCTTTCCCCTGAAAATCAAACCTCTTCTAGCAAGGAGTTTTTAATAGATTCTGACATTTGAATTTATTGTAGTGTTTTCAACATTATTCATAATAAGAAGAAAGGAAAATTTCTGGTTAGTCAGACTGTAGATGATACATTTTTTTCCCATTTGATGCACTTCTTGGACAGTGTGGAAATTCTGTTGCTAGAGAAGCTGGGATATTATACCATGTGTTCTAATTTCCTAGCAGAAATCAGAAAAATTGGACATTTCACCTACTTATCTACCTGTCAAAATGTTTGTGTCCTACTCAATTCACTCTTTAACTGCTTGATGAGTCTTGGTGATAGCTTTTGCACTGATGCTTCAAAGATCTGAGTTGCAGAACTGACATGGTCCGAGTATGGAAACAGGAATTCCAATTAGAACTTGAAAAGCTACCTTGGTAAACTACACCCTTAGGCTTCTCTGTGCTTTCCAAGACTTACAAAGGAGGCAAATATATTGGCAGTTGATCAATGTTTTGTTGCACTGATCATAAAGCTGCAAAGAGTTGGGCAAGCTTTTGGACTGTTGTCTTCCAAGCAGAACTGGGTAAACTTGAAAGAAAATGGTTTGCCAATATTTAGTTATATTGATACCAGTTATACCATTTGGGAGAAGATAGTCTGGTACCTGTGGATGGAATGGAAAAGGCTCAGATGTTCTGTCCAAGGAGAAGGAGGTCAAGACTATAGGAATGTAAAGTATCCTTTTGAAAGAAAGGTACTTCTATGCTAAATTCAGGAAATCTGTCACTGAGTTCTATCTGCTCACAAGTACTCGACACTTGTACCAGAGGCATTTAGTTGTTCTTCAGTGGGTTACTGCCCCTGCCTGAAGTCAGAGACTTTCTCCATTCAATGGAAGTTGGAGTTGTGGCTCTGTAACCTCTTGCACATAGTCTGTTGTTTCTCCTTTCTGAGAGGAGAACATAAAGTCCTTGAGTGGAAGGCTTCTCTTGAATCTTTTTGTGCAGATGAAGTTCTGTTTCGATATGAAGTTGCTGGAAGTCTTGCCAGTGTTTGCTTAAAACTTACAGAAAAATCAGTTTGCTTTGAATTTTAGGCTCTGATGAGTTTTAGTATGTTAGGAGACAAGTGGGTATAAAACTTAAGGGAAGAGCTGCCATTGGTTCTGCTTGTACACAATTAATTTGAATGGCATTTGTGGGGCACTAAGGTTTCTCTGGCACAGCATCGAGGCACCAGCTTGACTCCAGCTGTGCTCCCAGTTCCCATGAGTTGGCTGGGGTCACTGCAAGCCTTACACCTGGAGCACTGAGTGTGCCCCACAGAATCAGGCTATCCATATACAAGGATTTATCTGCTTTTCTATTCCGAAGATCTCTTATTTCCCTGCAAATAACTGTGTGTTATTAATGAAAGGGGGGTGAACCTGACATAACTTAAGCATTTTAAACAAACTTCAGCATTTTAGGGGAACTGCAGTGTAGCCATCTCTCTTTTCTGTAAAACAGATGTGGTCATTTCTTCTTCCATTAAATTATGGAGACAATGTTTTTCTTAGTTTTAGGCCTTTTTCTGTGATCAGAGGTGTTGCTCTGTGCCTGAGTTTCAGAACAGGACATGTTCTGAACATGCTATTGTTCATTTTGGTTGTATTTTGGAGCTGTTCTCAGCCTAATCCATTGATTTAAGAGGAAACTTTATTTTTGTTGAATTGGAGTTAAAGTTTTTAGAATAAACTTCCACGAGGAATGGATGAAATAGCCTAAAGAACATATAATTGTCCTGGACTTATAAATTGTGTAGCTATTTATTCATGTTGTGGTTACTTCCAGAAAACTTGTCAGCTTTTTGCTTCAAGGGTTTACAGTTTAAATAAGCTGGGAAACATGCAATGTTAGCAAGATAAGCTCTTGCTAACACTAAAAACCAATTGATCAGCTGGAATGACAAAGGAGGCCATGCAGGGCTAAACCAAAGTCTGGAGAGGTTTCTTACTGCTTTATTTATATTCATTTCCTTTGCTGCTAAATCCCACATGTATAAGAGGAACACCCACAGGCATTCCCATGTTATATGGATCTATAATAATAATAATGATCATGTCTTTTGCAAGCATCTTTTCTAAGCTTTGTACCTTATAATAAAGTAGTTTCTATTATTTTCTAGCTTAGCTACAGTACATTTCTATGTTTATGTTGCCTATTTTCCTTGCTCTACCTGTACTATTTCTGTTGATCCTAAAGTAAGGAATAATGAATAGCTTCCATATATTTTTGTTTTGATAAGTGTAATCTTCTAGTTTTGGTTGTAGTGTTTTTTGTTTGTTTGGGTTTTTTTTGTTTGGTTGGTTAGTTGTTTATTTGTTTGTTTTTTCTTTTAACATTTAAAGCAATCCAGCATAGAGGATGATTATGATGATCAGAAATTTGTGATATGCTAAATGTAGTGGGTTTTTTGTCCCTGTTGGGAAGCAAATTAAAAGTATGATCGAAAGATACCAATAAAAGATATTTTTGTTGGGGAGAGGGATTATGTGCTTTTTTTGACATTTAACTACTTCTCAGGCTATGCTTTCTGAATGTGATCACTGCTTTGTATGTATGGGTGCATTGAAATAGGTATTTTTATGTATTATGAAATAAATATAGTGTTTTTCTAACAGTGAATCTAAGGAGTAAGTAAGCATTCTTGCAGTGATATTTTCAGGCACTCAGACTATGTCAGTACTTCTAAGTGCACGGCCTCAATCAGTGTTTTTCTAGTGAGGTGAATTCAGTTTTGCTGATGTAAATAAATTCAATACACTGGGATGAAACAGAAAATACTGTTCTAGAGGGATTTGCTAAATATTAGAATTGACTTTTAGAATATCTGTGCATAATGATTGATGATTTAAATATTGTCAATTATAGCAATTAGGACAGACCACATAATGTGTGGAATCTTATTAGATACACTCTAGGAAGATGGCAGTAGTCTTTCAGCTGTAGTTTGGAGGGGACTTCTGAAGATATTAATGTCCTGTGTTAGTGGAATATTTGCTTAGGAGGTGAAAGAGACTGGTTCAGTGCTATCATCAGCATGATGGACTCTGACTCTCCTGTCCTGCTGAAACTGTGCCCTTGTGCCCTCTGAAGCACCAGAAGTGAGAAAGGAAGGATACAGAGGGCTGATGTGGATCCTTATGGCTCAGCTTCTGTACTAAGCAAAGACTGTTTGCTATAAAATACAGGAGTGCTGTTTTAAGAAGGGCCACAAGGCTTCATAAACCCTGTTCCTCCCTTCTGTGCCCTCCCAAGAGGTAATTTCACATCTACAGCTGCTTGGATAGGAGACATGGGTTTGAATCCTTCCAGGCAGAGGAAAACATTGGACTTCAGACTACTATTCTGCCACTGCTGCATTTTGTGCAGGTCTTTATGCTGGTGGTAAATGTTACTCACACTTTGAGAACCCCTACCAAACTGAGGATTCGTAGGCATATAGGCAAGAAATACTCCAGTTTGTTTTCAAACTGGTTGGCCTTCAGTGGCATGATAGTTTTTAAGCAAAACCTAGTTGAAAAGGGCAAACATAATGCCATCTGTAAAAGAAGGGAAGGAGGAACAATCTTGGCAATTTAACTAATTTTTTAGAAAAACATTGGAAGAAATAAATAATTTTATTGTAAGAAACTGGAAGATTATAATTATGCATAATAACTGTAATCAAGAAACCAAGGTTAATCAAGAAAATAAAAAAGTAAAGTCGCTTCTCTATTCTGACAGCTTAACAGTTTTGATAGATAGGAGAGAAGCTGTAGGTGTCTATATACTAACGCATTAGAAAATCTGTCAGAACAGACAGATATATCAAATGGGACTTTTTAGGAGCCCAGTTGATATTCTATATTTTCATTAAATACTTTGAATGAAGGACAGAGACTGCTTATTCAGTCTTCAGGTCATGACAAAACCATTATAAAACATACAAGGGTGTTTAGAAGACAAAGTCTGAATCCTGTGAATATAAAATCATTTTAGCCATTCCGTTACTGAAACACTATGGGAAAAGTAAAATAAGCTTAGCTGTGTAGAAAGGACAGATTTAAGCTTCTATATTTAGAACAGAATAATTAACTGTGCAAGCAGAGGGTAGGTAATGATTCCTTAGGAATCAGCCATACAAGAAAAATTGTGTGCTAATAGTCAATTTTAACTTGAACTTAGGTAAACAATCTCTTGTCAGTGGTGTCAAACACCATCTGGAGTGTGTGACAGGAACACAGGAATATTGTGTTAAACATCAGAAGGAATTCTTTAGTCCTTGATTCTCCTAAGGTCAAAAGGATATGGGCCAATTTAGGAGAGCTCAGCAAAAATCCAAGAGCCCTCAGAAATCTGTTAAGAAAAACAAAACCCTAAGAAAAGGTTGAAGGAATTGGATTATATATATAGATATATTTGATACAGAGAAGGTAGGACTACGATGTTATGATACAGCTTTCAAATATATAAAAGGCTGTTGCAAAGAGATAGAGAATGCTTTCCTGGTCTTTTACAGGGACATCAGTGGGAAAAAGGCTTGAATTGCAGCAGGGAAGATTTAGGTTATACATCAGAAAAAAACTTCTAACAATAAGGAGGGTGAAGCCTTGAAACAGGCAGCCTAGAGGTAAAGTGAGGCTTCCACTCTCTGAGGTTTCAAGAACAAGTGTCTGTACTTGGTGTTGGGGAAATGCAGAGTGCAGAGGGAGCAGGGAGAGCTCTTTGACCTCAGGTAATAAATGCATATGATGCATTTAGTAACATCTATTATCTTTATGTTGGATTCTTGGAAACAACATGTTTGTATTTGAACAGTTGTTGTATATTACTGGTATATGAAAATATGAGGATGTAATGTATGCATTGAGGATGTAATATGCATTGAACTTGGAAGAGGAGCAAACTTAGTCCCTGGGTCTCTCATTCTTATGAGCAAAAGCATTTCTACATTGTAGCCTATCAAAGGTGAAATAGAGAACAAATTTTCATACAGATTATTATCCTCCTAAAATGCTGCTTCAGTACTCAGCAGCTCAGAAAAGAACACTTCCACTGGAGAGTTGTAGGTCAGTCCTAACCCTGTCCTAATGGCCCTGCTGGGCTCCTTCTTCTGGGCCAGGGCTTGTTACTGACTTTGATTTTGCAGAACCTGACAGCAAAGGTCCTGCAAATTTCAGCCTTAGTATTGTCTTGTTTCCATGTCACATAATTTCTTCAGTGGCATTTTTCTTGAACTTCCTTTTAATTTTTTTTTGTTCCCCCCTCCCCCCCCCTCCGCTAATGTAACCCTGGTTGGGATGGCATCAGATGCTGGTCTTAAACATCAGGTCCAAAGCCATCTCTGCTTTGTCTTGCTTTTGTTGGGAAAACAGATCTTTTCTGATTTTGTTTTTAAACAGCAAAGGACTTTACTTCAGGTCAGACTGTTTATCTGAAAGGCACTTCACAGATAAAAAGAAGAATTGCTGTATTTATCTTGCAGTAACAGCAACATTCAGCAAATAATGCTGCCATCTCCCTTGGCTCTGGTGCCTGGGACACAAACAAGCCCTCCATAGAAAGCAGCCCATTTTGCTGTAGACTCTCAATGTAAGCACTGTCTATTAAAGAACATCTACATGGCCAAATTCTTCTGGTTTTCCTCCCTTAGGAGGAAAAAAGACCCAGCTGTTTTTCAGTGAAAAAGGTTCTCAGTCTCAACAGATGGAAAAGCTGCCATCTCTCTTCTCCTGAAGTGGAAAAAGGACATTCATCATCTCTTGGAACTGGGTGCAAAAATCAATAGCTCCTATGTTGTTAAAGCCATTCAAGGCTGTAGTTTCAGCATATTTGTAAAACAGCTTAAAGCAATGAATAAAAAAAGAAGGCATCTCAGTAGGAAAACCTCACTAATTTCAGTATTAGCCAGAATATTTGCTATTAGCCTACTTAAATATTAGTATAAAACCAAACTCTCGGGTTTTTTTCTTCTAATCCAAAACAGAATTTTAAAACCCAGAAAGAACTTCTCACATTTCTTATCTTCTAAATGCATACTTACTTCAAAATTCAATTTGTCACCAGCTTAGCTAGTGCTGTGTGTATCATAAGCTATGAAGGAATTGCTGGTACAACCCAGGATGTTCAGAAGTGACTCAAAGGCAAGAAAGAGCTGAATGGGTGCTGCTTCACTGACTTCCTGATTTTGATTGGATCTGTAGTATGTAGTTGAGCCTCTCCTGCAGTATCCTCCAGTGGTGACATTTCAAGGTACTGGAATTAGTCTAGGATAAATACACTGAGACTTTGGCAAATACAAACTTTTGTTGCTCAAAAAGCAAGGTGAGAGCTCTTGGTCACACTCAGCAAAAAGGTATTTCCTGATGTTCAGAGGAAACCTCCTGTGTCTCACTGTGTACTCACTGCCTCTGGTTATGTCACTGGGCACCACTGTAAGTATCTTCCATCATCTTTGCACTCCACTGATAAACTCTCCTAAGCCTTCTCTCCTCCAGGCTAATTTGTCCCATTTATAGAATCACTCTAACACAGTATCACACTAAGTTTTACTATGTTCATGAAAACTCATTAATGTTTCTGTTTATATGTCAGTCAGATTATTTACAGACCTGAAAGAAGTTGCACTTCTAAAAGTCCATTGGAAGCAGGTGTTTTGGCATCTTAGTAAAGTCAGGGTTGAGTACTATGTGTTTAAATAAATATAAAATTATTTAATACATGACTGTATTTCTGGTTGTAACAAACTTCTGAGCAGTTCAGCTTGACTTTGATCTCCATATGGAGTGAAGGACCAATAAATAGCTATGAACAATCTCTGAAGGAGAATGTCATCTACTATGATACTTTGCAATCATATTTATAATGCAAATTTCACTAAATTTGTGTACTACAGGATAAGCAGGGATGATCTTTCTTTGTTCTGACAAATTCATGCTATGCTACAGGGAAATCCCTTTATCTTATCACAGACTTTCCTCTGTGGTAACAAGGTATTATCAGTCTCATTACAGTGACATCAGATTTCAGTGGAGAACAAGTGCAGTTGCTGTAGCAGATCTCATTCAGTGCATTGTTTCAAGGCAAAGCTTTGAGATATCCTCCTTGTAATGAGAAACCTGGAATCCTTAGATCTCATAATGGCTTAGGTTTAGTGGAAGTTGTGTTAAAATTCAATTGTATTAATAAAAATGGTCAGTTAGTGCACCACCACAAGTTAGTTAAAGAATTCACTCTTGCAGCTATAACATCTCTAGAATTGCACCTTTTTCTTGTGACTTTAAAGATTAAAGGTGATTTGTTAGAAGTCAATTTCACAGAAAGCTTTGAAGAAAATCCTGGTCCAGTATTCAAAGAAGACACAATTCTTTCTTTGATGAAGTCCACCACTGTGAGATTTGACACTCAAATCCTCACTATATTTTGTACATACATGATGGATTTCTGATAGGATGTGCTGCTTTTTCATCTGGCTCTGTGTGTGTTTACATGTTGGTATTTTAGAGGACTTCTCTATCCATTCTTGTTGTCAGTGTTCTCAGGATAAATAAGAGAAAGTCTTCTAGAAGTCTTATTGTATAAATTAAATTCTAGGGAAAATATTATTTTGGTGGCTTTTTACTTGAGAAAAATGTATTTTTTTAACTGGCAGTAGTATTTAGAAATATACATCCATAGTCTTATCAGAATTTTATAAAATTTTTCTCAATGTAGATTTTCCTCTCTTCTTTAATACTTTTTAATAAACATGCAAAATTCAGTTCTGAATACTTGATGTGTTGTGATTAAATACAAAAATTCACTGAATGTAGCTTAGTTAGATTCTTCATAAGATCATTAAGAATCTTTTTCTGCAGAGTGGACAAAATCTGATAATCCTTATCATGACTTTGCCTTACATGAGCAATGTTACTGTGGGAATCAATCTCTTCAATTGAAGAATTTTTTACTTTATCTTGTTCCTTTTAAAAATGAAGAAGTAAGTTTTAAAAGGCAGTTCTCTGAGACCAGTGTGTTAAATGATCCTTTTGTGGCATGTACTCAAAAATGCCAGAGTGCTTATGGCTTATATTAATATTTTCTTCTTTCAGACATATTGACAGGTATTTTATTTCCTCTCCTCTCTTAACAACTCTTTCCTACTGGCAGAAGGTCCAGCTTCAATTAGAAGGAGTGTGTTGGAGAGAAGTCAAAGGAGTTACAATTCCTTATGGGCATGAGAATAACACAGCTTCTATGACATTATATTTGTAAAAGATTTACAGGAATTTGAATGCTATGTGATTTGATTTCTTGGAGCCTGGATCCATGATGATAGGTTAATATCCTGATATTAACCCTTATATATTTAGCTGAATTCAAGACATATCATATTGAACATCAACCATTTTTACAGATGGATTAGAAGAATGGAAAAATGTATCACTATGCAGGAGGGATATTTTTATACTTGGCTGTTGATAGATTTTCTTCTGGGCATTTGATAAGAGAAGAAGGGTGAGAGAAGGTGAGAGAATACAGATGGGAACAGCAGGAAGAGTCAGAACCTGAGTGTAGCCAAATCATTTATCAGGAAAATAAGAACTGAATGGGAAACTGGGCAGTGGGTGTGTGACAGCTGCAGCTCTGAGGCTGTGGGAGCTGCAGAGAGGAGGAAAGGTGCTAGAGATGTGCCATGTGTGTGCTTGGAAAGGCCAATGCCAGTTAAGAAGACGATTGAGGATGAAGTGCTTCAACCTCCTGTCAGGTTAATACTCTCCACTGTATTTTCAAGTGGATTCCGTGAGTTGTTATTGGGATTTCTAAGCATGTGCCTCATTCACAGATGCAGTTATCCATCCTGGTGATGGCTTCTCAACAAATAGCAGTGCTCTAAAACCTTATTTAATGCCAGCAGTTAAGGGTTGTACCCAATATGCCCTTCTCAAACCAAATCAATTAATTTTTCTTTGCTTCACATCCAGGAGAGATTTTCATATCGTTGTTTCATTTGACTAAGACAATCAGATAAGAGAGGTACCTAGACTGAATGCCAGCATTTTTTCTTTAACTGTAGAGATAGTCCTCTCAAATGAGTAAAAATTACCAGTAATCTCCAGTAGTATTTAATGGATTTGTCATTTAGATGACAGCTTTCAATTACCTGTGGTTAACCTTGCAGCTCATGAGTTCATGCAGGGCTGGATCCTTCTGCAGCATAGTAAAGAAATCCAAATTGTGACAAATTAGGTGACTCTTTTACTGAAAGCTGCATGTTTGGAGGAGTTTTGCATATATATATTTCAAAGAATTTTAAGTAGTACATTTGTTTTTCAAAAGAAATACTAAGATATCATGTGACTGTAGCATGACTACAATTTATGTATATGGTAAGAGGAGGTATTTTTCCAGAAATGCTCAGCCAGGCAATTTAAACTTCATATTGCATGCAAATTTTAATGGGCTGTGACATTCACCTCTTGAGGTACCTCTTGAGGTTTGAAACTATTGATTTATTCTATAATGAGAAAAATACTGTAGACAAATACTAGCTGAACTTGTGAATACTAAGTGGTATCATGTAGTCCTAACTGTGCTGATTCCAGGCTAGGAGTTGTGATGATCCTTTCCATTAAAAATCTGTGAATCAGTGATTCCCCAAGTAATAAATAAAGCTCTGGGAAAAATAAGTTAATATTGATGTCTCGAATTCTTATTATAATTAAATTGGCAAAGTTAGACCAAAAAATGACATTGTTAGCAGAATGAAAACCTCCTCCAGTAGATGTGGAAAAATAGAGAACTTGAAAATCATAAACTTTTCTTGATATCATGGCAGTTACATCTGGCTACATTGTCCTATGTTTTGAATCTGAAACTGAATAAGCAGTTGGAACATAATCTTTGTTACAGTCATTTGAAGCCGTCTGTGTCACCACTACTGGACATTTTCCCAAACTTTGTGTCCAGTTCTTTAGAACTGACTGAACTGATTGTGTTTTCAGTTTCAGTTTTCTAGTTCTAATGATGGATTCTCTCTTACTCTTCATATGTTTTTTTCTCAGATTTTACTAACTCTGGCTTAAATAGGTGGCTGAAAATTTGTCTGAATTACCACTTTTAGAAGTATCTTCTTCTGGATCTTTTCTGAGCGAACAATAATGTTAAGACTTGATCGTGTAATAGCGTGGCTGTCACTCTCACCCCTAGATGTTGGACCTGATCTCTTCCTCTGGGCTTAACTTTCCTTTTTCTTTCATTATTTTACAATAGGCCTGTCAATCCATCAAATTTTGGTCATTTTCTGCTATTCATTTGTGTTTCTTCATATTGATCACCCAAAGCAGGGATATTTCTCCTGCATACTATTGTAATACTGCTGTGATTTATTAGTCACCTGCTAATATGTGAACGGTTTTGAACACCAGTCTTTACTGTCAACCCAATCTAATGCTTTTCACACCACTGGGAGCATTTTTTTTCATTTATAAAGATTAAGAAAAGTGATATTAAGTGAATGGTAAGAGCAGAATATCCCTGGAGATAACAGACATAAAGGAAATTTCATAAGAAAATGCTTGTATCTAAGAGAAAAAGCTATCCAATGAATGAAATTAAGTGACATCCACTCAATAAAGACATCAAGAGAAGGGGAGGAGGATTCCCTACCATTTTCATGCTGTGTATTTAAGAAAAAAAAAAAAAAAAGCCTAATGAAATGTGATAGAATTGTCTCTACTTTTTTTTGGAGGAAGACAGCTAACAGCTTTTGACCACTAGAATTCACCAAGTTATCAAGTCATACTCAAACCACTTTGGGGTAGAGGCAGTTACTTATGGTTAGTGAAGAGTAAGAGACCTAGAATCATATACTTATAGAATCATTAGGGTTGGAAAAGATCTCTAAAATCATCTATAAAACCTACTTTTATCTAGCTATAGACCTACCACTAAACCATGTCCCTAAGCACCACATCTACATGTTCAAGCACTTTCAGGGACAGTGATTCCCCCACTTCCCTGGGCAACCTGTTCCAATGCTTGATAACCCTTTCAGTGAAGAAGCTTTTCCTAATATCTGATCTAAACCTTCCCTGGTGTATTTTGAGGCCATGTCCTCTTGTTCTGTCCCTTGTTACCTGGGGGGAAGAGACTGATGATCACTGCCCTGGTCCTGCTGGCCACCCTAGTCCTGATCCAGGCCAGGTGCCATTGGCCTTCTCGACCACCTGGGCACACCTGGCTCATGTTCAGCCACTCTCAATCAGAACCCCCAGGTCCTTTTCTGCTGGGTCCTTTCCAGCCACTCTGTCCCAGTCTGTGGTGCTGCCTGGGGTTGTTGTGACCCAGGGGTAGGAGCCAACACTTGGCCCTGTGGAAGTTCCTAAAACTGGCCTTGGCCCATCAGTCCAGATCCCTCAAACTTGAAACAGTTTGGAGTAAGCTGTAATTGCTGTTGTGCTGCTTTGTAAGGGAAGTGCATAAATTAATAAATCTTAGGCCTGAAGGTCCACTGAACTTCTTTGTAGAATACAAATCACAGACTGACATCAGTGTGATGAGCTGAAGAGAGCTTGTCTGGAGTCTGTAGGCAAAACAGACTCTTTTCAAGATGCTTTGAGTATTATTAAAATATTGTATTATTAAATCAGAAAAGTCTTACAAAAATGTTCTGATTCATGAGGCATATAATATCGAAAATGTAGAAGTACTTTGGATAGTACATATAAGGGTTATAAGACATCTGCTGTAGCACGAAACAATAATAATAACAGCTATTCTTCAGTAAGAGACATTTCCTGCTCATTGCAGGCATTTTGTTTAGGTTTTAAAATAACTTATTTTAATGTTTCAATATAATTTTATTATAGAGATTTCAGTAACTCAGCATATGTATAATTTTAATGGAAAAAAAAAAAGTCAGTGATAACCAAACAAGAAAGTACTTATTAAAGTGATTTCCTGGTACTGCTAGGCTGTTATGGCTGGAAATTGTCTATTCTGGGACAAAATCAAGTACTAAACTCTACATCTGTACCAAAACATTTTGTGTTTTGTTTGTTTGTTGAATTCATACCAAATCCGCGCTTCTCCTTCTCAGTGCCTGACAACTTCTCATTTTTTTCTTTTTCCTCTCATCATTGCAGTGCACAGATTGACACTCCTTTAGAGAAGAAGGTTGCAACCTGTTACTTAATGCAAAAGCTTTCTTTCCAACTGCTTGTCATTCTTGACAAGGCTGAGGAGTCTATTTCTACCTAATTGTGGTTGGTTTTAGAAACAGTCTCCATCATTTTCACACAACAGTAGAACCCCAAATACCTTCATGTTGTGGATTATCTTTGTAAATTAAGACAAGCAGGTGAATTGTGAAGGCGTGTTGCTGTGTATTTGTCAGTGAGATATTCAAAATACAACTCAGAAACAGTCCCTTTGCAACTCTATTGTGCTTCAAGGGGAAATATTTCTATGGGAGAGACTGTCAATATGTTTGCTGAAGTATATAATTCCTGATTCCTAAATTCTTCTTTTCAGCTGGGCTCAGGGTTTTATTCATCGTGACTCACTTGGGAGGTTTAAATAATCATGGGCTCGTCTCCCTTTCGTCCCCACCTGTCCTGTCTGCCCCTTTCCTCTGACTAATAAGTAACTCATATGTTTTTATTTCCTTGAATTTTGTCATCATGGTGACTTCTCTGGAGACAGTGCTGAGTTCAGATAATCCATTTCAATTGTGAGCTCCAGACAAGTGCAGAGGAAGACAGCAGGAAGTGATAGAAAATGGCATTTGGAGGAATAGAAAATAAGTAGTAAAGTTTTAAAACCCAAATGATGAAGAAGTAGGGAACACACAGGAAAAGAAATAGCAGCAAAAATATTTCCAGAAGTAGGACACCTTTTCATGTCCTGGACTGACAAACAGTGGGTCCTAAATATGATGGCCTAAATTCTTGATGCACCTTTTAAAGAGACACTGCACACAAAAAGGCACTGCAGTGTTAGGTGGGTAAATTCTTAATTTGAGTGATTTCTTTTTGATAAGCAAACATCTATTGCTACCACATTAGTGATGTTTCACTGGTAAGTTCATGAATTCTGTACAATCAAAGCTGCAAACTAGGATATTTTCCTGTACTCAGCTTATTAGTACACCATAGTTTGCACTAATTGAAATTTTCACAGTGAATTCTAAGTTCAGAATGTAAGTATAAAGAAATATAGTGATTTAGCCAGTTGGCACTTCTGACTTCTCAGGATTGCACTTGTATCTTCTAGCAGTGTACAGTATACATAATTTATAAAATCAAAATTTCAGGAATGTGCTCAGCCCTGTAGAAGGATGGTGTTACAAGGTGAGCTCAGATGACATGTCACCTCCAATTTTCCTCAAGATCTGAGATAGTTTTACACTGTTGTGGGTGGGTGGGTTTATTAAGTTTTGTTTGTTTATTTTTGTTGGTATTTGTTATCTTTGTTCCAGTGTGGGTTTTTTTTTTTTGGGGGGGGTGGGGGGGTGGAATAAAGTTTGGCAGTTTTGTTGTCTTTTTTTTTCCCCCCAGATTAATTGGATGAATCACAAAGAAAAGTTGTCTAAGGTCACCCAGAAAAGTTCATAGTTCAGTGTCTAATTTTCCCTAGTCTTTTTAGTATCTGATTGCATGCTGCAAGAACATATAGAAATCCCATAAGAAAAAACTGCTGCAATTTGGAAAGTTACAGTGAACAAATGGTAACTTTTAACATTAAGCAGAGGTGCAGGGGCTTTCCAACGGTTTTATTTCGGGAGGATGTAACTGGTAATAGGAAAAAGATTGCTTAGTACACAAAGTGATAAAAGCAGTTGTAAGACATAGCTAAGTGCCTTTCAAGCAGTTACATAGTGGAGGATCTCTGAAATACAGACTCTGCCTCCTCTCTTGGATTACCACTACAGCAGTGACTTGAAGAAAGCAAAAATTTATTATGTTCTGATTTTAAACTGAAAAAGTTACTTAGTGGTAGAGTACATTAACAGTGCTTAATACATAAACACAGTGGACATAGACAAATACTTCCAACCATGAAAAACTCAGCTATGACAGGCTTTGTACTCAAACCTTCAGAAGCATGAAAATAATTAAGAGTAAAGGTCATATTTTGGTAATCAAGGTGATGGGACCCATCGTGGTTTTGGGTGTTTCATGCATTTGTGAACATGGAAATAGCATATATTTCCTTCCACTTTCACTTTTGTCACAGAGACCCAACTCCTTGTTGTAGCTGGTTTCTTCTGTACTGGGGTAAAAATTTATATGTGTGTTAGAGCCTGATCCACCACTGTTGAGGTCAATATCAAATAGCCTGCTCAAAGAAAGTGTTGTCATTACAGTTCTTCCTATTGAGTGCTGTAAATTCTGGACCAGCCCAGTGAAAATGGGAGGTCCTTAGCAGAAGAAAAGCAAAAAGAGTAGAAAAGCAGTCTTCATTTTAACTTAAGCAGGTTTTGAATGCCCTAAAAGGGCAGTGAGGTATCCTCACCCTCGTTACCTCAAAGCCTTTTGAGGGAATGAAGCTTTTTGAGGGAATGAGCCTTTTGTATCACCCAGCAGGTCTGAAGGTGACCCGGGAGAGGATTTGCAACACTGCTGAATATCATCAGTTGTTCTTTGAATATCCAGCTCCAGGAATGGAGCCCAAAATCCCACCTTCCAGCATGTGCTCTTTATAAAACAGATGAGGACTGTCAGGTGTGCAAGATGTGAAGTGTGCTGGACTGTCTGAGCAGCTCAAAGCAGGAGCCAGTTGCCTGGGGCTGCAGGACATAGTGCAAAGGTGTAGCAGCAGCTACAGACTGTCAGTGGTGTCATGAGGAAGTAAGGGGAGAGAGTGAGATCCCTGGCGGAACATGGTTTGGAGGAAGAGAAAGAAAGAGATCTTCAACCATCTGCAGCTTAAATAGCTGTGATCCCTGGTCCCTCAGAGCCAGTTCTTCCAAATCAGGCAGATCCCAGTACCTCCATCCTGCTGTTAGCCTTTCACACACAAGCCCCTCCAGCCACCGCTGCCCTTGAAATGTTGATAACCTGCTCCTGCCCCTTCTGCAGTTCCCAACTATTGGTGGTGCCACTACAAAACTGGATAGTGCTTAATCCTGTTGAAGCCTGGAAATGCCTTTGAGCCATTTGTCAGGAAAATGTGAACAAAGACAGCAGGCAAAAATGTGTCTGTGGCCTGACTGGAGTGTTCCTGGGATAGGCATTTGTCTGTCAGGAGAGAGCACAGCTCAGAAATCATGCTGCAGCTTCTGACTGACTCTGCTTTATACTTTTTATATTGCTATTCTTCTACAATAATAAATAAGTATTTTTCAGGTGAAGATATAGTATCAGGTCTTGCACTTCCTAGGCAGAGTGCTCAGCCATCACATGCTATTAGGAAAATGTGAGCAATGCTGCTGTCTTCTGCTCTTAGTTTTCTGCTTTTTTGAGCTTCTTGCTGTCCATGCTTGTGGGCAGTGGCTAAGTACATCTCCCAGATTAGTAGACACAAATTTTAGACCCATAGATGCCTGACTTTGTGAGTCTTAGCTGGAGCTGGCAGGCATTTACAGAAAGAGCTGAGCAAAGTCAGCAAGTGTACAACAGCAAACTCAAAACATCCCAGGGTTTGGTGTTTTTTTTTTTTTTTTTCAAAAGAAAGCAGAAGTTCTCAGGTACCATTAGATATGGAAGGTGTTACAGTGAAAATGTTTGGATTCAGCTCTAATGTTTGGATTCTGCTTAAATTTTGTCTATTTGAGTTTTGGATGCCTGAGTACTATTTTACCTCCCTAAATATGGACAGATGAAATATTTCTGTGGAAACCTGAGGAACACATCATTACTTTTACATTGCAATAGAATGTTTTATGTTAGAAATTCCTTCTCATATCTACAAATGGATTGGGTTTTTTACTTTTAATTTCATTAATACTGTATTAGGATCCAAAGGAGTTAATGATGTAAAGATGTAATGGACACTGAATTTTGAAAATTAGTGAATATACAAATTCAATTTTTTAAGAAAGAAAAGATAATGGAACTCAAAATGTATTCTAGTTCTTTATTTGACAAATGTAGATTATTATTGAATTAAAGGCTTCCCAGACTACTAATAAATATTATTTGATAAATTTAAATAATGCTGGAGATTCGTACGGTAATGTACAATTACAAATACAATAAATTGTAAATCTCATTATGTTGGTCTTTAGAAATCCTTTCTGAGAAGAAAGCAGATGATGATTATAATGCAAATTGTGGTGTGCAAACTAAATATTATCTAGTAAAGGTGCTATTCTGTTTAGATTTTATGATTCTTGTTTTCTCAGATAGGTAAGTCTACTGAATTAATTTTAAAAATAAATAGTCTTATTGAGTTTCTGTGCCTGTTGTAGATTAGGTTAAAGAGCTAATTCTTTTGTTGGTTTCTTTGTTTTTAATTTGTTGTTTAGTATGATGTCATTTATATGTGGAAATGCAGGAGAGTGCTTTCCTGCACTCTTTCCTCTTGTTTTGAAATTTTTATTTCCTGCAGTGATTGTTTACTCTGGAGAAGTGGGAGGAAAGGTGATTTGAACTGGTATGAACCAGTGGCTTTCTGGCTTCCCTGGCACCTCCTGTGGCCTTAATTTCATTAGATCAGTCATGACTGTCCTCTTGAGCTGACGTCCCATCTCTTGCCAAGATGCTGATGCTCACAACCGCTCTGACACCCCTGAGTGACAGCGCAGTTTCAGAAGTGTGACTTTTCCTTGGCATATGCAGCACAGGATGGAACTGTCTCCATGCCCAGGGTGGATTCCCAGAGCAACAACAATGTGCTTGTGGGAAGGTTAATTACAGCTGCGTTGGTGAATGAAGAGTTCCAGGAGCTGTGTGGTAACTAATGTCATCTACCTGTGCCTGTCAATGAGGAGATGCTTGGTTTGGGAGAGAATATAATTCCCTGTGGTTTTGAATTATGCAGCTCATGAAGCAACACTTTCTGCAACACTCGGGGCAGAGGAAATTTTATCAGTGTTATTTCAATCAGATTCAGACTTGGGCCATAGTACAGGATGCTGCCCCACTGCCCCACTACAGGTCTGGGAGCAGTGGTGCCTTTGAAGCACCTCAGGGGATACTTTCCTTGGCCAGTATGGGAATCTGACAGCAAAAATTTCTCAATTCTCACTCAATATTTATTATGAAGGTTTCCTCTGATTTCATTAGTGCAGTAATATAATGTCAAAATTTATAACTAGTCTCAAAAATAGATAAACAGGGAAGTAACAGCCCAAGGTTTATGAACAGCCAATGTGTTATCCCTTCCTCCCTGACTGACCTCATCACAAGGAGACTGTAAGGAACTGGGACACAGAGTGAAAAGTTTCAGACCAAATCCTTACAGACTTACTAGAATCCATGTTATTGGTATCTGACAACAGATACGAGAAAGTGTAATCTTCGTTTTAGCCCTGCAAAGGTATCAATGCATGATGAATATATTGAGAGAAAACTCTGAAACCCCTTGGAAGGAAATCTACAGCTGTCATCTTCAAGCTGTAACTAAACTGTTCAAGGACAAAAGGGATTGAACTGTCAGATGAAGTTTAATAAATGCATCTTTCAGTTAGTTACCTTTTCCATTTTTTTACTTGTTGAGTCTCAGATGATGTCTCAAGTTGAAATGGACCCATAAGGATTGTCAAGTCCAACTCCCTGCTCCTTGCAGGATTACCTGTATCCAAAGTGTTTGTTGCACTGCTCACCATAGTGAATTTCTACAATTCTTTTGTAGAAGCACAAGAAGTGTTTTTTTTTTTTTTATTTTTTTGGCTTTATAGTGTAAAGTGTAGGTAAAATCCTTAGCCATGTAAGAAATAAAACAGAAGGGTTTTTGAGGCAGGAGGCAGCTTGGGAATCTATTCAGATAAGGCACTGGGATACTGTCCCACCATTTAGTCTCAGCATGGATGATACCAGAGAGGAGTGTATATTGCAGGGTTTGTACACATTGCTGCCCACCTTTTATCAGGCTATGACTTTATTTACAAAAAAATATGGAAAGAAAAACAAATAGAGTTGAGACAACAAAATGTGTACTGAGCTTAGGAATGCTTTTATCCATTCTCTTTTTTTTTCTTTACCTACTTTGATTTTATGCCTTTCAGAATAACATCCATCTGTCTGTAGGAAGTGCATTACTGTTTCTTTCTGACACTGTGCAAGTGATAAATACTAACAATATTTCCCTTGACCTGCAATGAGAGTCAGGAACATTTAGAGAAATATACTCAGTGAAGCAGAAAAGGCCTCATATGATGATTGGAATTTTAGCCTTTGGAAGACTGTAATCACATTTTGCAAATGCATTTGCAAATTTCTCTGTGAAATAATTGAGAAGATGGAGAATGTTAAATTGGATGTACAAAAATGTTTGATTTTTCTTTTTTGGTTTCTGTGGTTTGGTTTGGTTTGTTTTTTACAAGGAAATCTGTTTTAAAAAGATCATCTTTAAAATATATCTAATATTAAATGAGATGTCACGGTGGTTATTTCTTAGTCCAAGCTTAGATCATTCCAGTGATGGATGCAGAATAATTAGATATCCTATTTCTTGTGTGATGGAGCCTTGTGAGATGGGTTAGCTGCTCATCAGCAGGGATAGCCTGTAAAATGTTTGAAGGACATCACAGAGGTCACTTACTAAAAAATCTGTCAACATTCTGTCAATATTTTTGTGTATCCACTTAGTTTATACTGCAGCATTTGAGTTTGCTTAGTCTAAATTAAAAAAAAGAAA
Source organism: Vidua macroura (assembly GCF_024509145.1). Lineage (NCBI taxonomy): Eukaryota > Metazoa > Chordata > Aves > Passeriformes > Viduidae > Vidua > Vidua macroura. Next base: position 62,800,292 of record NC_071574.1, read on the forward strand.
AGAAAGAAAAAAGTAATATAATTAATAAGAGGTAGATATAAGGGTTTTTTTCCTAATTTTATTTTATTTTCCTAATACCATGTAGAAGACCACAGAAATATCCATGAGTTGGGTGGGCAGTCACTATTATCAGTAAGTGTAACTGCAATAATCTACATTAGTGTCATTACAGATAAGCATCTTGTCAGGGTGCTCTCATTCCTTGTGAATGGAGTCAGTCTGACCTTTGAGGGGACAAGGGGGTGAACAGTAATAAATGCAGCATCTTCATGTGAATAAAACTTGTGAATGAAATAATACCCTTCCACAGCTTCAGTCTGGTATCTGGAGAACAAATGTAAATTCTGTGTTGAAACAACCTGAGCAGGGCACGCCATGGGTTACTGCTTTGTGTGGATAATGGAGATGCAGTGTTGAAGTAATGCTTTTGGACAGCTAAACCAGTATGTAAAAAAAATGTGTATGCTCTCTCTAACAGTATTTTTATTTCCAAAAGCCTTGAAAGTTTCCTTGGGGGGACAGGAAGTGTCCAGTGGGGAAAAAAGCACTATAGCTGTCTGCTGTTATGATAATAGGGAGTGACTTCAAAGGCAGGGACCCTTGTCAGTAGGTTTTGACCCAAAGCTCCACTTGCCCTTAGTAAGGTTTTGTCTCCAGACTTATATGTAAAGGCTAGAAAAGCACATATGTTTATGCAAAAGACATGAACACTGGCTGCTAAGTAAGTGTCTGGCCTGCTGCCATCGTTGGGAAATCTACTACAATAGCGTATGTTGGCGAGAAAACATGTTTATGTAAATGACCAATTTGTCGACAAGGAATGCTGAGTGGGATTTGTCTCTCTGAGCATGCCTGAGGTTAGAAGACTGGAAGATTAGGCTCGTCAATAGTAATTACCCTGTCTTCTTCCAGCCCTTACAGGGAGAGAATGATACCCCGAGCTCTTTGCTGCTCAGTACCTGCTGCCATGTGATAATTGCTTTGGCTCAATCAAACCTTAATTAAAACGTTATTGATAATTTGTCTGGAAAAGCAACACTTGCTCAAATTTCTTAATGGGAGGTCAAATCATGTCATCCTTTACCTTAATCAGCTAAAACTTTAACAGAAATAAATTAAAATTTACTGTGGTCTTTTTGCTTTCCTGTGGAGGTGTTGGTCAGTGACAAAGGGTACAGGATGATAAACAAGGACATTAGGGATGGCACGGAAAAAAGATATGTATGTATACAGATAGCACTTTACAAATAGGATAACATAACAATTGCTTAGCAACTGTAGCTGGGATGAGCCAGCTCAGTGATTTTTGTTCTTCTACATAGCTTTCATGAATTACTCTTAGTTTTTGATTCTGAAGTGTAACAATAAAAAACTTTCATGTATTGCTCCAGTAGGAAAAAAACCCATAGATCCATATAGTAAAACTCAAAACTGCTCAACCTACCCAAGTTTGCACAAAATACATATTTCAAGGGATTTTAAAGAAAAATCACTGAGGTTGACTTCATTCAGGTTGCTTCATGAACAAAGGTTTTCTAAATCATAGCATATTTCTAATGTATTGTCCTATGTTTGGACCTTACAATTTGTAGAGTTGATTAAATAATGTGTTTCAGGTTCATTTGATTTGCTGAAAATTGTAGATAAATTTTGTGTTGGCAAAGTAGGTAAATTTCATATAATTTCAAATTTCATCGCCACGTTAGACCCTAACAACCATTTGCATATTTTTAAATCAGTAGTAGATGCATGTAGATGTTAAAGATGCAATCCTGCTGCTTTCCTCCCTGGCAGCTCTGAGTCTCTTGTCAGAGAACATCACCATTTGGGTCAGGTCTGTACCTGAAGGCAACATACCTTGGCAAAAAAATCAGTGTGCAATGGTGCCAGTGTAAAACAAGGCTTTTGTAGTAGCTGTTATTATTGTATATACTTTTTTGATTTCTGGTTGAAAAGACCCTTTGGAGAAAACATGTCATTGACAATGCCCAGTTTATCTTTTGTGTAATCTTACAACAAATGTGTCATCAAATGTCTTTGCTGGATATATTTTGGTAAACTATGACTAGTTTTTGCCCAGCTTGTACAGGTCTTTGAATAAGCATCCTGCAAGTTTATAAGACGTTGTCTGCACCTGCATTTTCTGTGGGTTTTCACATTACATGGTAGTTAATTTGTAGATTTATGTATTGTGGTATTTCTCTTCTGAGGCTAAAAAGAAACTTATTTTTTTAAATAGCCAAGAAAGAGCTCATAAGTTCCATTATGAGCTTGATGGAACTGGAGGGTTCGGATCTGTAAAAAGTGGTGAAGTAGTATCTGACTAGCAAAGATACTAATGCTGCAAGAAAATGTTATAAGCACATTAAGGACTGATTCAGCTAACCACTGTTGTCCACAGGTACATCCTTATGTGTGGGTGTTTTGTGTTTTGGTGGGTTTCTTTTTTTTTTTTTTTTTTTTGGTTTTGGTTTTGGTTTTTTTTGTTTTTGTTTTGGAAAAAAAAAGGGCAACTAGCACGTTAACTTCAAATTAAGTTTATTCAGAGCATATAAGCACTTTCAAAAGCTTAACGATTGTGCCCAGGGAAAGCATTGGCTAGGTTCTGGTCTGAGACATCATTATCAATCGTTCATTCTGTATTGATTTTAGAAGCTTTTCCAGCTGTTATTTTGGAAGGCACATTTTTTTAATTTGTAGAGTGATTTTCATCTTAAGCCTCTATCTTCACATCAAAGTCTTAACATTCTGCTTGGTTTCATGATTGAGGCAAATCTCTCTGGGAAATTTATCCCAGTATATATCTATCAGATGGGGTGGGGATTTTCTTTGCTCTCATAAGTAGATTATGTAAAAGGCCTAAATTGAGTCTCATTAGTGATGGGTATTGGAAGGCCAGTTTCCTCATTCCCTTTGCACCACTAATTAGCAAAAAATGTTACTGCAAGCTCCAATATGCTTTTGTGATCTATTTTTTGTAGCTGACATAACTGAAATACACTTTACACTTAAATGTTGTTCCCCATTATATCAGTGTGTTGTATAAATCATTTACAGACCATAAATCATTTATCATTCCCCTCTATTTTTGTGATTACAAAGGTATTATCACCATCACCATCATCTTTACAGAAAAGTGCAATAGACAGGAAAGTGAAGACACTTCTTCATTGTGATTCCCTGGCAGAGTGAGCCCCAGAAAATGACAGCTCCTGGAGCAGGATGGGTGGTCACTGGGGTGCAGTTTGTACTGCTGAATCGTGCTGCCTTGCTGGGAAGAGAGGGAAAAAAAGGGTTTAATAGGAATTGCTCAGTGGCCAGAGGCAACTGCTTTAGGAAATGGGACAGTATTTATTGCTAGATGCATATAGCTGTTGTATTTTCTTGCCAAGGCAGTGAAAGCATAAACATTCAGCCAGATTTCTCTTTATTTGCATGCAGTTAAGGGGACTATGCAATCTGTTGGGGGCTAAATCTCTGTGAACAGTGGCCATTTTTAGTTGCAAGAGTACTGCCTTCTCCAGCATATTTCTGTAATTTCTCATTGCACTAGGCCTACTTTCCTGCTTTGAATCCACCTAGTAGGTGACCAGTTTCCAGACATATTTTTTGGAAGTGGCTCTGTTTCAGCTATAGTGATACCCATGTTTTAAGTAAGAAATCTGTTTGCACGTTAACCATATTTGCTACCCCAGTGAAATCCTGCTTCAGCATTTCTTCCAATATTCACTTTGGTATTGTAACTGATATTTGAAGAAATAGAGAAGTGAACACTAATAATATGTCAAAGTCAGGCAGTAGCAGTTGATATAAAAATTAAACATTTGTTTTTATCCCTTCCGGTAATTTTCATTTTGGATATAGTGCATTTTGCTTTTTAATAAGTAACTTTTATAGTCTCACTAATATAAAACAATTACTCCTCTTTGAAAGCAGCACTATTCCATCTTCTCCTTTACTCTTCTGAGGCCTGTAGCCTTAGTAGCTCATGTTCATTTCATCTCTTGTCTGTTGTCTTGTCTGTTTTCAGACTTAACCCCAACTAACCAGTTTGCAAAACTTTTTTCTCATTAGTTATATGATCTAAACTATTTAACATTTGAAATGTGAAGCACATGTAGTGTGCCTTGGGCTCATCTGGTGTAATTTGTATTTCTTTGTGATCTTCTTTTTCCAGCTAAAACCAGATGAGGAGAAAACCTCAATGTTGTGTGTGTCATTGAACAGGAAAGTGAAAATGGAATCCAGAACTGATGTCCTCTTTTAGCTTAAGCACAAATCAAGCCCAGGCTAAGATAAAAATGACCAATCCCAAAGGGTTGGGGGTTTTGCCATTAACATAGTATCCTATTTTGTATCAACTACATTAGTTATAAAGAAAAAATATATTATGTAAAAAATATATTATGTAAAGCTTAGCATAAATGCTTTCCATTTAGCCTGTTACTTTGAGATTCTGTATTATTAGTCTGATGCTTTTGTGTCCCATCATAATTTGACCAATGTGACATAAAAGTATTAACAAATTTCTTGAAGCTGTAAAATGGGTTTTTCTGTAAAAGATAAGCCTCTCAGGTGTGTACCATATTAATAGACAAGATCTGAAGGAGAATGTAAAGCTATGCATGGTGTTTTGGATTCTAGTAGATGGAAAGTCCTAAGCACTTTGTACAGTGAAATTTTGCCATCAAAGAAGTTATCCAGCAGAAATTCTTTGCAATGCCCATATACCACGTAGCTGTAGTTGTCAAATAATACAGCAACCATCTAGTTTACTTCTTGACAAGCTTGGATGCGTGAGAAAAGTCAAAATAAAGTAATTGAAATCAAGTGGAACCTCCTACTCTGGGAGGTTCTATAATTCTGTATTTTGAAGTCAAAACTGTTGCCGAAAATTGCAATCCTGTGTTTGTGCCAGGACAGCATCTCACACTGTGAGTCAAGGTCATCTGAGCTGCCAAAGTTCTGTTATAGTCAAATTAATAATTTTCTTCATGGCAGTATAAAATCTTAAACCAGGATTTGCAGGGGGACATCAATCTATTTATTTAAGTACTAATCATATTTCCCCCAGCTTCTCAGGGTTGGAAGTTGCCTTTATTGATATTTGTGATACAGTGTTTGGCTTGCAGATGATGTATATAAGCTTTTCAAGTCCTCTTATACTTTATAGTCAGCTTTTGTGTGTTCCTTCTAAAGGCACATTCTTTCCAGTGAGTCAGAAATACAGATCTTCCAATAGAAAGATTTTTACAGCAGTGTTCTCCTGCCTAAGCCCCTTATCTGTTCTACAACTGTCTACTGAAGAAATTTCAAAATTTTCCAAAACAGTCATCACTGAACAAGGAAATGAAAATTTGTTGAAATAAAAGAGAGTAGTCAGAAGAATGTGCAGAAACAGACAAGCTTTTTTTTGCTCTTCTTGCAAAGGTGTTTTATGTTCCTCCAAATATTTGTTTCATTTTCAAACCTGGCCTCTAGTTGAAAGTTTGTTTTACATAAGTGATTTTTTAGCAGAGGAACCCTAAATAACATGGCTTATGTTTACTGGAGGACTCTGACAGTAAGTTCTGCTAGAACGTTTTAAAGCATTTCAGCTATCAGGTTACTGGAAGAGTTTTCAAGAGAACCTTTTTTTCTTTGAACCTGGACTCAGGGTCTCTCAGTCCTATTGTTATGGTTCTTGAATTCTGAAAAAAGCTTTGGGGAAGTACACAAGGACAATACTACTTAGTTTAATGCACATATTAATTGAAGTTTTCCTTTTTCTATGTACTAATATTTAAAGGAAAGAGTCACAGTGGTCCATTTCAGGATGGCTTGGGTCCTTCGTGATTTTTGAAGTTTGTGGCAGTTGTTTGGTCATTTTGGAGAAAAATGTTGAATTTTCAAACTGAACCTGGAGAGTTTAACTATATTTGGCATGGAGTGATATGCCTTAGCAAGAATCAATGTTATATCTTTGTGGCCTTTAAGAAAAGGTTATAGTTTAACCGGGCTTTTAATTTAAGGGTATTCTGTTTCTATTAAGGATTTCTGCCACTGGTTATTTGCAAAAAACCCCAAATGCAAACTCAAAATCTCAACACCAAATATCTCAGCAATATAAGAAGCCTTCTGAAAGTTTGATCATAGAATTATAGAATGGTTTTGGTTAGAAGGGACCTTTCAGATCATCTAATTTCAACCCCTCTACCATAGGCAGGGACACCTTCCAGTAGACCAGGTGGCTCAAAGACCCATTCAAACTTGCCTCAAACACTTCGAGTTATGTTATTCCTTTCATAAGTAATTAACTTATCATAGCTATAAAGAAAAAAGCCTTTATATTAGGACTTAATTAATTTAAATATTAGGTTCATTATGAGTTATAAAAATTCCATTAAGTAATCACAGTAGAAATCGCACTGAGACCCACTTTTTGATTTTTCTATTGATCATAATTAATCATAGCTAGAATAATTTTTAAGGTGACTAAATGACTTACAAGAATATGTATCAATGGAAAAGGTATGCTTAGATACCTTAGAAAAATATATCCTGTGCTTACTGTACTCTGTAATCTTAAACTTCAGAAATGCATAGGCTAAAACATGCTGCAATCCCACCAAGCACCCTGGTCCATTCAGTAATGATGTGGATAAAATCTTCATTTCTCAGAGCACAAGCATTGCTTTAAAAATATTAAAAATGGTTAAATGAAACCACAAGGAGCCTTGAACATTTTGTCCTCTCTGTGAGATTTGCTGTAACACTCTGGCTGTTGTAAGCAGAACCAGAAGTAACAGGAATGTTTTAAACAGCCAGAGGAGTTGGAACATCCGTAAATAATCGAGAGGATGAAACTGACCTTGACTGAAGTTTGGGTCGTTATGTAGTCTTGAGTTAAACAGAATCTTATGTTTTGCTTTACTTATATGGAGCCTGACTCAAAGCTGAATCTTCCCATATCCTCCAGTGGGATCTGAATAGGTTTCAGATGAATCTCCCATGGCTGTTATGAAGGTTAATAAGTTAATGTTCGTGCAGTGCATAGAAAATGTGAGGTAATCCCTACCCGGTGAAGATGTTGAATTTAGACACAGCTGTAATCCCAAGGACAGAAGCGAGGGTGAAAGGTTGAGGCAAGTTACATATCTACAGGATGATGACCATGTCATATGAAGCACACATATATACTGCTGTGTCTAGTGGTAAGTGAGAAGCAATAGATTCCTTAATCTTTCTTATCCAATAAATCTGTCTTGTCTGAAATAAGCCTTCGAAAAAATTTAATGAGCAGCAGCTTCTAAGTGGACAACTGTTTCATGCTCCTTGTACCACATGAGTATGGTCTTCTGTTTTTTAATAAGAATGAACTGTGTCTTTGGAAAAGAAATAACTCTCATTGAAAAAATATGTAGGTAAGATATTGTTGGATTATGCTAAATATTAGGGATTCAAGGTGAATGCTTCCATTTTGGGGCTTTTTTAACCTGCATCTAGGCTAATGATGCTAGCATGTAGATTTTGTCTTACCTAAGCTATTCTAGACTTGCAAAAATTTTATTATTTGTCAAAAGACTAGCTGTATGAGTAAGGTCACATCATGGAATGAGATACTTTTGGGTAAGTTCTTTGAAAAGGCAGTTTACTTCCTAAGTCAAATAAATGTAACCCCATTGCATTTGGGTTCCCAGTCATAATATGCCACCTTTGAATCTGAAGGATTCCCTTTAGGGGAGGAAGCCAAGAAGGAAAGATAATGAAGATGGGAGAGGGCTGGGCTTAGAGAATATTCAGAGGAAAATTGTGCTTTCACATGGTGATTTTGTGTTTAGAAAAGTGAAACCTGTTAGTATTCTTGGCCGATAGAACAGTCCCTATGGGTATGTTAAAAGAGGAAAAGAGTATCTCATTAATTTTCACTTAGTGAGTACCTTTAAAGATGTTTGGCTTCTTGCTTTCTCTTACCCTTCTGTAGAGAATACCTTAAGAATCTGTAGCATCAGAAAAAATCGTAGTTTAAACAAAATATTAATATGCTTTTGCCTGGAAGCAGACATACTGTTACATTTTGCACTAAGCCATTAAGTCCTTCATTTTTGTTGTGGTTTTTTTTTTTAAAGAGAATGTTGTTTCCAAAAGGTTGTTGCCTTGTTTTAAAACTTGACATTTCCTTGCCTCAGTTTTTCAGTGAAGTTACAATTGAGATCAAGGAGGGTAGTAAACTTTAGAAATAAAAATCAGGAACAGCTGCAAGGTATGCTTTACAGCCAAAGAGGATCACTCATCATCTCTGCTTCTAAAAGCCATGGGGTAGCTTCTGTCCTATACATGTCTTTGAAGAAAAATGTAAAGATAGCCAAAGACGCTGAGAAGCAGTCTTTTAATCCTGCCTCTTCCACCAGCTATTGAACAGAAGAGCTTAGGGAATGCATTGAAGTGCTGTAATAAATAAACATATTTGGCAGTGGATAAAGTTGACTGGACACATCTCCCTCCAGAGATGAATAATACAGCCCTGTGTGGCAGCCAAGGGGGCCAGTTAAGAATGATCTGAGCTGTTGGGAGCCCCTGGAAGATATTAACAATTGCATTTAATGCTTATGTAGCACTTTCCCAATATTTAACTGGATTACTGGAGGCTTGGAACTTAAAGGCTTCTGGTGACTTAAAACACAAGAATAGCTGAAATCCATTGAAATAAAAATGCCTACAAAGTAGCACAATGTTCTCTGCCTAAGCCTCCAGCTCTGTACCAAGAACATGATAAAGAACAAATATAACCAGAGGGCAGAAGGTTCCTCCTCCCTTTGGACACATCTTAGGGCAAGAGCACTCAAACAGGAGCAAAAGAAGAAACAGGTCTTCTCAAAGTTCAGCTTGACCAAATGTGAAGCTTGTTACATACAGAGTGTCCAACAGGTCATATACTAAGCAAAAAAAAAAAAAAAAAAAAAAAAAAAAAAAAAAAAAAAAAAAACCACAAAAAACTCTAGAGATGACATATTGATAACAATGATAGATAAAGAACTTTTTTAACATGATAATAAATTAAATTCAAGTTCTTTTTATTGAAAATGTAATCTGACCCTAACATGTTTATAAAAAGGGCCAATAGGGAAGACATAAAGTAAGGCTGAAATAAAGCCAGTCGATGTGAAAGGAGAAATATGTCATAGTCTGTAAAGCTGGGAAGAGCAGACAAGAATTTACTTTTCTCTGAAGTGGAAGTGAAGAAGATGGTAAAGGATTTTGGTGGTACAAAGAATCATCTCCCTGGGTTCCCTGAACACTGATGAAGCTAAGAATTGTAAAATAGAAAATACTGAGCAACAGATCCTAAATAAACATCCTGCTAATATGAGGTACAGACCAGATAGCAGGGGTTTGAAGCAAATCAAATCAGACATCTTTCATAACACATTAATAGCAAAACATTATTGCCAGCAGATCCCATGGCAATAGAAAACAAAATGTACAGATAGCAAAACTATGGGATTGGTCTGCATGTGTTGTCAAAGAGTTGATTCAAGTATTTGTAATTGTCATTAAAGTTCCCTAGTACTTCCTAATGTGGGACTTTTAAGTTGCTTATAGTTCTGGCTGGATTTAGGTAAAATTAAGACTGAATTTTTATTTTCCATATCTGCTACTTGTTTTTTTTTTTTAATATTAGGTAGTAAACAGTCTTTGAAGGTTAGATATCAATCTTTTGCCAGACAATGAAGAAGGTATGTGGGACTATATGCAAGAAAGAAAGGAGCACATGCTCAAAGACTAATTTGTGATGAATACCTGAGATGCTGAGCCAAGAAACTTCCGAGTAAGTTTTGACAATTACAGCTCCAGCATTTCTGGTCCATATCTCTGAGACAGGAGTACTGGAATATTAGGAGCTGAATAAACACATCTGTGAAAACATCTGTGAAAACTGTGAACAAACAACATGTTGGAGCCCAGTTTCAGTGACTTTACTTGTCGTGTACATTAGCATCTAGCTGCAGGAGTAAACCCACTGGATTCATTGGATCTGCTCATACAGCAAGAGGTCTCTCGCTGTGAGTGAATGTAGAGAAGGGATTCTCTAGCACTAGACCAGACAGAAGATCTGGCAATAAGAAAAATTAATTTTTCATTATTTCTTTCTGATTTTGAGTTCCAGCAAGTTCTGCTAAAGATAGCAGAAAATTATAGAAATGCAGAGGGAATAAATACTGAGGTAGCACATCATGATTTGGTTTCTTTTGGTAATGCAAAAAAAGACATAATTTGATGCTAAGAGCACACTGCAAATACAGCCACACATAAACCACGTGAGCAGGTATGTGCATGGCTGACCAAACAAATAGAATTGTGCTTGGTCAACCTGATTAAATGATGACACATTCTGTGTTGCTTTCCAGCAAGACATGATGTGTGGTTTCATCATACACGTGTAATGTGTTACATGGGTTGGTAGTCAACATAGAAGTGCTTTTGGTAGAAAAAATCAAGAGGTGCTGTTGTAAATACTAAGGAAAACATATTGTATCTGTATTTCTTGATATTTCTTCTTTGATATTTTCTATCAGATGAAATATATTATGTTTTATAAACATAAAATCCAATCAAATGTGCACTGAAATTTTATCTTAATTGTAGCCTTTTCTATTCTACGGAATTGATTTCTTAGCTTTTCTTCCAAAGATGAAGCCAGAAGGTTATACTTTGTTTTCAGCAACAATCTTGAGAGGCTTTATTCATATGTTTGGAACATGTATGTATAAAAGTGTATAGATCTCTGTAAGCACAAAACTCTAACCTATGTCCATAGTAATGATGAAAATTCAGTTGTTGCTTCAGTAAACATGTACATGAGATGCAGTCCCATGCAGTCTGCATCTACTTGCATGTGTAATTATGCAACTTCTTAAAAATTAAGTCATTCATTATGGTTACTCTGTCACTGACAAAATGGTCATTCATCTTAATGTTTCAAGAGCCTGCTTGACAGTATGTCCATTAGTATAATAGAGTTAGCAAGTTTATGATTACAAAAACTCTTCAATCCCCAGGTAGTTGGGAGAGCTGATAAATTGTAGATAATGCAGGCAACACTGGAAGCACGAGCACCTGAGTCTTTCTGGGCTGAATTCAACTGCTGGAAGCTTCTCTGTCCTTTGGAGAACTGTCATTTGCTTAGTTTTTGGGTTTGGAGGTTTTTTAACATGAAAAAAGTGCAGAAAAGTAGCATTTCCATGCCATAGTCCTTAATCAAGCTGAGAAAAAGGGTAAAATACTCTTGGGCTTTCTTTATAACTAGAGGAATTTTATTAAAAGGTTTAAAGTAACCAACATTTTTGAAGAGTCTTTTTTTTACTGAAAAAACTTTCCTATGCTATAAATTAGCAATCTCCAAGGCTTGTATTTACTTAATTTTCTAAGCAATGTAATATGGCTCAAACATCACACAGAGATATTTTCACACTGCTGAGAGAACCTTGTAATTTTTGGGATTTCAATCATACTATATTTTCAAGATGCAAATATTCCTATTTTTATAATATATACGGTACTGAATTCAATATTGAAGTTCCTCATATTGAAAATATTCATAATAGTGTTATGATTGAGTCCTTACAGTCAGGTATCTTAATTACTTCTCTGTATTGCTGCAGTGTTATCAGGATAATAGACTGTAGATTTATTTTTTCAGTGATTTTTCAGTCTGTTTATAAATATGCTGAAGCATTTTGCATGCTATGCAGTCCAATTGCTTTATTCTGAACTAGTTATTATACAAATCCAATGTGAAGTTCACTATCTGCAAGATTTTTCAATTGATGCTATTTCTCAGCTTGTTTCATGTCAGATATGTTTTTGAGTGTGGTCTTCAAATACAACTATTTTACAACATAATTAGAAATCAAAAAGAGAAACAAAAAGTGTACAAATGCCCAGTGACTTGGTGGAGGGTGTGCCAAATTTTTTTTTGTGACTTTTTCTAGTAAAAGTTTGTATTCAATGGTAGAATCTCACAGCGGATCTCACTGGGAAGAGGTTGGTGTCTTAATTTTCATCATCCACACAAGTTCTTCATACTGTACCATGAATCTGGGAGGTTATCATGTCCACTGCCAATTCCTTTTTCCCTTGCTACTGTAAAATGGTGTTAAAATTAAGGATGATCTCAGTGGATTGCAGATTGATCTCAAGCCCTATGTGGACCTTGTCAAATGATGCATTTCTCTTTGGAATTTTGGTATAAAAAATTTGGTTTAAAAGTTGTAAATCTGTTTCAGAAACAGGCTTCAGGCAAATGTCATGCTTCTCTTCCATCCTCTTAATACCTGCTGAGATGGAACCTTATTTTTATTTCTTCAGTGGGCCTTTTTCTTGATTAAAATTATGAAGTAGCAATGAATTCTTTCAGCATATATCTGCACAACGTTTGGTAGTAATCATGTAATCTGTCTGATTCCACAGGCTGATTACAAAAGCAGGTGTTCTGACTGATTACATGAAACAGCTTCCCTTTGCAAATAACTGTCATTAAGGAGCAAATTGTGCTCCATGCTAGTTTAATTCCAAAGTCATTCCATTAAAATTAATGGAACATTTTTGGATTTCAACCAAGATAAGTTGTTTAGTGAACAGTTCAGATGGAAAACTGACAGTCATATATATTCGTGATCTCACTGTATTTTTTTTGTCCTCCAGCTGTTGTCCTAAAGCCAGAGAGAAATGTTTTGGTTGCACAGAGTGCATTTTCTGAGATGCAGACTAAAGAAAGGAGCTATGTAAAGTGTCATTTTTGTTTGTTTATTTTAAAGAGCAGGTATTTCAAGTCTGGAATAAACAAAGTGTTTCACTTTGTTGATGTAATTGATGGCACTGAAAAATTGCCTGAAAATAGGCTTCAGGGAAAAAATACAGCCCATGAGTCCTTCATGAGCCCAATTTACTTGCCACTACTGCCTCTGCAATTCCTAATGTGGTTAACGCTCGTCCTTCACAGCTGATGACCTTTCTTCAGCTGGAATATGATTCCATTAATGTAGAGATAAATGAAGGCTACTTGGATATTAATGGTGTCCCAAAATCTTCTGATAAAACCTGAAGTATTCATACACAGCCCCACCATGGTGGATTTGTTTGATAGGATGCTGAGTGTTGAGTGTGGATGGTGTTAGTATGACTCTCACCAGTGCCTCTTGATCTTGAGACTGTTCTGCTTTTTGACATGAACTACATTTTACAGCAAAAGGGGACATGTGCAGTGAACCCTATACAGGAAATAAAGTTGCCCCATTTTGAAGGTTTAGATCATAGTGGTTTTTATATGAGCAGTATAGGCAGCATAATATTGAAGGCGTAATTAAATCTGGGGAAAATCCAGCAACCCAGCAAAATTATGCCAGTGTAAAAATGATGCTAGAAATTTACATTACTATCACATGCAGTTTCAGCAGTGTTGCTCCCATGAGAGACTGTTGTAGTGGCCTTTTCTAGACTTAAAAGGTATGAAACTGTGAGGCTTTTATAGTTAGGAAAAATACAGCAATTGCTCTGCCTTTTTATGGTAAATGAATGCTTAAAATTGTTTCGTGTCAATAGTTTAATGCATAACTGATTCAGCTGTTTACATGTGTGTTGCAGGCTGCCTTTTAGATCAAGTCCTCCAACAAATGAAAGCCTCATAATAGATGTATTTGAGCACTATCAGGTGCTCAGAGTTAATATTAAGACACGCAGCAAAACTTTCCATAATTTTTTATAGGGTTTTATTGTCTATTTTTATGTCACAGAGAGATAAAAGGTTTTTCAGTTACCTGGCCTTCTGAAGCATGCCCTGCATTTGAACAGGAGCACAGCTTAATGCTATCACATTGCAACCCCAGTTCACTGCACTGAGACCAACACTGTCATGCTTTGAGCACAGCTGAGTGTGTTCTGTTGTCTAATCTGTAAGTTCACAACCTGCTGTACAAGTGATGGCTTATCACAATTGATTAAGAGGTAGAAGCTGGGGAGGTAGGATAGGAATCTCAAATGTTAGAGCTTTTGAACCTCCCCTGAAACCCCTGGTGGCAAATATCTGATAGCAAAGCCTTGGACAGGTCCCTAAAGGGCAGTGGTGCATATCTGTGTCAGCTGTGTATCAGTAGTGATACCTGCCTCAATTAAACTTATCTCTGAAGTTTCATAGGTACACACCACCTTCGTAAAGCTCACTAAGCTAAACTATGCCATGCACAGAGCTCAGTAAAAAGCTGACTGTCTTGCACCATGCTGTGTTGGAAAGTTACTGATGGAGGATCTGTAAAGGTGGGGGTGTGAAGGGAAGAGAAAAACACTTTAATAAATCTGCTTGACTCTAATGAATGTTGATTGACTGTGTAACTTTTAGGTAGGTTTGAGTTGGAGTAAATGTCAAATATAATTCAGTTCACACAGCAGTGTGGAAAGAGCTGTTACTTTCCTTGGAGAAAACCTGACAGCCCAACTTTCTTAAAGGGCTTTTATGTCTTGCTCATTCATTCTCTCTTTTTAATGAAGCCTTTCACAGTTGACACTTCCCTAACAAAAGGTAACACAGGTTGTTCTACTAAACAGAATATTCTTCCATCAGCAACATCACAGCTGTAATCTGAGATCAGAAATTGTTACTTCTTTTTTATCTGATAGAAAGGATGAGTTGTTACTCATAAGATTAGTGTGGTGTTCTGAAGTAATAGCCCTATGCTATAGGTGCTTGGTATTAATGACACACTGAGAGCAGGCATTTAGCTGCCGTAAAATATATTCATATATGAAACTAAGACATGTGTATTCTTGTACTAAGTATCAAGTTTATGTATTAAGTTCTTGAGTGAAACAGAAAATGCACTGCATTAATAAAATGCAACAAACTTCACTGTTATAGAATCCTTTTGGGAACAGATTTGGGGGGTGGTAGGCAAGGACAGAAAGGATCAAAATTGCTTAGTGCCTAAGATCAAGACCAGATTTTTAAGGGCTTAGAGTAACAAGTTTTGACATAATTGGAAAAATTACGGTGTCACAAAAGAAATTGCTTTATTCTCAGTATTTTTTCAAAGCCATGTCTTTGTTTACATGCTGTAGTAAGAGGTTTTTTTTTTAAGCAGATCTTTATTTTTCTCCATCAGTTCACAAAATGGAGAGTAATGGTAATATTTTTCCTTTGTCCTTCAGTCTGTTTGCTTTTTTACAGTAGAAATGATAGAATCTCTTTACTTCTCTGTGTTCACATTTCTGAGCTGCTGTGGTTTGTAAAGAGGTACAGAAGTACTCAGATGTCCTTCAGATAAAACTGTTGTATTTTAGCCTTCTGAGACAGGATCACAGAATCGCAGGATGGGTCAGGTTGGAAGGGACCACACATGGTCACCTGGTCCAACCTTCCTGCTCAAGCAGGGTCATCCCAGAGCACATGGAATAGGTTTGTATCCAGACAGTTCTTAAATATCTCCAGTGAGGGAGACTCCACATGCTCTCCGGACAACCTGTTCCAGTGTTTGGTCACCCACACAGTAAAGAAGTTCTTCCTGTTATTCAGGTGGAATTTCTTGTGCATCAGTTTCTCCCCAGTGCCTCTTGTCCTAGTGGCTGGCACCACTGAGCAGAGTCTGGCTCCATCCTCTTGACACCTTCCCTTCAAATACTTATATACAGGATCACACTGCTTTTAGTTGTGGGTATTTCTGAGTAGACAGGTGATACATCTGACACTTGAAGTTAGAAGGAGCAGGAGTGTTAGGTTTGTATCTAAGCAAGCTAAGTGGGATTGAAAAAAGACGAGTATCCCTGCAGGGGAAATTAAGACTGGTGCAAGAGCAGGGAGAGAAAGGAAGAGCAGCAGCAGAAAGTTGTAGGAACTGGAGATTGCTTTTGACAAGGAAGTCTTTTTGATTCAGAAGCAATGTCATGTCAATGATTCAGTCATGTTGGATCAAGGCACCTGAAGTGCTGCTCCTTGTTGAATGTTGGGATATGTGTTAATTCAGCACTGTAATGAGAATAAAGAAATTAATGTGTCTGGATAGCAAGGAGCTGGGTTGAATGATTAACAGCCACTACCGAAATGTAAAATGGTTTGTCCCTGTAAGATGTGGCAAGTTCTGCTATAGATGTAATTAAATAAGCAAGACTGAGAGTAAAGAGATGATGAACAAGGAAAAATGTACCTGTATTATTCTCATGTAAGACTGACTGTATCTATAATTATTACTGAAAGCAAGGCAAATAGAGGTCCAGTTTGGTGAAAACGGAGTTGTTTATATATACAGTATAAATTGGGAAAAAAAAAAGTGTCTGTAACTGACATGGTCTTTTTTATGCATCTCTTGAGGTGATAAAAATAATTTTGGTAGCCCAGTAAGATACATTTTCACATTTTCCAATCATTCCTTAATTGCAGTTGTTTGTGACTGAGGAATAACTAGTGATGTGGTGTGAGTAATGCTGGTATTCCCAGTGATTATTCAGAAGGCAGCATGACTTTTAAGATTTCCTGCAGTTTTTGTCTGCATGAATTGTACAAATGCCACATTTTAATGGCTTTTTAATATTTTTCAAGCAGCCAAATACTGTTCTTCAAAGGTCCTTAAGATTACTCTTGTAAATACATGTGCTCTGTAAATAGAAAGAAAATAATTAAATCTTAGGATTATTTGACATATTTCTCTGCAGTGGTACATATTCACTCTTGTATAGGAACACACTAGAACTGCATTGATGTGAGACTCATACTTGATTTCCATTCATTTTATCCATTTGTCTTTTTACAAGATTAAAATTTCAGGTGGAAATCTATGTTACATACTTCTTGCTTTCCAAACTGCAATTCAGAATTTAAAGGATATTAGGAAGAAAAATATTCTGATAATTCAGCAGTAGTTGTAAAGTCTGTATTTATTTATTTATTTATTTCCAGTGAGGTTCCATGAGTATTGTAGTTCTGATTTCCTTTTAGTCCTTAGCTCAATGAGGAAGGCTGATCTTGCAGAATACAAACCTTTCTTGGGTTTTGGTCTAAGGGAATGCTAACAACAGTCAGGAGCCTCCAAGTCTTCTCTGCCATCTGCAACAGGCACTCATGGTCTTGTATTCTGCAGAATACAGAACTGTGTTTATTTTAATAAAACCCCGATCAAGACTGTGCACGAATGTTTCCTTGAAAAATATTTTTAAGAATCTTTCTGTGATCAGACTGTGTCTGGTCTGTATTCCATTACTTCCAATAAACTGACACAGAACTCAGCATCCAGGAGCACTGGTAACTATCAGTGCTGATGGAGTGACCTTTTTCCTGAGTCAAAGAAAAGTTTATACCAACCTATAGTCAGCATGATTTGACATAACTTTTGATTCCTTTTTCTTGAGTAGTTCAAGTACAGTCCATTCATATGTTTTATATAATGGTGAGTGTTGTGATTCAGATCTTTCTTCAGTGGTGAGAGTCTGAAGAGTGGTAATTGCTAGAACTAAAAATAGGTATATTGGCTAACTTTCAGGTCAGAACTACTTTCAGGTAGGGTAGGGAAAATGGAGTGCTAGTGCAAGTGTTAACTTCTCACATTGAATTGAGTAGTTCTTGATAATATGAAATTCACAGAGCGCTGGTGTGCTATGGAGGATAAAGCAGCTCAAAGGCCTGAATTCTTATACCTCTGAAAAACAAAATGCTCATCACAAATTGTTTTAGTTCAACAGATGGTCACGGCAGACCTGATTCAGCAGCCTTGCCTTACATAAGGAATGATTATTTAGTTATTTCTCTAAAACACCTCCTGTATTGAAGCAAAGAAGGACTGTATAGACCTCCAACTCTGTTTTTTTGAAAGGTCAAAATACATCTGGACTTCATTGTTTTAGCCACAATTTTTACAGTGGCAAATGTGATTAAAAGAGGTATTTCAGCAACAGCATTTATTTCTCAGGGTAAAGATTTGCATCTGTTAGACTGAGCTTCAGCAGATTTAATGGTCTTCATATTTGGCTCTGTCATTTCTACAGGGAGCTACGAAGTTGAATGAGTAGAAGATTCACTTACTTTATGGAAAATCTGCTTTTGACATTCCATTGAACAGTAAAAATGTTTATTTTTCTTCACAAAACAATATTTTTTTTCTTGTTCAGTGGTTACTATTTTGATCTACACTATGCCCATTGCAACAAAAGTTTTACATCAAACGGTCAAAATGCCAGCAGAGAAAATGAGAAGAAACCCACAGAGGATGAAACTTGTGTAGTTATTTTTTTAAGAAATATAAGTAGGGATATTCTGGAGTATTTACAGCAAAGGACAGTTCAATATTAAGGCATATTTTTTATTCCATCACATTAATCCTGCAATGCACATAAGCATTTACCTACATTATTCTGATGGGTATTATAAAGCACAGAGAGGTGAGGTAAACACTCCCTCAAGTCTTACACTGAATTGCTGAGAGAATATCAAATATAGCCTGGGCTCTCTAATGCTTTAGTTTGCTGCCTGTCCATCACACCACATCTTTGTTGGGCTCCAAGAATCGTAAAGCAATTTATCGTAATATTCTGGTCTATGACCAGGACAGGCCTTTTTACTGCTCCTTTTCTGGAATGTAGCCTTCAGCAGAGAGATTGCAGAGACTCACCTCAACATACAGTAGAGTTGGCATAGATTTAGGGCCTTGTGTTGAGAGGGAAGGCTTTGTGAGCATATAATTTTATTACAAATCTGTTGAGGAAAAGCTGTGTGGTTTTTGCTGCTGTGATGTGTGTTTGCAGAGTGCAGTGTGCTTTGGGAAACAGTTATTGTACCTTGTCAGCTTCCATTATGTTACACCATCCACAACAAATTGTTTTTTCACTATAACAACATTGCAAAAAGTAGCCTAAAACTTTTGAAGGTGTTTTTTCCCCTTATATTTAGCATAGTGAGTATGGATTAACAAAGGTCACAGTTGACCTGATTAAAAATAGTAGAGGATTTGGGAATAGATTAAAAAAAATCTGAAGTCATTCCTAAATTCTGAAGACAAGTGTAGACAGAATATTGACATAAAGCCAAACCATTTTTCATGGAAGTTATAGTATCACAGGATCACCCATTGCTATCAAGCTACATAATGGGAACTACAGACAATCAATGCTTCCCTGGGAGGCCCAGATATGCTAAAGATACAGGGCAGCGAAAAATCACTTTAACTGCATCTTTTGATGGAGATGCATATTTAAATTACCTGTAAACTACACTGCTCCTTTTCCTTTTCCTTTTCCTTTTCCTTTTCCTTTTCCTTTTCCTTTTCCTTTTCCTTTTCCTTTTCCTTTTCCTTTTCCTTTTCCTTTTCCTTTTCCTTTTCCTTTTCCTTTTCCTTTTCCTTTTCTTCCTCCTCCTCCTCCTTCTCTTCCTCTTCCTCTTCCTCTTCCTCTTCCTCTTCCTCTTCCTCTTCCTCCTTCTCCCTCTCCTTCAGTAATAGTTTGCCAACTTGCATTTTCACTTAGACATGAATAATGGAGAGAAATCAAAATATGTACCTGGGGGTTGGAGGAACAAAATATATAAATTCCCAGCCTGAGCATGGTAAATCTTAGACACTAATGACCATACAAACTGGAAATGCATGTTGTAACATGATCTGTATCTCAAGAATGTTTCCAAAGCTCTGCAGACATGTAAAGACTGTTCATTTTACTGGTAGAAACCAGAGATAACCAAGCTTTGGTTAATAAGTTATAGTGTGAACATGGGGGTAGGCTGCAGAATTTAGCTTTTACCTATTTCTGAAAAATGCCTCAATATAAGACAGACTTTTTTTTTTTTTTTTTTTTTTTTTTTTTTTTTTTTTTCCCAGTGGAAAATTGCTTTATTCTAGAACAAGTTTTAGTTGGAGACCAAATCTGCACTATGTTGAATCTTATGGTCCCAGTTCCCTTTCTGCAGTAGATGTAGGTTTCATGCTCTGTAAGAATCTGTGGTCTAATTCAGATGAATTCACAAATTGAATTCTCAAAACTGAAAGACTAAATATATGCACTCACTGTAAATTTGAATGTGGATAAGAAAGAACTAAACAATTGTTTTGTACTAGAAAAATATTGACATCGTGCTGTAGCTGCTCACCTGGTTGGATTTCTGTAGAATCCTGTGCCCTGCTCAGCAGAGGGACCTGACAGTCCCTCAATGTCACTGAGAGAGTGATGGGAATCAGATGAACACATCTTACCTGAGGTTTGACAGGTTGGGTGTTTTGTTGTTGAGAGTTTGCAAGAATTTAGCATTCCGCAGAAATTATATAGGCCACTCCAAAAACATAACTTCAACTTCTTGTTTCATTCTATTTCAATTGGCTGTTGGCAATCTGACATTTCTCTGTCACAGCATGTTTTCCAGGGGAGCAGTTCAGCTTCTCAATTGCTTGCAGTGATTATTGTCTGTTAGCGTGGTGCCACTTCAGGTTCTTGGGGCATGAACCTGTGTTGTTCTCTTTTGCTCTCTTTCTCCTTGTCTGCAGCTGCTCTAACAGCCCAGATCACAGCAAGCCTTTCATTAATACCCACAGCCATGGTTGTTTGTAAAGTCACATTCATAGCTCAGGGATACTGAAAACTCTTCCTAGTGATAAACCTTGGAAAAGATGCTCAGAATATGAGGCTAAGCAGACCCAGGCTTGTCTGTAGGCATAGATTTGAATTCTCTAAAAATTGTGGAAAGCATAAACGATGCCACAGTTGGGAATTTCTGATGCTGAGCAGTTTGCAAATCACACCACTTGTGTATCAGCAGTAGTACAGTGAATTAAATTAGTGGAGTTGCTTTCCGAATATGACAGAGGAAATGAGGACAGTGTGTAGCTCATTTGAATTAATTTGCCATAAATAATTATTGTTTCTTTAAAAATCACCAAGTTCTCATTTGGGGTTAAAAAAAAAATTGCCTCAAAAACACTCAGCTGCTCTTAGCACTGGGTGTGACCAGTCTGGTTTTTGCAGCTGTATTTATTTACTCTTATCATTATTGCACCTACAGGCAAAGGTATGATTGAGCTTGGCACTGTCCAGATGGGAAGCAGGGAGAGAGTCTTGCCCTGGGCAACTTGTAATCAGGCTGACAGAAAAATGGATGTGCTGGAGTCCTTTGGAAACCTAGCTGGGACTACAGGCATGCTGAGCACATTTTAGATGGTGGGGTCTTCTTGCTGCTTTGTTTATGAATTCTAGCATTGGTGTTATTTCTGCATGCCAAATCACCACCTGGATTTATACAGTTAAAACTCATAGAAATTTTCGTTACTCTTCCTGAAACATTTTTATTAGGATCCTTTGTATAAACATACAACATATTGTTTAGTTATCGTAGGCAAATTATTTCACAGACCACGAAGGTCTGTTCGGAGGCAATTTGGGAAAAGTAGCCATCCACCTGGGCAATCTTGCTTCTTGAATGAGGCTTATCTTTTCTCTTGGTTTTTGGGGGAGTTTGGTTGCTGGGATATTTTTTTTTTTTCTCATTTTGGTGGGGGGGGCAGGTCGAGGGGTTTTTTGTGTGGGTCTTTTTTTGTAAATGTGTCATCTTTGATACCTTTTGAGTTCTATCAACCCTTTTATTTTCAGTAACAATAAAGTTATAGTCTGTTTCTCTACAAACTTTTTTTGTCCACTTATTAATTCTCTCAAAGAAATGCCTAGGAACAAGCTGATGAAGTGAGATAGGTTTGAGTGTGAGACACTGTCAGAAAAGAGAATAAATAAGTTTTTTTCCCCTTTTTTTCTCCTGCCTGTCACTGAACTGTTTAACTTGCAATAAATTATCAAGAACTGTTAGTAAATGAGTATGCCGCTGGGGACAGGCTGTTGATTATTTTGTGATTTCTATTTACTTTTCTGGAATGGACTGCAGTCTCAGATGAGTGCTTCTTTCAGGAAACTCACTTGAAGAAATTACAAAAGGCCATTTTTTCTGGATATAGATTATACTGGGAGTTTTTAATTAACTTTTAATTATGTGGAAGAGGCTCTTTATATATCCTAGTGTTTCATTTTTTATGTCTCATCCTTTATGGCTTGCTCAAACTGGCCTCCACCCAGATGTGTTGTATTATAGTGATTTGATGGTACTTACAAGTTTTTAGGAGCGTTATCTCAAATGCAATCAACAAAAAGTCTGTAAGTATCCTTATATTCTTTTTCAATGTCTAGCTGTGGTCCCAGGCTGCAGTAGCTTAAAGCATAAGAGGTGAAGAACAAGGTGTGTTGGACAGTTATACTGGCAAGGATTTTATAAAAATAAGAAAGTATAGTGTCATTTGCAGGGCTAATGCCAACAGGAAAAATACCCAACAACCACAACAAAAAAAGTCCCAAACAAAACAATAAAAATCTGCATTCCAAAACACACAAGAAAAGCCATAATTTTTTTTTTTTTTAATGGCATTAGGCAGATTAAGTTCTAGCTGGGCTTTGGCCCTTCCAGTTTCTCCCTGCATAGCCTTATGACAACCTGTGGTAGCTACTACAACAACCTTCTTCCAAATGTCATAAATGCTTCTCCAAGAACAGCAAACTTACAATTTTGTGATCACAGCACTCTCTGATCCTAAACAGGAGGTCCAGCAGGTCATGTGCCCTAGTTGTGTCCCTCATCAGCTGTGTTGTGAAGTTACTTCCACACTCTGTAGGAACCCATCTCTTAACGCCACTCGAAGGACACAAATTTTTATTCCCATCTTGTTGGTATTGATGGGAAATGTAGAGAAACTGTGATAAATGTAAAGTCTCGTAAGACATTCATGTTACAGCCTCAAGAACCACTGCAAAAATCTTGTAAGGGCAAAAGCAGTGATAAGGCTGATGTTTTGTTTGGATTCTGCTTTAGATGGCATCAGTCCCAGGATCTGCAAAATGGTCAGTTTGCAGAGTTCTATCTGACTAGGATCAGAATTGAAACTCCAAGACTAATTTTGGTCTCATGTTTTTAGAGCTCTGGGTAGCTGCTTGTCTTAGAAAGGAAAATAACAATATTGCTTGGATTTTCTTTTTCCATATCAGTTGTAATTTGTAGCTGAATCTCTAGCAATGTTCTTGGCAGGAGAAAAAGCTCCTGAAATCTTCCTTGCTGTTTTCTGTCTCTACACACACTGCTAGGAGCCAAGCTCCTCAACTTTCCATTTCCAGTAAAATATTATGTTAAAACCAAACAAAATAACAAGCAAACAAATGCCTGGTTTAATTACAAGCTTTTAAGGAGGATTGAATGTTAGTAAAAGGAGAAAAGGGTAATAGTAGATATGTTTGTTCACTCATTTATTAATGTCTGTATTCACTTTTAAACTACTCATTAAAATGTAGTGGAAAAGAGTCAAAATAACATTCTCAGGAACAAAGATAGAAACAATAACACTTGCTTGCCCCTAAATTTTTCCAATGTAGCAAATGAGCAAGAGCATGTTGTTTCTGTTTCTGAGCTGGTTGGGGTGTTGTGCAGCCTTTCCTCTCTCGTATGTGTGAGAATATGTACCTAAGGTTTGGTAATAAGAGCATTCAACCGGGATGAGGCCAGGACTTGGTCCTGCAATCACACATATGAGTGCTTTAACAACTAATGAACAAAGCCAGTATCTCTGCCCCAACAAATATTTTCTAACTATGTTCATGAGGTGGAGCATCCCCAGAGGGAGTTATTCTCTCCCCCTAAGTCATTCATGGGCCCTAGGAATCACGCTCGTAAATCTGATGTAGGTTTTCAGCAATACATTTCAGTTATGGACAAAATTATGCTTTTCAATGAAAAAAATATTTTAAACATCCTCTTCCAAAAGCACCAGTCAACACCACTCCCAAGTACACCCAGAGAAAACTAGGACAACAGATACAGATATGTGTATTTACTGAAATCCTACCTCAATATCAAATGGGTATTTTACAATTGCAAAAAATCTAAGCCCCAGTGGAGAAAGGTTTATTATCTGCAGTGCTGCTACAATCAGGCACAGCAGTACTGTATGCTTCTGAATATAAAAGCTCTATTCTTCAGTGAAGTCCTTTTTCTATTAATGAGATTCACCCTAATGGGACCAAAAATTACTTTAAAAGACATTTTCTTTCTGCTTTTCAAAGTTTTTTTTCCAGTCCATTTGGACTGGATATCAAAGATAAGGGGAAATATTTCAATAGCAAGAGCTTTTATAATTAAGCTTTGTAGCCTACATAATGGAGATATGGCCAAATTCAAGTGAAAAATAATTACTGTTTTTCCAGCACTTGCCTCTGCTGCTCTCCATTTTTTTCTGTCTCCCATTTTCTCCTTTAAACCCACATAATCTGTTGTGACTTAAGTATGAAAGACTTGCTCAGAGCAGCTCTTTCCCCCAGGTTTGTGTTTTCCCTCATGGTCTAGGGGAGAAGACCATGTTCAATCTTTAACTATACCCAGACCTCCTTTCAGGCAAGTGCCTACACTTTTCAAAAG
Source organism: Vidua macroura (assembly GCF_024509145.1). Classification (NCBI taxonomy): domain Eukaryota; kingdom Metazoa; phylum Chordata; class Aves; order Passeriformes; family Viduidae; genus Vidua; species Vidua macroura. The sequence continues at coordinate 62,824,731 of NC_071574.1, forward strand.
GAATCAGGGCTTCCTGAGGGATAAGGACTTTAACAGCTCATTTCCTAGTGCCAGCTACCCCTTTTGATATGGAAATGGGCAAAAGCAAAATACATGTGAGACCTGTGAGACACGCAGGCATTTTGTAGATGATGCTAAGACAGGCATGGTGTTTATTTTTTCCAGTCTTTAGGAGCTTCTCCCAGTCACTGAGCCTTTCAAAGCTTCAGTGATTTGTCAGCAGCTTCAGCAGCTTTGGAGGTGGCCCATCTGGTTGTTTGACCTTGTTTGTGTTTGCAAATGTGTGTATTCACACACACACACACACACAGAGAGAGAGAGAGACATTTCTTATCTACAAGTTTGGAAAATGTTACTTATTCTTTATAACTTGTGGCAGTCATTAAATACCTTGATCTCCATAAGAAGTGCTCTATAAAACTGGGAGAGAAATGAATAGATGTGCTTGAAGTTGATGCCTCAACTGGTGTTAGGGATGTCTTGGGTGCATTATGGGAAGACCTTTGCCTGTGAAAACACCTGATGAGTATTTGGGATTGGAGGGGGGAAATTGTGCAAAGTGAGATTCCCCAGAGCAATGTTTTGAAAGGTCATTTTTGTAGTCTTTCCAGAACATTCTTATACAGCCTTATAACAGAGCTGAGATTTGTAGTAAAGGACCAAGAGGCATACCTTTAGTATTTTTAAGACAGAAAAGTGTTTATCTATTACAGAAGATGGTGAGGTCCTGATCAATCCTATATGAGTGATAACTTTAACCACCACAACTGCCTTTTTTCCTTCATGTTTTCTTCCTGTCACTAATTACCATCCATGTAATTTCTCTCTGAGCTTAGTGCAGATTTTGCTGTTGACAAATTAATGGCTGGTGGCTAGGAACTGTTTGAACTGTTTCTTCATTAATTTAGATCAAATCACATATGCATTCATTTGTTGTGCATCCATTATCCTGTTTGGAAAGCATTGTTTTATATTTTTGCTCTGTGATGTGTTCAGGCAGAAAATATTTACAGTTTAGTTGGAGGTCTACAAAATATCTTCTTTAATTAGATTAATCTGTGAATGTCTAAGCTAAAAAGATCTCTGTGTGCCTGTTTTTTCCAGTAAATACTAATGTTTGTGGAAATATCGGTGGGAAGGAGTGAAACTTGCCCATTTCTGCTTTTAATACAACTCCCCTTTTTTTTTTTTCTTCCTCTGAGACACAGAAAATGTTCTTATTTCATGGGCAATACAAAACCAGGTTAGGGAACATTCCCCTGCTGTGACAAGAATTGTCACTATGCCTTCCCCAATGCTATTCCCCTCTCAAACTGCTGATTTAGAGCATCCTGGAAAAGACCATCTGATTTAGTTCTTGATACACTGGAGTGCATGGATTTAAACCCAGACTTTTGAATATGTGAGCAAACCAATATGGTGAGCACCCCTCCAAGCATCTCAACATTAAGTTTTGCCCACTTTGGATGTAGGAATCTACAAGGGGCACATCAAATGATCACTTTTGCTGAAGAATTAGCAATAGCCAGGCTAACACTGGACTTTGCAAGAAGGTCAAAGGACTCTTCTGTTTTTACTGTGACCTTTGGCATATTCATGCCTTTCTCAGTATATTGCAGAAATTCCTAATTTGCTTATTGTGTGCCAGTTTTTTTGAATTCTCAGGCTGGTAGCATGAGACACTGCTCTGAAATGTTTTTGAAGAGAGCATTTCTCATGAAAATTTGCACTGGCATGGTAGTCAAGTGACAATGATGTTTTGGTTCTAGCAGGTTATAGATGCATGAGGTTTGCTCCTGTAGAGGAATTGGGATCAGCTTGTGTATCCCTACCCTTCTCTAAGTAAAGAGACTGATAAACTGAGTTGTAATTGGTATCCCCTAGAGACTTGGCATCATCAGCCCCTTTGAGGTGTTTAGTTCAAAAGATCTGGCTGATTTAGATAGATACAGGTTGCCAACAGGGCAGAATTGTCAGTCTGTTCATCAACACCAGTCAGAACATCCATAGCTGTCTCTCTGCATGCATTCATTATTATGACATAAACTTGATTTCACTATGGTGAATGCCCTAAAGGAAACCCAACTCTTTCAAAGCTATTTTCTTTTATGATCTGATTATATTATTTCAGGCTTGCCTAGGTGCAATGTAAGCCAATTGTGCTCTGTCCAGTTACTCTCAACACATTTTTCTGTTATGGTTCTAACTCTGATGTTCACTCCCTCTTCAATATGTCTTATATATTACCAACTGCTCCAGTTGCTAACCAGCTTATTTTAAGATCCTGACCTCTAAATATTCATTCCACATCCTAAAGTGCCTAATATGTTGCTGATACTAGACAAAAAATATTGCACCTTCTGTTGTGATATTCCAAATGATGAATGAGCTGACCACAACCCAGGGGAGAAGAAACTGTGATACATGCTTTCCATTAGCTCCACCAGGATTGCTTCAGATGGCCTTTGATTGTGTCCAGAGATTGTGTGATTAGTGTAGCAAATAATTCTCAGGAATCATCCTTAATATTCCCATTTTCCCTTCCCTTATGGTGGTTCTCCTAGAGACTAGTTGCTGTTTTGAAATGCTTCTGTGTGACAGCTTACTTCAAGAGAAAGTAAAAATTCTAGAGGAAGCTGTGAATGCTTAGCATAAAAAGTAAAATATTGTTCTGGGATGTATGTAAATTCCTTTCTGTATGTATTCCACCCAATTCAGTTGGACACAGAAGCAGACTTATTAGATCCACTTATAACTTAACATTTGTGAGGAGTGATTTTGTAATGCAACTTCCAGGGAAAATCTACAAGATTGAAGTGCTATCTGGGAGACATTTTATTTTACTCTCTGCTTGGAATGACCTTGGGTTGATTTTTTAGGTATTGTTTTTCACCACTCTGAAAGTAAAGGGACTATATTTCACTCTCACTTAGCCACTCTTGAGTTATCAAATCTCTCATACCATCCAAAATAAAAATCATAACCTTTTGCAGTCCACTTTGTGTGTTTTATGAATGCTGCCTGAGAAGCAACATCTCATTTACAAGTGGGATCGGGAGCTTTAGTAATCTCTCTCTCTCAGCCAAGTGTATCTAATAACACATGAATAATATGAATTATAAACCCAAGAAAAATAGATGAGTTAATTAATCTTAGAAATGTTGAGGGTGCCGTGAAGCTCTGTGAATACTGCCCTGAGATTGGCAGTACTAGCACAGAGACCATTTCCCATCAGAGGTTTCTGTGTTGGTGTCACCTTCATCTAAGCATTAGCAGTGCATGCGCTTCATGGCTTTAAGGTGAAGGGGGGCAGATTTAGATTGGATATTAGGAAAAAGTTCTTTACTGTGAGGGTGATGAGATGCTGGAAAGATTGTTGTTCAGAGTAGTTATTAATGACCCCTCCCTGGAAGTGTTCTATGAAATGATTTGACCTCACTGTGAATGGCTTATAAGTTCACATCATTAAGGGTTTTTGTCCCTGGAGTGGGTGCAGCATTCTTTAGGGTTGTATTGATGCCCCAGAGATGAATTCTCAATGTCCAGTGGGAGTTCAGCTTACTGAGGGTGGCTGAGGAAGCACAGGTTCTTCATGGCCATGCTTGGCTTCTCAGTGCATGTCTGCTGTGTGCTTAAATGAAGAGTCTACATTTTTTTTCATTTCTTACTCTGACCAAAGGAGGTTTCTTTCTTCAGGGTCAGTAAGGCATGCTGAGGAGTGTCTTGATTTCTGACTTTATGGAGGATTATAGAATTAAAAAATAGTGTCTCATCTCTCTTACCACTTACTGCAGAAGTCTCCTATAGCAAGTCAGATGCTGTGAGTGTAAAAATTTATTAATCATGGGCATTTTTACTTTTTTTTTTTCTTTATAATACTAGGGAAATAAAAAGGAAAATAACAGCTACAATTAAAATTAAGATCAGTTGCTGGAGTTGAAAGAGACAGCACAATTGTAATATGTTAGAAAATTGCCTTGTTTTAGAGAAAGTGCTGATTAAGATGAAATTTGTCTTGAGTTTAAATTTTGATTGGACCTAAACTGAGGGGAGGGGGGTTATATTTCAGACACAGTGCAAATGATGCATGTTAATATCCTCTGTTTATTGCCACTTGAAATTGCAGCATAGCTTTGAATGGCTGCCAAATCTACAGTTAAGACTCCTGAGTAATCACTATGATTATTCCAAATCTTCATGGTAACAGTGAAAGAAAAAGTCTGATATGCAAAGAACTGTAGCCTAAGCCATCAGAATCTTTTCATTCTTTGGGGCTCAGATTGTGATTCCACTCATAGTAGGAATGGTTAGACATGCATATTGGCCAATCAGTCTTGAAAGAGAGATTAAACAAATGGATTTAATTATGTTATTTTCAGATTTATTTGGTTTTTCTGTTAACTCCTGCCTCGTTGACTTTTCCTGTAATGAGGAAAAGTATGGCTTTTATTTAGTTTTGGAATGGTTTAATTCCTATATTGGCATGGTGTGGTGTTTTTCTTTTTTATTGGATTTTTTTCCTTTTCCCTTTGTTTGTCTATAACAGATATTATTTTTACTCTTTTTCTTTACAAACCATAGGGCTGTTTATCTCCTTGAAATATTTTTTTTTTACTTCTGTGTAGCTACTAGCAGTCGTAGACTTAAATAAGACCTGACTGTATACACGTGTTATTGTGGTTTATTTAGCTGGATGGAGATTAAGTACTGATGTCTGAGATAAACAACATAATATAAAGTTACAATTAAAAAAAATATTAGAAGAATCTCACAGGAGTGAGAAATTATATGCAAAATGTTTATAAGGAGCTCAAATTTATCTGTGTTTAAAATCTGTTCTGGTTTTTAAATACAGACTTATTCAGGGAAGAAGTTTATTTTGAGTTAAAGCCATCACTGCTGGTTGGCTCTCCAGATAGTATGTCCCAGTTGCATCCCTTCATCAGTTGCTTTCAGGAGGGTTTTGCTACTTGTTCTGCTTTCAAAGTAAATAAAGCTTGTTATGGAAAGCATCTAATGTGGATACGATATTTACTCTGGAGCATTTTCCTAAATAACTGGTGTTAGCCAGCAGGCAAGTCTGAGCACCCGGTGTGTTAGCTGTGGGAGGAAATCTGTATGTCTGACACATAATGATCGGTTTAAACTATTAAAATATAAATTACAACACTGAGTGAAATTCAAAAGTATTTATTTAAATGAATTATGATGTGTGTGTGAATAAAAGAATAGTTAGCAGCCCTGCCATATATACTTGTAAGTACAATCTTTAGGCTATTTTTTAAAATCGTTTTAACTCCAAAAGATACATAATATTTTTGAAGGACAGCATTAGCAAATATCACTGTGTGTTTGCATTACATTATGAAAAGTATTTTTCTTATGATTTCAGTTCTGTTGAGTCCACATTATGAAACTTAGCAATGCCTATATTTAAGACTCATTAACAGTGAAAACCACTCCCTATTTTATAAATCTCATTCCTTTATTATTTTGAAGCCATAATTTTGATATTTTTTGAAGTGTAAGATTTATAGTGTCAGAAAAAAAAAAAAAAAAGGAAGATAGTATTGCTGTAGTCCAGAGATTACTGTTCTGTACAAGTGCAGTTCACGCCTTTTCTGGGGATCAGGTCCTTCTCTCTATGTTCTGGTCATAAACACTAGGAATGAGCCCTATATACCTCTCTCAGCAGGAAAATAGTTTGAATTTATTTATTTCCAAGAGAAAATAGATATTTTAAGCCTAAGTCACAGACTGGCAAGAAAGTACAAATGTCTGTGCTTGGCATAAACACTTCTTCACTCCCCCTTGAGATGCAGGCACAGGACAGCACATGGCAGCCACATTCAATTTCAGGTTCATGCCATTCCTGCTGCAGAAAACCTAATAAATGAGTGTGTTACAAGAGTCTTTGTATCTAGGCCACCAGCAGCTACTGGAAGAGTGTAGATAGCAATGAATTAAACAGACACTGTTTGAAGAGACAAAAAGCCCAAGAGACAGAAAGCCAGTGGATACCATAGAAATAAGAGAAGGCATTTGTGAAGGTGTCATTTATAGAGGCTTTCCAATAAAAATGTAATTTTCTTTCTTTTGGGTAAATTATATCATTAGAAAATGCAAGATTATAACAATGTAATGGGTTATTATTTTGCTCTTCTTATTGACCTAGTCACGCAGCTAATGGAATACCTTTGCCTTAATATTTGTTTTAGTGTGGGATTTCAGCACTGGACCATGAACCCTAAAGTATTTGCAGTTGTCTCTCTTGTTCAACAATGTACTTCAATAGGTTCCCCATTTGAGGTATATGAAAGCCCTCAAAATTAGTGCCACTGTGTATGTGCTTCAAGGAAAAGTGCACATGCTTAAGTTACTTGTCAAATTGAAGCATCTATAAATGTTGAATTTATAGTTTTCCCCCCAAGACCAATTGCAGTAAAAGCTCAGCCCAGCTGTCGTATCTGTATAATTCATTTGAAGTTTCAAAATTTTAACTTCAGCTCTGCTCTAAAAAAATGACTACATAAAAATTGTACTGTTTTTGTTCAACTCTTTCCTTTTTTGTATTCACATTCTTGTAATTCTGTTTGAATAACTCATTGTCATTTATCTCTGTAAGCAATTTACAGTCAGTGTATCAGAGTGATCAGTATTCTGTGGTGTTTTCTGCACCATTTGCTGAATATTCTAAATACATTTTGAATTAAGGATTTTTTTAAATTGTTTTTGAAGAGTGAGCTAGAGAGAGCCCAGCTGGACTTTGAAAATCCAGTTTGATTGCAGGCTATCAGTTGATAAAGGCAGATTTTTGAATGCCAACTGGACCCTTTTGGTCTGGAAAAACAATCAAAATGGATTGATTAAAACATTGGCAGTTTTAGAACCATGATGTTATAGCAGAAGGTGAAGTTGAAATGAGTGAAATTCTAACTAAATTATGTGGGGAGAATTTCTTTGTTGCTTAAAGCTTAACATAAAGGTCACACAAGGAAACAGCTCAAGATATTATCTTGAGTCAAGGAATTGTTTGGACCTGAGAAGGAAATGCAAATAATTTGTTGGCATATTCTTCTGCATCAAAGTGAATTGCCTTTTTATTCAAAATATATCAGGAAGGGGAGAATGGTGAAACAATGGAGAGATATTATAAAGAAGTTTCTCCTCTGTCATTCTTCTGCTATGGCAATGATTATTTTTACATTTAGTAGCCTCACTAGATAAAGAGATTATTAGAGATTATCAGTATTAGAACCTTGTACAAGCACCAAAACCCAAGGCAGTCATTCTGAGTAGAGATGAGAAGCATAATCAGTTTGGTGTGGATTGCAAGAGAAGTTATAGAATTTAGCATTCATAGAATTGGTCAGGGAAGATTAATAAAATCTTGCAATCCTTATCTCTTAAGTGATTTGAGTTTCTTGTCTGCAGAATTTTGATACATAAGGTAAGGTGTGTACAGAATATGACATTTACACAAAAAAAAAAAAAAAAAAAAAAAGGTTCTGTTTTCTGTTAAAGAGAAATCAGGCTGCTGAAGGTATGTTGTTGTTTTTGTCTTTTAGATAATTCTTGTAAGTTCTTCCCATAATGACCGTGACCAAAGCCTTTTCATAAGCACAGATGAAGGAGCCACTTTCCAGAAACAACCCATTGCTTTCTTTGTGGAAACTCTCCTTTTTCACCCAAAAGAAGAAGATAAAGTACTTGCTTATACCAAGGAAGGCAAGGTAAGGCTTGAAGACACTGCATTTCTTTGAAATTTAGGAATTACTCTATTAAGATTATATAAAGCAATTCTGACATGCTGATTAGTGTTGGGTTTTATGAAATAACAGTTGTCCAGAAGGGAATCATATAGTGGTTTTCAGATTTATTTAAATATTTATCTTATTGATGTCCAAATCTTTGTGGTTATGGTAGTTTCAATACCGGCATTTTCAGCTGATATGGATATTGAGAATATTTATCCTTCTGCGTAATACAGTTAAATAATAATGAAACATGGTCCTCACTAGAAAGTGACCATAAAAAATTTATAGTACAGTAGGAAGTTAATGAAGTTGAAATATTGCCTCCAAAGTCTGTTCACAGGACATAAAATAAACTCATACAAAACAAACTGCACACTCATATAGCAGAATAGAATTTGTGGAGTCAGTGACTCTGTAGAAATGTACAATAATTATCTCTCTTATAGTGGCTTTATACCACTTTCAGATTCAGGAGCTGTTCATGTTTGTAAATTTTTACCCTCTTTCAGATTTCTTGTGGTTAAACTGTGAAGTCAAATTTCTGGGTGGGTTGAGCTTAGCACTGATGAGTGTGCCCACCATCTCTAAGTGTGTAGCTCATCTCTTTTTCACAGTGCCAAAACTGCAGCTGCAAACTCACTGTCGTTCTGGTCCTGGTAGCAGCTTGACTCACCTCTACCATTACTCCTGTTTTAAACTTAAATTGGTAAACTTCAGTCCATTTTACCCTGATCATACCTCACAGAAAGTGTATGTTTAGGTGGTCAGATTAGTCAGAGAAGTTGCACATACTGCAGCCAAATACTGCACTGATTCCAGTGATGCTATATCAAGTCACCCTTTTAGATATGTTTTTGCATATGTAAGTTAACAGCTGATCCCAAACCAATTCATTTTTACAGGCATTTGCAAATAAGGCTAGAACTAGAATAAAAAACATAGCAAACCAAACTAAGTCATAAATTACACTAAATATTTTACTTAGCTTTGGTTTGAAATCGTAACCCAATTACAAATAATTTGAATGCATGTTATGTAAATAAAATGCATCAGGGAAGCCTGAAGTAATGAAAAGCCTTTGTTATGAAAATATCTTCGTTTGGTTTGACTTTTGTTCCTGACAGTAGATATAATTACTGTATTTTTTATAGTTAGAGTGGCAGAATCATGAAGTGTAAGAGTCCAAAAAGTATTAACAATTTGTCCAGCCCACAGCAAGTGGGTAGAAGTATTTGTCAGAAGAAAGCAGGAGGTAGAAAAACAAAGTGAAGCAGCTGGTTTGTGTTTTGATGAATGAAGCATGTTAGGAAGATTTTCAGGCATTTTATACTTGGATAATCTCCCAAAAGGAGTGATGCCATGCCTAAAAATTTGCCATGCCTAAAATGTGACTGGACAAAAAAAAAAAAAAACCAAAACCAAAAAACTATAAAAAAAAATATTCAGTAAGGAATAGCTCTGCAGGAGTAGCTGGAAGGGTTAGGTAATCTGATGGACTTTTCTCAGGCTTTCAGTGACACTAAAAAGAGTCAACCATAAAGACTTCCTTGACAAGTCCTACATCTTTACCTTAGATGTGTAGGAATGAAGGATGCCTTTGACTATAACTGGGTCAGTAACCTGCTTATGTTTTGTATGAAATCTGATATATTTGGTCTAGAAGGGAGAGGAAGATAAAGTGATGTTTGCAGAGAAGGAGTTGAAAATCAAAATTGCAACTTGACACAAGAAAAGGTCACTGTACTAAAATCAATGATCTTGAGAGATAGTGTTGATCTCAAATTGCCCTGAGGAGTCAGTACACTCTAGGTTTTTGAGTTAAGTAACTTTACCTTCCCTAAAAAAGAAGTAGTATCAGAATCTAATACAATCTAAAACTCTAAAATGGAGAAACCATTAGCTTCTGTTACTCAAATAATTTCTTAGGAAGGCACTTTGTAAGAGACTGCAAGGAATGCAAGGAATCAGGTCCTTCATAAATAGCAGTCAGCAAGGCTTCTTTGTCTACTGGAGCATCTTGGCCTTTTTCACAACTTTTGATTTGATTTAGGGCTTATTTCATATTGCAAAATATGTGTTGTTCTTTCATTCAGAACCCTAGATTCTGTTTAAATAAATCTCTAGCCTCTAGCTGGCACTATAAATGAATGCAAATCCAGTCACTGTGGTTGGATTAATCCATTTATTGCCTCAAATCTATACACTCTTTTTCTGGCTACCCCTCTGTTATAATGAATAACAATCATCTATTTGCTGAGCCTACATAAATGCTTCTAGATTTAAAAAAAAAAAATTGTCAAGGATGTAATAGATTTTAATTGAAATAGATTTAAATTATTTTAGATAATAATTTTAATTCATTTGGAAGCAGAAAGGATGAAATAATGGCCAAACAGAAAAATATTTTCAATATTTTTAAAAAAGCTTTTCCACACATTTATTGCACAAGTGAAAATAAGCAAAATTATAAGATCTATTAGATCTGTTTGCTTAAGCCAGAGATTTTAGCTGTCTACTAAAATAACTGTTTTCACATCCTATCTAATCTCATTTAAGAGTTTTATCGTATGTGCCCGTTGAAAAACATAATGCATATAGATCACTTGGGTTTTTTATTGCAGAAAGTTCAATGTGTATGTAAGTTAGTTACATGTTATTTTTTATCTAGTTCATATGCTGTGTCAGTTAAAATTTCATTTGAGTTTGAATATGCCTTATTAGTCCTAGTTCACTCTCCCTAACAGTAAGATTGCAGGGGCTTTTTTCCTCTGCAGAAAGCCAAACTGTTCACTCATAAGCTCCCAGACTTTGATCTTAAATGTGTATGTGAGCAGGTAGTTTGGGTTTGGTGGAGAGGGGGTGGATTTCGTTTGGCCTTTGGCTTCTCCTGTATATGTGTCTATGTTCAAAGGGTGAGAATCTTTCATTTTCTTCTGAAATTCATTGATGACAAAAAATATATCCCTTTGTTCACGTGCCAGTGTTGTCCCTTATCCTAAACAGTTCTCTTCCCTTTTGCCGGGAATTTCTGAATTCTTGGCTTTCTTTGCAGTTTAGACAACAGGGTTAGGATAATGCATTAAATGATCATCTCTCCCAGATTTAAGCAGTCTACTGAGGGAGGTTTCTCAGTGAGCAGGGGCTTTTTAGAAAAATGACAAACCTGGTGGTTTTCTTTTCTGCAATGTCTGTGGTGACAGGTGTTTGAAGGAGTAAGCAGCTTAGGTTCTTCACCCTGCATGGTCCAGCCCATTCACAGCCACATCCATCCCCCCAGAGGAGGTTGCTCAGAGCAGGATGTTATAAAATACACTGGTTGCACCAAATCCTAAACCACATAAAATTAATAGCAGAAATTTAGCAGGCAAATCAAGAGCCTGGCTCTGCAGCTGAATCATTTAGCTCTGAGGATGAAGAATTTTTGATCCCAAACCATTTCTGTCTGTGCATTGACTGAGTCAATAAGCAATCTGAGTCCCTATTGTAGTTTCCTACCCTGTAGTCTATCTACTTTAATCAGGTGTTTCCTTCAATGCAAGGAAACCCAGTTATTGTGAAGTGCAGAGTAACTGGGAAATTCTCTCCTATCTCTAATTCAAACTTCAGTAAATTTACCCATAGAGTTTATGCTACATTACCTCAACCTTTATCTTTACATATTAATATTGCTGTTTTTCTGTAGTAGAACAGAATACATAACTGGGGTTTCTTTATCTTTTGTCATTGAACCTGTCATTTTAAAACATAAGCATTCCTGACTACTTCTTATAAGATACTTTCCCCACAACACTCAGTCACTGAATTGGTGACTTCTACATCAGAGAAGAACAGTTTTACTTGCCTTTTTATCCCCCTTATTAGATATCAAGAGAAAACCCATCTTATGTAAATTGGATCAAATAAGAAATGCATGCAGACAGCAGGGGGCTTTAAATCTGTCTTTTTAGAAGTCTGATAGAAACTTCCTATTTTAACTGGAGGAAACACATTTTGAAGGTAAATGCTAAAGGAAGGAGATTTGTTAAGAGCTATTTTAGATCCCACTTTATTCTGAGGGAGAACATCTTTCATCTGCACTTTTGATATCCATCCATATCATTAGCATTTGTTTTTTTACCAGTGGGGAACTGTTCATAGAGAAGGTGGAGCTGGAATCCTTCTCCTCCAGGGCATCTTTTGCCTCTGTGCTGAAGGACCACTTCTGGTGGGTTACAAATTAGTGTCTGCAGATCAAGCCCACAAGTGCATCTCTCATCAAATCTCTCAAGCATTTCTGTAATATATAATATATTGGTCCTATTTTAGCAGAGTTTTAAATCTATTGGCTTCCTGGCTTAAGTGTTTTTCATGGCATTAAAGCTTGAAGCATAAAGGAAACATTTGTGTGCTTCTTTGTCAATGAAAGGGAATAAGGAGAAGTGCCTTATTACCATCCCTCTTGTGTAACCATGCTGAGGTAAAAAAGAATCTGACCCCAAATGAATTGTGCTTTCACAGTAAACAAAAAGTCATTGTTGCAGCATTTTCTTTATTATAGATGATATTTTAAAATAATTTCTCTATGAAAGGCTGTTACTCTGGAAAACAAGGTACTGAGCTTCTGGTAATGTGCTATTGGGTTTGTTTGTTGGTTTTGCTTTTGTTTTATTTTAATTTGTGCACAATCTGTCTTTCTAATAGTGATATAGGGCCTGTCTTTGAAGATGTACAGTATTATCAGTTTCCTATAATTTAATTTTTCACCTTTTATTCTCTTTTTCTAGATTTATGTATCTATTGACTTGGGGAAAAAATGGAACCTTTTGCAGGAACGAGTTTCTAAAGATCATTTTTTTTGGTAAGAAGTCTGTTATTTTTGAAATAATAAAATGAGCAATAAAAGTATTTCATTCTACTCCAAGGAGATGTTTACAGAGGTAGGAATGGGGACTGTGTGAGCCTTGCCATCCTTTGCAGATGATGGCAATGTTTCTGTATCCTCTATTGCAAAGTCATACTCATGCCAGGGATCTTACTGAGTATCAGCACATGGAAGGGCTGTAGGTCTGGATCTACGGAGGCCAAGATTTAAAGAAAGCTGCAATGTTGAATGAAATTGCTCACCATTTTACTGGTGAAATTGATCTTTAGAAAGGAGAGGAATGTTTTTGCAGAGAAAGATCTATAAAATTTTTTTAAGAGAGGCTGGATCATACCTACATGCACTGCTAAAAAACTGCTGGAAAATATGACTTTATTGAGAACATATATATCTAATTATTTCATTTTCAGCTCAAGTATTGTGTAGGGATCTCACATTGTATATGTATCTCACTAAGTATTTAAGAAGTGATTTTAACAGGTTTTCAAACATTTTTCAAAATGTTTGAAAATCAGGTTATTGTCCTTATTTTAACAAATAAAATTATTTTGAAAATTGTATAGCTTATTTAAAACCAAAATTAAACTTTTGATAGTGTTTTAATTAATTTTATTTTTTTAATTGGTCAGTTTCACACTCCCACCTTTCACATTTAAATTCTGTGTGTATTTTTTATTATAGGTTTAAGTCATACTACACTAAACTCTTGTGTTCCCTAAATGGCTTTTAACTCCTAAGTGGACTCTTATCCTTGTCAGTTGTGCAAAGTATAATTTTCTATATGTCTATGGAAACATATCTGGCTTTCAGTGGTAATTTTGTGGTTTGCTGGGGGTGGTGCCAGTATTGCAATAGGTGCCTGCTATTAGTTTCGTCTGTGACCCTCCCAGTTTTTCATGTAGTTGTTTCGCTCTTGTGTTGAAATAAATACTCATCCTGGCCATACTTGGGGTAAAGCAAAGCAACAAAACAAAACCTGCATAAACTGATTTCACAGAGATGTTATGGTGCCCACAGATACTTTGGCCACTGCCCAAAGCATAATTTGGTGAGTCCAAGGGTGTGCTGCATGTGTGCTGCTGCTGCTGAAGCTGGGCAGGGGGAAGGTTGTGACTGGGGCAGAGACACAGGGACAGTTCAAACCCTGTCTGAAAGAGCTGGGAGCACAAGACCTAACCTGCCCTGCTGCCCTGTTGGTCTCATTAGCCCTGGGCACAACACACAAGCTTTTTCACCCTTCCAAGTGCCTCATTTTCAATCTGCAACCTACTTACTGCCCATAATTTTATAAAAGTAGCCTATGGTCAGTTTGTAGAACATTCATCTGATTTATTCCAGTTAGCCTCAACTTTATCTGCTGAAACAGTTGAGTTGAGCAGACACTTTCTGCTTACTTGCTCCTGCAAAGTATAGCTTTGAACAGCAATGAACAGCTTATTTCTGCACAGCAGATGGAGTTTCATAGGCCATACACTTTTCAGGTCTTTTAAGTACCCTGTGGAAAGGTATGATTGTTTTTAAGTAGCACTGTGTGTCAGAAATGCCATATCTGCCTTATATCCAATTCTTCCCTAGTGAGATTATATGGGATGTAAATAATGAGGGCATGTGGTTATGTCTTTAATAAAAATATTTTAAAATGTATGAAGTCTGGAAACCATCCAAGTCACTAACAGGTAAGAAAAAAGAGTGGCAGCCTCTCTCTCACAGATTTTTTTTTTTTTTTTTAATTGGAGTTTTTGCTCATCTGACACTTAGCACACTTAAATTATGAAAAATACAGAAAGCCACTGAAATGTGTGTCAGTTTTGCTCCAACCCAAATAATTTGTCACTGTTTTGTGTACGGCATGTTTAATATATAAGAATCCTTATGTTTCATTATACCATAGGAATAGGATAGGAATAACTCCAATGTAGTACTTCAAAGTCATGGCTGTTCATAAATGTCATACTCCTCACAAATAAGAATTATAAATCTGAAGAGTCTGTACATTTATAACTGGTAGAAATATTTTCTAGGGGGTTGTTTTCCTCTTTTCTATATATAGACCAGAGTGATTTCTCTCAAAAGAGAAATCAGCCAGCAACAGCAAGGGTTTGGAAGCAGATGTTCAGTGCATCACTACCAAATTATCCTTCTCATAAACTTACAAGGATTAAAGATCTATATTTTACTTCTATCTCATATGGAAATTTGCAATATATAAAGAGTGAGCTGTGAGTGGAGAGTTGGACACGATGGCTTTCCAGTGGGAGTTTGTCTGTCATGTGAGACTTTCCAGTATTTTATGGCCTTTGTCACCCAAATTATCTGAGTGCTCAATAGAAACAAGTGTTTGTGTTGTTTTCAACAGATGTAAGAGTTGGGCTTTGTAATAGTTTGACTGTAAGGACAAGTCTAGTGTTGTTTTCCTGTCAACATACATCTGATGTGTTAAAAATATTGTGCCAAACTAATTGTACATCTCATGATAAATGAGGGCATGTCTCTTGCTGATCATGGCTGGTTGTGCCAAGAACATTTCACTGGCAGATCTTTAGCAGATGTTTCCTCTTTGATTTCAATTTGATCTTTGCCACTGAGGTTAATAATATAGCCTAAGATTTTTGTTTCAGTCTGGTAACTACAAATATTATCAGTCATAATATTTTCCTGTGCTTTGTAGAAACCATTTTTTTGTGCCTTCAGAAGCAGCCATATCGTCATGCATTTCCTGAATAAGCTTTTCTTTTTGTTTTCAAAAAGAAATTAAAATCTAAGTACAATTAATTTGATGGAACATGTTATGTATTTATATTAAGGGAAGGTCACTAGACACTGAGTATTCTAAATATTTATGTTCAGATACGTATTATAGATTTATAAGCAACATATTAATATAATCTTCAAGGGTTTATTTGCTTTCCATGTGTTCTTGATCCTTCCTTAAATATCTTTCTAGATTTTATGTGTGGAATTTGATCTTTCATGGTAGTGGAACTAATGAAAATAGTATTGGCATCAGTGGAAATTGTATACAACCATCTCTAATTTAGGAGCACAGAATATTTTCTTTCTTCTGTGATACAGTGTGATCTTTTCTTACACCGTCCTAGCTGATTTTCCTATTTGTTTCATTTATTCTTTTGAAAAAGAAAGCTGGCTAAGCCTTCATAATGCTTGTCTTCTCCTAGCATTTTAGGAGGCAAAGGAGGTTTACCAGAGAGCTGGTTGATGTCCCAGGCCTCTCAGTGTTTAAGAGGCATTTGGGCAAGGCCATCAACCACTTGCTTTAAATTTTGGTCAGTAATAAATAGGTCAGGCAGTGGGACTGGAGGGTTGTTGGTGCATTCTAAATGAAATAGTTTATTCTACCCTATTATAAAACCAAAAGAGCTATAAAGCAGAAGCATGAAAGTCAGATTTGAAACTAGCAACAAAATAAAATACTAAGTCACACTGTAATTTTAAAAAAATTGTATCAACATACAGAAAATAAATATCTTTTTTCTGTATAAATACTAATTAGCTATTTTTTTTAAATTTTGAGCAACTTCTTTTTTTGTAAAATTAAGAAACTTCATTTGCTTTGACCAGTTTTACTTCTGCCTACAAACTGCATTTGCCCCAGTGTGATGATTTCAGTTTAAGAGATGTTATAGCACCCATCCTTTATAAGTGCTTTTTTCAGTTCTTAGTGCACTTGTAGCATGGAATGCAAAGATATGAGCTATCCCAGCCAAACATCAAACACTCACCCATTACATGGTATAGAGCTGCTTTTGTGTATGAAGCCCATTTTAAAAAGTGCTGTATTACGTGGTAATCCTTGAGAAGAAGAAAGAGTAGTGGAGTTTGGGATTCCTCTAGGTCTGCTGCTATTCTTCTCAGTCCCCA
This sequence comes from Vidua macroura, assembly GCF_024509145.1. Lineage (NCBI taxonomy): Eukaryota > Metazoa > Chordata > Aves > Passeriformes > Viduidae > Vidua > Vidua macroura. The sequence goes on from NC_071574.1 coordinate 62,841,228, forward strand.
AGGCTTATGCAGCATTGAGAAATCCTTTTGATTTCTCAAAATAGGTCTTAGTAATACATTAGCAAAGAATAGATTGTGAATCAGCTGTCTACACCAGCACAAATATTCCCTGGGACAGTAAGAAATGAATTGGTAATTACCAGAGAATTAGGCTCAACACATTTCTTTTATGACTATCTAGAGCCTTAGGAATTCTTTATCCTTGACTCACTCAGATATTTCTATCCTATGCTATGGGCATCAGTTGCTCTTATTTTTAGCTACAGGTCTTCCATTTTCTTGAGAGGTAAGAACATAAAAATAAAAAATGATGAGTTTATTTTGATGAAGCAGTTGTTCTCAGGGGACAAAGTTCTGTTCTCATAATGAAATTCCACACAGATACTCAGTCACAGCTGTACCAATTTATGTCAAATGTAGTGGGTGCCTGGCTGTTCAAGTGTCAGGTGAAAGAGAGGATTTCAGCCATGTTATGTCCTGAAGGAGAGAAATGCAGAGAGGACTTCACTGAGCCTTTGTCAATGAATTTTTTATTCTTTGACTTAATCACTTGAAAAAGGTTTTGTTTCTGTTTCTGTGTGATAAAGTGTGTGACTGGTTTATGTGGCAAGGTTTGGTAGCAGGAGCGTTCAGGGCTTCTGTAGGATGAGATCAGGAGCTGCCCTCATGTCAGACAGAGCCAGTTCTAGCCAGCTTCAGGGAAAACCCTCTACTGGCCAGACTGAGCCTGTGGGTGATGCTGGTGGTGCCTCTGTGATAAGAGATTAAAGGGTAAAAAGTGCACAACAGGTGTGAGAGAAAGGGGTGAGAATATGTAAGAGGAAGAGCCCTGCAGACACCAAGGTCAGTGCAGAAGGAGGGGGAGGAGGTGCTCCAGGTGCCAGGGCAGAGACACCCCTGCAGCCTGTGGTGAAGGCCAGGGTGAGGCATTATTTTATCCTGTTATTCATTAGCAATAAATTAAATTACTCTTCCCCAAGTCAAGTTTGTTTCACATGTGACAGTAATTTGTGAGTGAGTTCCCTGTCTTTACCTCCACTCTTGACCTCATTATATATTCTCCCCCCGTCCTGCTAAGATGGGGCAGTGAGAGTAGCTTGTGAGCACCTTGTGGCCAGCCAAGGTGAACCCAAGGCAGGGAAAAACCACAGTAGCTCTTCTGTTTGGACAAAACAGCAGGAAAAACATTTTTGTTAAAAAGCATTTAAGCATAGGAAATAAAGAATAACAGCACATGTTGGCTGTGTAAGGCACTGACTGAATCATTAAAGGTGTGTCTTTTGAAGTGGATGGGAAGGCAACAAGGCCTGAAACGCAAATCAGTCATAAGCAGATCTTTTTTAGGTTGTATGAATCAAATCATAGTTTTGTCTTCCTGAGTAGCCAGCTTGCCAAGAGTCAATGCCATTTTAAACTACTTAGTGAAAACATTTGTATACTTTTAACCTGCTTTCTAAGCGTGGCAGTGCCCTTAAGCCAGTTGATAGAAATCAGTCAGTATCAATGGGGAAGATGTTGCTTTTTGGATAAACTTTATTCCTGGTAATAATAATGAATATTGCATAACTGTGAAATTTCAGGTGAGTATTGGTGTTTTCCTAATGCTGCACTGAATTAGAGGAAGACAATGTTGGGGCATTTAGGGAAAAAGAGAGGTAGCTGTATTAAAGAAAAGATTTTATTAAAATAATACCAAAGGTCTCCCATAAAACCTCTAACAGAAAATTCTAAATTCTTAGAATTTCAGTACGGTTACTTAAAACTACAGAATGCCTAATGGTTGTACCGTGAAATATACATTTATACACCTACTAAGACAAACACAAAGGGCTTTTCAGTCACCTCCTTTGCACCATTTTCATGCTGATATTATGCTGTTAAGGTCAGTGAAATTACTTGGTAAAGCACTAATGCAAAAAATTATGAAGAACTAGGTCATACAACAGCTAATCTTTCAGGAGAACTTCTATAAAGTGTAAAAACTCATATGCATAAGAAATCCCTCATAAAAATTTCTAAAATTACATTCTGCAGAACTGTTTTTCCCAAGAGGCTCAACATGGTGTCAGACAAGCACAAGGGAGTTTGTGTTCACAGGAAAAGGAAGAAGCATATTGAGGCTGCTTTTATTTACACCACCCTGCAGTCAAGTTGGACTTTTTTAAATCTGAAGTGTTGTAACCACCCTGTTGTGTGATCTGAAGTGTTGGTGTGCTGCACTTTCTTTATCCAGCATGGTACACTTGGTCAAGAAATATTTCTTTTCCTAGAGGAAGGCATGCCTGATCTGAAAGTTAGTCTGAATTTCATTGGAAAACTCAGCAGTTGAATGTAAACATTAAAAAGTCAACCAGAAAGCCCTGAATTTGCCTAAGTAAAACTACTAAACAAACAAGTACTCCCAGATTGCTGAGGTGAGAACATTTTAATTGCAAAGTACTCTGAGAAGAGTGGGGGAATTTTAATCAAACCAAAAAACAACCACTACTGAAATCGAGAAAAGGAGATAGTTCCTAAGAAAGTGCTTGTTCTATCTGGAGGAAAAAAAAAATTAAAATTTATTCTGAAATGCCAACCAAAAAGGAAGAAGCTGTCAGATTATCAGGGTCCATTGCATCTATGCTTTATAAGACAGAAGAGGTCCTGTTCTAAAGCCAGCTGGGGAACAGTAAACTGTCCTTGTGAGTGGATGTGTGGACACAAAGCTCATACTGGTACAGTGCACTTATGTTGTGGTAGTAGTAAGTTTGTAAATGAAAATGCAAAAAAACCCCAACTTTGTCTTACATTTCTCCCTCAATATGAAAAAGTATGCAACTAAGCTTTCCTTTTCAGAGGACCACATAAGGTTTGTGTTCCTGTATGCACCTCGTTTGCTATTATTTTCAGAAGCTGGGCAGAGGGCCCTGGTCTGTGTTTAGCTTTCAGAGTATCACACGGCTTTTCCTCTGGTTCATGATTTAAGCACGAGTGAAATAACAGCATTATCTTTTAAGTACTGTTGGCAGAGGAGTCCACTGAAATGAGATTAGTTTATTCTTCAGGGATATAGCTTCAAATTCTCTATATTAGTTATACTCTCTTCTGCAGATTTTCTTAGCAGCTGTAAGAGATTTGGTCTTTTTTCAGTAAAAGAAGAAAGGACGATTCCTAAGTGTTTGTAAATCTGGGTAAAGGGACTTTGGAGTTCAGAAACTCTGCTCCCTAGCTGACATTCAAAAGTAGACTTTGAGGGTGTAACATCTTCATTGAGTAAATAGTGTCTGCTGCTAGAGTTCATCAGTACAATTAGAGTAATGAAAAACACGAATAATATTTTTGAAATATTCTGCGTAATTTATAATTAACTAAATAATTATAATTAATAAAAGTGTATAGGAGAAAAGTAGTCTGGGTAGGAAAGTTTCATTCTGCAGTGTTCATTAAAACAGATCAGTTACATCTTTTTTCACTGAAAAATTACAATGGAAACAAGATTTGAGTCTACATGTGTCAGCTGCCACTGTTAGGAGGGGCATGATAGACGTGAGATCATTGTAATTCTGAGCTGTTGAAATAAAGATGAGAAGGTAAAGATATTAACAAATACCTCAAACTGTGCTTATGAAATCATGTGTGATAAATTATAGATACAAGAAGTCATTTCAGAAGTACCCAAAAACTTTCTTTGCATTATTGATGTTTATTAGCATGTCAGGCTCAGACTCAGAAAATTCAACCCAAAAGTTTTTTTGGTTCAGCTGCCTGAGGTCCAACACTAAAAGTAAAATATTCAGCAAACATTTTCTTCCCTCAAATTGCTGACTACAGAGTTATAACAGGCTTGATTTTGTATTGTAGCTATCTAGAAACATAGATAACAGCACACACAGCACAAAAGTTCATAGATCCCTTCCCAAGCTCATTTTATTTTCATCAGAACTCAGTGGATCTAAAATCTTCTCTAACCTAACGTATTGCCTCCAAAATGCTAAAATAGTTTGTGTTTGAGAGATCAAATTCTTAATAAATCCAAGATTTTTTCCATGCTTTGCTAAAAAAAAAAAAAATCCCACTATAAGTTTCTCTGACATCTTATGGCTTGGAGGGGGCTCATCTTTCCCCTTCTCTTTCCTCCTTTGGACTGATCATTTATCTTATTAGGGAAAATCAGCATATGTGATTATTTCTGGTTGTTATGCAGCAGTGGAAGTCATCCAGTTTCTTCCCCCTGGCCTGTTGTTCCTGAGGAGCCATCAATTACTGAGTCTGAGTTTTAACCACTCCTCATAAATCACTGCTACTAAAATCATTAAATAATGATGCAATTTCAGTCCGAAGTATAGCTTTATTGCATTTGCTTGTTAATAATTTTATCACAATGATAATTTTCTCTTAAGTATCTTAGTGCTCCTTTTTAATATCTGCATCGAGCTGCACTTTATCACTCAATGTGTCTCCTTTGCATGTCTTCAGCTTGCATCTTCTGACTCGCTGACTCTTGCCCTGCCAGTGAAGGGCCTTGAGAAAAGTGATGTCTGTGGGAGTGGGGTCGGATTCTGTTTCACGTTGTGACAGCACAACTGCCAGCTCAAAGCTTTCTCTGCAGAATCTGCCTGACTAATGACAATAGAAGGGCCAGAAAAAAGCACAGTTGGGGCTGCCATTCCCAGGCTGGGATGGAAGCCCTGGGGCAGAAAACTCATCTTTTGGCTGAGCATATTTGACATGAGAGATATTGGGAGAACATCATCCTGTGTTCCCATTACACCTTTACAAAGTTAAACTGTACCTTGATCAACCCTGACTGAATTTCCTTCTCAGGATATTTTTCTCAAAATTATTCTTCACTTCCTTTGCCAAAGCAGAATGTGCTCTTCTCTTGAGTATAGTAACCGAAGATATCAATTTGTTATGGAAACCATGTGTCAAGTTTAAGATACTTCTAATAAGAAAGGAATCTAACCCTTTTTTTAGCATTAAATCTGCTTTGTAGTCTCAAATGTTAAACATAATTGTAAAAAGATGCTATAGCTCTTGCCAGCGCATGTGAGTGTCTGCATATCTGTGTGTGTGTATATCAATTTATGATTATGAAGGTTTTTCCTGATTTCATGCATATTTCTATTCATTTTTTAATTGATTCTACTTGTATGCATTTTTTAGTAGAAGAGATTTTAAAGAAATTTAAGGAAAGCATAATGTAAAGTAGAAAAAAAACTATTTATAGATGTTAGTAATAGGACATTATAAATGGGGTTTATTTTATTCCCAGCTAGAATTCTAAAGCTGGTTAGTATGAAATTATCTCTTTTCTTCCATCCACATGATTACTATTCTGTAGCTGGCTCTACATAACTTGATTATATTATGTTCTCAGGGCTGTTGCTGGAGTTGACGGGGACCTTGATTTAGTTCATATGGAAATCCAGGACCCCAGTGGAGGTATGCAAATGAAAATGTTATCAATTGATACACTAGTATATAGTTGTTTATCTTTGGTTTAGAGGTACTTTTCGGGCTGTTTTTAAAACTAGTCAGAAGAGAAAATGTGCAAGTCAGATTCTTTCTCTGTTTATTTGTAGTCAGCAAAACTGTCCTGTTATATAAAAATATAGTGTAATTTAAAATCTACTTGTTTTTCACTTTAAGAGGAATTGATGTCAAGATGCTAAGCTCTGTTGATAATGTCCATTAATAGTGCAATTTATCCTGACATTTAAACATTGGACAGTTTTTCCTGATTTGCAAATAAAACTTGCAATGCAGCGTTAATGCCGGGTAAGTGTCTGTTAATGTGAATCATTGCACGTGTCAGGTCTAGTGCAACAGCCACCATCTCTCAGAATTTCCTCATGTTATAGTATCCAGTATACTTTGAAACTTCAAAAGAAAAATAAATGGAAAAGCAGATTAGTAGTCAGAATGTGCTTAAAGAGTCACCATGATTCCAAAAGCTTGTATCGTTTCTTGTTACCTATCATACTCTTGAAAGATAATTTAATTCCTTGAATCAGATCATCTAAGTTCCTGTGCAGTTTAACACTGAGTCATAAAGAATGCACAGTTTTGCTTGCTCTGTTCCCATAGCTTTTCTTAATTATAGCCCTATTAAAAAATCAAAGTTACCATATTATAAGCTGAATGAAAAAAAGTCTAAATCTTTTAGCGGTAAGATTTATGAGACATGGTGACAGCTCCATCAGCTGTTTTCTTTAGAGACAATGTAAGATGATCCTTCAGGGCCTGAATACAAAGGGGTTTTTGGTTGGTGGTGGATTTTGGGTGTTTGGGTTTTTTTGCATTTGGTCGGTTTTGGTTTAGGGTGGCTTTTTTGGAGGGGAGTGTGGCTGGTTGGTTTGATTGGTTGGTTGCTTATTGAGTTTTTTTTGGTTGGTTGCTTGCTTCCTTTTTTGTTTGTTTGTTTCAGTTTTGGGGTTTTGTTTTGGTTTTTGGTTTGTCATTTTGTTTTGTTTTGTTTTTGTGGGTTTTTTTATTTTATTTGTATTATTTAAGAAATAGCAGAGAAAGAAAAACTCTCATGAAATATCTCCTGGCTAGATTCTCAACAAACTGACTTTATGCAATTAGGATCAATACAAGCATAGCCATTGATTTTAGTGGAAATAGCATCTTTGCACTACCCATATGACAAAGAACTGTAATTTTTTGTTGTGAACTAGGAACACCTGCAAGACTTTAGATAGTCCATTGCTGCACCAAACATCCTCATGGTGATGATTTGGACATAAGCAAGAGAAGCTGGATTGACTCTAACTGCCTCTTAAACAGATCCAGATTCTATAACAAATAATTGCATCCAGGATACTGGTTTGTCCTTCTATAATAAAAAGTCATTAAATGTGAGATGCATTTCCCCTCACACTGCAAAAGTAGTGAAGGACATGTGGATACAGTATCTGCTCTCTCACACTGTACCTGGAGTGTGGGTAGCATTAGTGATCTGGGCACAAGATTGTGTAAATAACATTTTCCTCACTGTGCTTGGGCAAGTCATTCAACTACTTTGTGCTCAGAAGCTTGTGACAAAGAATGAGCTGTACAAGAGCTTAGGGAAGGTCTTTAAGAGTACCAGGGAAGGTCTTTAAGTCACAGCTGGTATAAGATAGTGATTGTTGGCTCTGCTCTCTCTGATAAGAGCAGATTGTATCAAAGATGCAGTGGTGCTGTTCTAAGAACCCAGGAAGAGAAAATAGTCCTTGCTGACTAGAGAGGAAGAGAAAGGCCATAGCCTCCTCTGATTATAAATCAGTCTAAGCTTTTTCAGCAAGGTATTAACTCTGAATATAGAAATCCTGCCCCAACAGACCAGTTCCAATAGTGTGCTAATAGTGTGTCTGAACATTCTTACAGAGCTTTGAAAACAGGCTTTAAAATTCTGCACGCTGTCTATTAAATGGAGCCTGATTCTTTTCTCATTCATCACAGTTTTATACTGGGGTTGATCTATTGATTTCAGTTATGTTGTGTCAGGCTGCCATTACTCCAAGTGAATAATTCGGCTCTGTGCATAGGTTAAGTGAGAAAAGAGGCTCCTTCTATTATCCCCACCCATGAATGGCTCATTCATCTAACCCCTAATCTCTCTGGACCAGCAAAATTTGGATAATAACAGGCTGCCTCAGGGAACGATCTGAACTGTAAGCAGTTAATATATTCTCAGTACGCTGGAGATTGAAAAAGTCTTATATGAGAGTTTAATATAATAATTCTACAACTAACTTACCTGGCAAAGGCAGCCTTTTTCCTACAAGAATAGCATTTAATACTGCTTGCTTCTTTTTCCCTTGATAGCCCTGTCATATGTTTCTGTCTCTCTTCCCTCAGGTTATCGCTACATCACTTGCCAGATTCAAAATTGTTCTGATAAGACAATGACAGTCCCATTTGCTGGCAGCACTGATCGGGATTCCCTGACTGTGCAGGACGACTACATATTTCTTCAGGTACTGCCATTTTTTGGGAGAGACAGCTCATTTTCAAATTCAAAAACAAAAATTCTAAACAATGCAGCAACATTGTAGAGAGCAGGGAGGAATTAATGGGTGGATTCATGAATGATTTATGATTTTTTACATGGAAAAAAGCATTCCTTTATCAGTCCAAACAAAAAAGAAATTTAAAAAAATCTTTAGTTTGTGCAACCAGTTGCCCTTTAACTATATTAAAATTTTCAAATGGACTGTGTTACTTTTTATAAATACTCTTGTGTATTAGGTGAAATGCAAACCGTATGTTCCTGTGATTACAAACTCTTCTAGGTCCTTTCCAGGACAAAACACAAAAATGTTCCCTGGGAAGAACATCCAAGGACAACCACTGACAGAGTAGTTGCACATCTTCACATAGATTCTCCTCTGAAGAGGAAATGTTCTTGCCAGGAAAGAACTGCTAACATGGGTGTGCTTAGGAAGCAAAATGGCCATAGCTGGGGAGCTTGGAACAAATTAGCATGGAATCATAGGATGATTTAGTTTGGAAAAGACCCTTAAAATTGAGTCCAGCCACAAACCTAACACTGCCAAGTCCATCACTAAACCATGTCCCCAGGCACCACGTCTACAACTCATGGTGGTCCAAACTACATTGGGGTTATTTCATTCCCAAATTACAAGACCTGCCTGCAGAAATATGGGCTGGAACTTTGTCAGCCATGTGGCACCAGTACAGCTCAGGCACACTTGTAAGTATTATTTTAAGTGCTTGGCACTGGTTTGAATCTATCAGAACTGCAAACTTCTCAAGGAGCAGTTATGTCCTCTTTGTTTTATTAGACTTTACTAGGGAAGTTGCTTGTGTTTTCCTTACTGCTTGGCTATAATTTTCCTCTTACTTTGATGAGATTTGCTTGCTGCAAGACTTATCTATTTATTGAGTTTTGCAGGAAAACAATTTTGTGGCAATGAATACACCTCCCCATCAGTGCCTCAGTGTGCATCAGATTATCTCCTTTCCAGCTTTCCCCTCTTGAGACTGTTTCTTCTGCAACAACCTGTAAATTAGTAGGGTCACAAAGCATCTGTTCTCCTCTTGTTTGCCATAGTGGTTTCAAGGACCTACATGGCTTAGAAGAATTAACACTACAAAAAAGAAAACCAAACAAAAACCCCAACCAAAAAAAAAAAACAAAAAAAAAAAAAAAAAAAAAAAAAAAAAAAAACAAAAAAAAACCAAAAAACCACACACCAACCAAAAGAAAAAAAATACCACATCAAAACAAAACACAAAAAAACCTCCAAAACTAAAACCCAAACAATGGCATTGGGAAAGAACTTTTGGACTAAAGTAGGCATTTTTCAGATAAGATCTAGCACTCATGGCACACATTTTGCTCAAAGCAATTATCATCTGTGGCTCCCCACAGGAACAGTCTAAAAATCCATTTCATAGTATGTAGATGCTGAGAACTGCTTCTCACCATGCAAACTTCTACACTGCTGTGCTCAGCAAAACTCTGGCTGCTTCCTTGTCAAGCATTTTGCTTTGCTGGGTGCTGTGTACAACTGCATCCTGAGCTGTTATTCCCTTTCATGACAGACATGAGCAGAAATAAAATGGAATTGCAAGGTGGAAATGTACAGAGAAGTAATAGACAGTTGCTGCTCAATGATGTTTTTGGTATTTTGGTCTCTCTAGATCTGAGACATGTCAGTGCCAGTAGATGAGATGTTCACGTGTTCACATAAAGGGGAAACATCTCTAGTGTTTTTCCTTTGGACTTTTCTGCAGTAAACCACAGTATGTAATGTATATCCTATTGCTAAATTGGTTTGCAGTTAGCCATATCTGTATTACTGGAGGATAGAGGGTGACTCTGGGATCCTGTAGTCACATCTGAAGCACAGCACCCCAGAGGTGTGAGGCAGGACAGCATTTACCTGTTCCAGTGCAACCTTTCCAGTGCAAGCACACAGCAGCTGCACATCTGAAAGACAGCATACTTTTGAAACCATGTGGAAATTCTTTTATCACTACAATAAAGTGCAGTTATATAAGTTATAATCAGACCAGGGACTCCTCATGATATCACCGCAATGCCTGTCAGAAGGAGGATGGGACAGAATCCTCTGTGCAAAAAGACAGGAGAGTTTGGCACTGTCTCCCTACCCCTGAGAGTGTTGCAGGTCTGCACTGGCCCAAATCTATTTTGGAGATTTTTACCATCTTAGAGGAAGATCTCAGCCACATTTCTTTAGTATGTATATACCACAAATATCAGAAACTTTCTAATACTCATTTTTTTGCACTGACAGTCAGACAGTTTCAGAGGTGATTTCAGTAGGAGGATTAAAGCTTCAACGCTGTACTTAAGCACAGACCAGCCTTTAATACCAGTAAGGCTTGGCATGACTAGATGCTTCAAGTCCAATTTTCCTCTGCCTTGCATCATCTCCATTTAAATGAATGACGTTAAAACATGCATTTAAAAAAAGCCTGTGAACAGATGGGTAAGACTGCCATTTAGCACTAGTTAAGCAAATGATGAGATTTTTGGTTTGATCCATCATCATTTAAAAAATCACATTCCTAAAGGCATCACATTCTTTACACCACAAAAAAAACAAAACAAAACAACAAAAAAAAAAAACAAAAAAAAAAAAAAAAAAAAAAAAAAAAAAAAAACAAAAACCAAAACCAAAAAAAAACGATACGATATTAAATACTTTGTTACCTTTAAAATATTCAGGTATGTAGATATCAACTTTATTTTTACCAAGCCAAATCAAGTGTTCATGTTTCAGGATAGTCTGTCTTTCAAATCAGGTTCCATTTTAAACACAAAAATTTAGGAGAAAAATAGTGAGATTGGGGTAGGATTTTAAATGGATTTCCCAAGTAAAAGAAAGAAGACAAGTATCAATGTGAAAAAAAGGTGGAATATTACCAAAGGCTAACTTTTACTTATTGATATTATCTGGTGTTGCTCAAAGGTTTAGTTGGAATTATGCCAATTTATATACCAGCACTTTGGTGATACGTTTCTGGTTAGAAAATCCAGGAGAGGTTGCGAGTTGGCTATTTTCACTGATGTTTATTTAGAATATTCCTTTTGGTACTTTGGAACATTGCATTAAAAGTAATGACTACATATTTCAGTTACAGCTTAAATGCAAAACAGTCTTCAATCTCAAATTCTCTAGATTTAACATAATCTGTCACAGAGTTCTGTTTCTCCTTTGTATAGACAACATCAGCAAATCGGACCAAGTATTTCGTGTCGTACCGTCGGAATGGCTTTGTACAGATGAAGTTGCCAAAATATGCATTGCCAAAAGTAAGTATGCATGCTTTTCTTTCTCTTTTTGCATTTGTCATCTTCTCTTTCTACCTAGTTTTGTTCTGCTCTTTTTCAAACCTCATTATTCTGAGTTCACAATTTCTCCTTGTAAGGAATTGTGAATCCTTCTTTTTATTTTGAATACTGCTTTTATTTGTGTTCCATTAATGTAGTACTCATAAACCATAGAGGGGAATAACATACAACAGCTTATTTGTCATAAGTTACTGCAACAGTTTTTGAGCTTTGCTTCCATGAGGCAGTGTTATACATCCAATGGCAATGGAAAGATATAGAGCAAGTGTTCTTTCAAGAATCAATTACATTTTAATTCCACATGGTGTTGTCTGGTATAGGCATGAATTCTAATATAAGAGAATTTTGCTACTTGGTGTTTCTCTATGTAATTAAAGAATCCCAGTATGGACTTTGACTGCTCAATGAAATTGCAAGACTTGGTGAGAGGTTCCTTCAGTCTACCATATCTCCCTAGTGATAGGGTTTTTATATTTCCATAGTAAATCAGCAATTAAACACAGAAATTTAAATTATGGTCTAGCTGCTGCAGTTGAATTTTTTGTGCTGCACACAGTGTATTTCCTAACTTTACAGTTAGAAGGCTTCTGCAGTCCTGAAGAAAAATAACTTGAAGTTTAAAAGAACCAGTGGGATAAAACCCTCAGTAACCAGCTCTGACCTTACAGTTCACCCTGCTCCCAGCAGGAAGCTGATCTGGAGGTCTCATGAGGTTCCTGCTCTTTCCTTTGATTCTCTGTGATTCTACCACTTAGCAGAGAACTTGTTTTCCTTGCATGCCTTGAATTGTATTAGTTTAATCAATTGCTCATCTAAGGAAGGACATTAGAGTACGATTTATTTCCTTTTGCTGTTATTGCTATAAAGCAAACATTCTAATATCAGATTTTTTTTCATCTTAGATTTTTTTTTATGCCAGTATAAATGGTGGTCTGAAGTAATTTTAAATGTACAACATATTACCAGAATCTCAGATCAAATCCTCAGGTATTAGTTGAATAAGAATCTGAAACTTGGATATGCTCTTAGTAGTAATACAGAAATATCTCTCTCTATCTATCTATCTCGTCAAGACATGTATATTCAAAGGCAGGTATGTAGACCAACACCAACACAAAGTTATTTCTGTGTTTTTAGGCCTTGAAGGCAGCCTTTATGCTTTCTTGGGGGAAATTGTAGTCAGGAAAACAGCAGGAGAATATCCAGGTCTTGAAGGTTAAAGTATGCCAAACATGGACACCTCGAGGGACTGCCGTGCACTGAACCCTGCACTGGGACACAAATAAGAAATTAAGGAGCAAGGAAGGGAAGCAGAGTGTAAACAAGGAGCTTCTGACACATTCATAATGTGTCAGTCACAATTCCCTGGCATTTCTGTCATACGGAGTCTGGATTGTTTGAAATAGTGCTGCATGCTCAATTCTTTGCCTTGGAAAATATGGCTTTTGTTTATTTTTCTTTTTTCTTTTTTTTTTTTTTTTTTCTAGCTAAGGGGATTACCCCAGGCCTGACTGAATAAATAAATTAGAAGTTAATGGTTTCATTTTGGATAGAGTCTATAACTACCTAGGAACAGGTTGACTATGTCATTTTGAAAGGGATGTTTTTGTGCTCTTCCTAGTTCAGGAAATACACAACAAGAGGAATAAAGTAAATATTATCTCTTTAACATTTGACAATGCTTCCAGGAGACATTTCTTTGGTATCTGCACAAAACAGAGCTGAAAATTTCAGGAAGAGGGCCTGGAAGCCAGACATACATTTAGAATAGTGGCAAATATGAAACATTTTAACCTTTTCTGAGAAAGACTTTTTTTTTTTTTTTAATTTATTTGGTACCTTCACATTACAAAAGAAATTTTACACACTGAAGTAAATAAGAACACAGCTCTGAAATTTTTCACAGTGCTATATTTCAGTGAGAATCATCCAAGTACAGTAGAATTGGATCCTGGAACTTTGCAAAGACACAGAATATCAGCAAAGACACTTGCACATTAAATGTACATTTAGAACATGTGACTTTGGAGTTGCTTATTTTATGGTGGTAGGAGTAAAACAGAATAGATGAATTTACAAAGGATGTTTTTTAAGATGGATTAAATCAAATAGTTTTTGAAAGATGAGTTTCAGAGAGATTTAAATATTAGATTTTGCCTTACCAGGAGATGAAGCATGACTATAACAGGCTATATTTCATTTTTCTTGAAAGCATGAAATGAGGTGTCAAAAAAATCTCTTTCCAAGTGGTCTCTGTACAGAATTTTTGAGCAGTGATTGTATACAGGGAAGAAAAACTGTAACCAAGTCAGAAGATGCTGTAGACTGGTCAAGGATGTACCTGTACCTCCCTTGTACCCGTCAGGAGAGCTGTGCCAAAATGCAACCTATAGCCTTAGGGAACTGGGCTGAGTTCTTCAGATATTATTCTTTTGCTGCATAGATTCCTTTCATGATGATTTTGCATATAGAGATAGAACAAGCAGTTTCAGACTGAATAGTTAGAAAATGTTTTTGATGTCTCATTTTCCTTTCAGTATGAAAAGGTTGGAAATCTGCAAAGAAGTTCTTCTCTTTTTTTTATGTTGTTTGCATTTGCATTTGTGTTTATGTTTGTACTTGTCCAAATCCATTCCCAAAGAGGAACCTAAAAAAAAAAAAATAGTGTGTCTTTGGACGTACCTACAGTCCTCCTTACTTGTGAATAAAAGGCTGCTAAAAGCAGCTTCCAGCCAAGCTTTTCCTCAGTTAAGTTTCTGGGCTCCAGCTCCACAGTGCCACTGAGATCACCTTTTTGTAACACATCATAGCTCTGTGTGTGTACAGACAGCAGAGCCATTGGGGGCCATCAGGATTCAGATAATTTTTAAACTTTTTTTCTGTGCTGTTGAGAGATCTTTTTCTTTTTTTAACACTGTGTTTGATACTGACATTGCATGGAATCCCACAGCTGTCTCCTGCATTTGACAAGTGTTGGCTGCTGCCAGGAAGGGTGATAGCAAAGACTAGTGAGACCATATTAAAAGTTGCTTGTATGCTCACCCAAACAGAAGAAGAATTTTCAAACTGTTGTTTTCAAACTGTTACTTTAAAATTGAACTGGTTTTTGTACTGTATTCCATTTTACCAAGATTGTTTGTTCTGTGCTGCTAAAACTAGATCAGCAGTTAGGAACTCATAGGAAGTGAATACCAAAATCAAGCCAAGAGCAGCAGGAGTGCATTTGTGTGTCAGCTTGGCTGGTTCAGCATCCAGGAGTGTCCCAGGGGATCCAGCAATCCCCCTTAGGCTGCTTTCAGCCTGGAGCAGAGGTTCAGCTGCCACTGCTGGGAGAGCAAGTCTGCCCAGGGGCAGAGGCTAAAGCCCCATCCAGACTGTCAGCACACTTGTATTGCACAAGTTCCTGCAGCTCTGATTGCCCTTGCCTAGAGAAGGGCAATTTGAAGAGGGGGACTGGAGCAGTACATTGGGTCTGGTCCTTGTTCAGGTATTTCAGTCTTGCTCTGATGTGGGTAACAATAAAACTGGGAACTAGTTCATTCTGAGAGTTTAAGCAAAAAAAAATGTTAACAAAATTTTTGACCAAGCCAAGGAAACTGCTACAAATTATGGCAATTTTACTATTGCAATTTGGAATAATTTAATTATTTGGAGTCCTCTTCCCATCTCTCTTAAATAAATTCCATTGATAATGATCTCCCTTTAAGAACTGATGCAAGACATTGATTGATTCTGCATTCGTTCATGCCTCCTATAAAATTTTAATGATGCAAGAGCTCTATTGTTTGTTGTATCCTGCTGCAATTCAGAAAGTTTAGTTCTGAAAAGATATGGTGTGGAAAAATCTTCTTTCATATTTTTCAATCTCTGTATCTATTTTCAATCTTGTGAAATAGGCAATAATGTAAAATTTTTTAGGTAACCAAGTTAAATGGAAGTATAGGGGAAGAGTGAACAAAAACAAAAGAAGAAAAAATCCAATTGCCTTAGAAATAGTTTGAAGTCTGTACTTTATTCATGGCAATATGAATCTCCTATAGGTTCCTTTTATCAGATCCATGTATTCTTTTTGTTTGGTTATCACCTAATCACCTCAAAGCATGCCCACCTCTTCCTTGCCTCAGTCTGAATACACATCACTGTTTTAACCATAGAGTTACTTCTGAAATTGTCTGTATCATTCAATAATAGATATAAGACAATCCTTAAATGGGCATATCCATTAACAGCAGAAATTATGGAAGATTCCCGCAACCCTTTTGTGTGATGTTCTCTAAGGATTTGGCTGCCTGATGGTTGGATTGCAAACTACTGAGTCTATGACAGCTCATTTAGCAAGGCTCTTAGTCTCACAGAAATTCTTGTTCCACTTGGGAAGACCCTTTACCACCTCTGCCACTCACTACCCTGCGAGGCTTTGGCTGAGGTTGTTCCCCTGTACCAGGCAGAAGAGCAATTTTCAGCTGCAGCTCCATTCTTCTGAAAGGCCACTGGTATGGCTGTTGAGCAAAGAAAAAAAGGGAACAAAGTAGAAATGCAGGTGGCAGTGGCATTTGATGCAGGGGAAATATTCCTTTTTCCAGGCAGTGTCACCACAGCAGCCAGTGAACCTGAGCTATAGAAGCTGTCTGACTTGCTGGGTGTACAAATCCATCTGAGGAGGATTCAAGGAACTGTTCTTTCCTTCACTGTGCAAGTTATTGATTTCTTTACATGAACTTCTTTTCCTCGGCCAGGCAAGGAAGATTAGGAGGATTATCTTTGGGATATGTGCCATCCAGTTACCTTGATTGTGCTCGAGAGATTACAGGAGTATAAATGTGGTACATCTTGAGGTCAAGACTGAAAATACCGAGCCTTGTTCCACTACTGATATATTTATTCCTCACTATTCTCTGTTTAATACATTGCTTATTTCATGTTAACATTTTGCTCAACCACAGCATCAGAAGATTGCAAAGGGGCACAATTCTGACATCTGACCAAAAATTATAAGATGTAAAACCCAAGAATTTTGAATGATACTTTCTATGTTATCAGCACATTGTAGACAAAGGAGCACTGTCGGGCTGTACAATCTTTGTCATCTTTTATAGCCTTCTGTCTTCAGGCTGTAATTGTACTTATTTGTGTCATAGAGTTTCTTATCACAGGTAGTAATATGGTAAACCATACTGAGCATTTTTTGAATACAAAATTCTGTAAAGTATTTGCAGACTTATAGGCTGGTCAGTTACTGAATGTAGATGGTATGTGTCTGTATACAATGAAAACAACTCATTTCTCTCTCCTTCTTCCTTTAAACATCTTTCCTTCTTTCCTGCTATCCAAAACTCCCCCATATCCCAACTCTGTTTAATAGCTTTGTGCTTTTTTGGACCAACTTTTGATTGGGTGTTCATTCAGCTTTATGTGATAACAGACTTGACTACATTAAAAGCAGGTAATTAATTATGAAAAGACTGTTGGTATCTCTGTGTTAGAAGTAAAGAAATAATTTTTAAGCAGTGTTTCCAAGGAGAAATATTTTATTGTGTCTGTATAATTGCTGGAAGTGTTCTTGGATGCCTGTGCTCCAGGTCATGGCTGAACATGCACAGTTGTTTCAATGCCTTGTGTACACCCTCAGACTCATTTATTTAACAGACCATGTCTGTTCCATGTGATATGGAGTTTCTTTGAAGTGGTGCTCATCTTTTGGCATAAGTTGGCCTTCTGTAAATGCCTAATTATTTTGAGTATTACTTTGAAACTCTCTTTGTGTTATTTGTTTGTTAATTATGTTCTCTGCTATTGATGTAGTACAAACATAGCAGCTTACAAGTCCCTGAGAGAGCAGGAGTGACATGACCTGTCACTGGATGCCTAACTTAATCATGCCAATTTTTAATATGAACTCTTTGATCAGGATTCCTTTAGCATTTTTTGTAGAAAAGTAATTCTGATTCAACAGATCTCCAGCTGTCCTTAATTCTAATTCCATGGGCTGATTAACTGCTTTGGACCTATGAGTAGGTTCACAGATTTTCAGTGATAAATATACAGATTTCTGTGCTTAGTGTGGTCTAACATATCCCAGTGAAGAGGGAAGGATGAAGGAAAAATTGTAATAAAGGAATTTCAAAATACAGTGCAAAAGAAGCACCTTAGTAAACAAAACAGAGAAATCTCATAGGGGCTTAGAGGTTTTTTTTTTTTAAAAAAAAGTTTTGGACAATGCAGCTCATAGAACTTTAGAAATGTGCAAAAGCTTACAACCTAAGAAGAGGAGGTAAGGGGAGTATTTGGGAATCACAGTCTATGGCTGATACCAACTGACATTGGTGAGCTTTGCAAAAACAAAGAGAGAAAGAGGAAAGTGAAAATGGCAAGAGCGTGGATACTTGGGTCAGTAAGAGATAGAGCAGGCATGGCAGACTTGAGAGGGCAAAAGTAAAGTAGCAGAGATAAGAGAAGGGATGCCCATGGAGAAATGAGCATTCCACGGAGGAAACAGCATGGTTGCTATGGCAAACTGTGGAAAAGGTTCTGCCTTGGGACATCTGGAAAGGCATGGACTCTCATTTCAGCATGGAAGTGAAAGAAAACCACAAGATCTTAATACGGAATGTATATGAAAATGCAGCCTGGAGATACAAAAAATCTGAATAGAGACAATAAGAAATGTTCCAAACCCTGAAGATCTCTAGCATCAGTAAAGAAGGTCTTTATAAATTAATTTGAATAAATTGTGTGTGAATAGCATAATTACAGAAAAAAATTAGATGATCAGTGACACTTTGAGTAGCTTGCAGAATGTAGAGAGAGAAAGCAGGAGCTCCAGCAAGAGGCAATTGCCTTAGTCCAAGCGTGAAATCATAAAAGAATAAATGCTTTCCTTATAGAATCTGCTGAGGTTACAGCCTAAGGTTGTATCTGTGTCCATGAATTAGATAAAGCAGTAAAAATGTGCATTCCCTCCATCAAGATTTTTTTTCCTCAGACATCCTTTCTAGTTAACTCTTAGGTGACAGAGAGTAGGTACTGCCTAGCAATATTTGCTGATGTCCCCTCTCCATGTGCTTCTCACCTCTTGAGCAGTGGGGGGTAGCTGGGATGAAGGAATGGAACCCATCCCCTGTATTTGCCAATCAATTAATTCTTTTTAAATTCACGTATCAGAATAGGAATAGTACGAGTGACATGATAATTTACCTTTGTTTTAACTAGATTTTCAGCAGCTTGTGTCATCCACGATTTTGAAAGATAAGTTGAAGAATTGGGCATGAAATTTGCAGTTTTCCTCACATTGTCAATTACATTTCCCAGAGGATTGTATCAGAAAGCACTGGGCAGGAAATGCTGCACAGGATTGTTGCAAGGTAGTATAACTGAAGGACTGCTTTGTTTCTTGAAGGAAAAGAAATCACTGTGAAAGGAAAATAGCTGTAAGGCTGAACTGGAAATCTGAATGCATAAATTCTGAAAGGAAGGAACAAAGTTCAAGGCAGTGCAAGGGTAATTTCACTTGCTAAGACCAGGATCTGTTAAGCTCTTGCCTCAGCAAAGTTACCAACCAGCAGCCTGAGAGGACAAACATCTTTATTAGTAACAGCCACTGCCAGTGGCTGTGAACTCTGTGATGAGTGAACTCTGATTTGCTGAGTAAACTTTTGCATCCAACCTCTCTTTCCCTCATGTGACCCCCACAGTCTGCCCAAAATTAATCTCCCTGTCCTTGTGCCCTGCACATTTTGGCTCTTTGCATGCTGCTTCTGATGGCTCAGCTGCTCCTACCCCTCCCTGGGATGGGAGACCCAGAGCTGAGCCTGTTCCTCCAGCTCTTACCTCTGCCACCAAGGGCCACCCGAGCAACCACTGCCACCTCACCAGGGAAAGCATGGAGTGGGACAGCACTGGGGCAGGACAAGTGCCTTGCCTACATTCCCTGGAGGTTTGCATTTGTCTGTGGCACTGTATAAATGTTTTATTGTAATAATGTAGTCGTTAATTTTGCAGAAAGCTCCTGGCTTTGTGGAAGGGTTTTTAAGGGTTTTCTAGAGGTTTTCATATTAACATATTGTTTCTTTATTCCTTTTGGCTCTGCTTTGCTTCCATCCTTGTTATCAGATAGTCATGGGAACTTTCCACGTAGTATAATGTGGGCTACCAAACCTCATGTTGCCCTGGTTTAAGGAAGGAGATGAAACATTCTATACATTAAAGAGACTTTTAAAAGAACCTGTTGTGATCAGTTGCTGTGTTTTGCTGGCATTTCTGCCAGACTCTCTGCTTTGGAGTAATTTTTCAGTACCAAGAAAAAAACAAAAAAAAAAACAAAAAAAAAAACAAAAAAAAAACAAACAAAAACAAAACAAAAAAAAAAAAACCAAAAAAAAAAAAAAAAAGAAAAAAAAACCACAAAAAAACCCCCCCAAAAAAAAAAAAAAAAAAAAAAAAAAAAAACAACAAAACTATTCCTGGGATGCTAAACAAAAAATCTACTTTACTACAAAGTTCAAGTGGGAGTCTTTGGAAACAGCATTGAGCTTTGATTCTTAGATTCTTCATTCACTTAGATTCTTTTGTGTTGAGATGTGTCACATATGCAAAAATACTTTAAATGTAACTAAATTATTAGTATTTAATAACCCTCCTCAGATCATATTAAAAATCTTCCCTTTGCCTTATTTTACTTCTATACATGTCTTTTTTTAGTCCAAGTGCCTCAGTCACTGTGCATATTGCCTACAGTACGACTACCATGCTTTGCTGGGTTCTCAGTGTTGCTCTGTTACTCACACTTTCTTCAGTCTTAACTGGATTCTTATGAATTTGGTTTGCCTCCTTGAGTTCTACAAAGTTGTTTTCTTGATTTCTTTTTTTTTTTTTTTTTTTTTTTTTTTTTTTTTTAAGCTAATTCATCCTAATTTCATATTCTATTGACATTCCGGTAGCTTTCTTTAATATTCACTCCATTGCCTTATTACTTTTCCAGTAATAAGGTGACCAGAACTGAATACAGTATCCCAGTAAAGTACCAAGGTCATGAAGAGTTTACAAGCTTTCAGTCTCTGTGAATTGATGTCATTTCTTACATAGCCCCAACCTCTGCCTTTGTGCTGCCAGATCATGTTGCCAACTCGTGTCCCTTTATTCTCTGTCCTAAGTTTAGTTCAGTGTTGTTACTTCCTGATTTATTTCTTCTGTTTGATATTAGTGTTAAATTATTTTCTCCAGCTGTGCATTTTTTTTGTCTGAGACATTTGGAGTGAAGAATCTGGGAAAACGGAAAGCAAGCTGTAGCAATATCCATGCCTGAAATTCTTGGAAAATGAATGCAGAATGTTGACTCTCCTGTTATTACTGTTGAATATTTAAGTAGTTGTGTAGACATAGATAGACAAATTAATGTAATCTACTATAATGCACAAGAGCTGTGTGCATGATAAATACTATATCCTATGTGAACTGCTGTACATTGTATCTGATCCTCTTTGTGCTATGCTATTTTTTTACCTAATTTTCATTTCTCTGTTACTTGAAGATTATTTTTTTAGATTAGCTTTGCTAATGTTGTTTCCATTGACTCTTATCCAGATCTTGCAAAGTCAGTCACCTGTTTCTTTTTTTTTCCTTTCCCTATTTTTCCTTTCAAAAAATCATTTCCTGCTGAAGTCAAAGCAGATTACAGATATTGCACATTCATGATATTTTTCTTCACTAAGGTGGTTTGCACTGCAGTGAGAAGGCAGTGAGGAACCACCTTGGAGCAGTGGGATAGTCATGCTGATTAGTATTAATTTGGGAAGTTATTATTTTTAAACATTCAGATGTTTCCCCTCCCCCCAGTATTAAACTCTCCTGACCAATTTACTGTTTGTAAAATATAAATTATGTAAAAAAATAGTCATTATGTACCTTATTTTCCTACAGGACTTACAGATAATCAGTACAGATGAAAACCAGGTGTTTGTGGCTGTACAGGAGTGGTACCAGACAGATACATACAACCTGTACCAGTCTGACCCACAAGGTGTTTACTACTCCCTCTTGCTGGAGAATGTCCGGAGCACAAAGCAGCCAGAAGAGAATGTCCTGATAGATATTCTGGAGGTAGATCTTTATATTTTCCATTATTTGTAGTCTGTGAGGAGGATTTTTTTATTATTATTATTATGAGTATAATTAAGTTAAGTATTGTATTTTCACAGTTATATTTAAATAGAAAGTCTAGGATTTCTGTCTTATTTGTAGCACATTGCTACTACTTACATGTTTCTCTCTTGCCCTACTAATGTGTTGTGTACTCTAACTAGATTCTTGGGATGGGGTTCTATGGATGTGCAAATCCAAAACTTGCTAAGTTTTTTTTTTTAGATATTGAAAAGTGAATCTGGCAGCACAATTTACTATTGAAGTAAGAAGCTACGCAGCTGTCTATGTACAGCTTTTTTCTTCTAGGTGACTCAGTGTCATGTTTCCTGACTTAAGAGCAGGACATCTTTTAGCCAGTAGGGTTTTAAGTAGTAATCCTGCAAGCCTTGTGCTAGGTTGTGTCAGTTCTGAAAGGCTAAGAGCCAACAAAACTAAATATTGGACAGCAAATCCACTTGCTTTCAGTACGTGTCTTGTGCCAACAGCATTTTCTATGAAACAAACTCGGCTGTAAAAAAATCTATCTTGTATTTAACATCAGTGCACTTGGCAAAATAAAAGACTATAGTGTTCTGGAAGAGTATCACAGGCTGTTATCAATTCCATTCCTGTTTAGGGAATGGAATTTCAGTGCAGTGAATTTCAATGTAATAAGACGTACATTTGCTATGGTTCTGTTCTTTCTGGCCATTATCAGAACATTAAACTGGCTTTGGTCTGACTCAGTTTGTCCCATTACACGTAATTTGCCTGGTGTTAATTTAAAAAAAACACCAAAACTTTAAGGGTGCACCAGACTTCTTTGGCAAAGGTTTGTAGTAATTCTGGATACGAGGCACACACTGACAGAACTGTTAAATGGCTGTAATTAGACTCTTCCTGGTGGGGGAAAATGATAGTGTTTTCTTCCTCCTTATCTCCTCCATCTTTCTTTAGCTTTTTCTTTCTAAATGGCTGTGGTAAAACAAAAAGGTCTCTCATTACCAGTGATTATTTTCTAGACTCTACCTTTTTAGAAGTGAGGCTTCCTAATGAGTGAAGCTACGCATTGTGTGTAGCCACGTTCCCACAGGGTGATTTATTGACAGCATTAGTTTGCAGCATTTTACTCTTGGGCACCCCTGTGACCAAGCAAAGCTAAAAGGCATCAGGTGCTTTTACTAAAAGGCAGTCAGGTGCTTTCTAATCTCTACTCCTTGCATCACCTGTAGCATGTAATTTCAGATAAGTTGTACAGAGATGCTACCCCTGGCTATCCTTTTGTCTACAAGAATTATTAACTTAATTCAGTTACACTGATTGTTTCATAATTTCCCAATGTTACTGAGGGCATATTAGATAATGCAATTGTAGTTCATTGTGTGCTGGATCAATTTGTAGGGTTACATTAAAAAGGAAATGTACACATGATAAGGACAGTACACATGATAAGGGCAATACACAAGGAGCCATACAATTCAATTTTTTTAAGCTATTTTTGAAATTGAGTTGCTTTATAGGAGACCACTGATGACTTCTAGATAGCTTGCATGATAAATAATTAGTGCTCATCTTGTTTACTAGAATGGGATCAAGTGCTCATAATGTGTGGGTTGTTTACTCAGTATAAAATTGCTAATAAATAAAACACATATTGTCGCCCTTGAGGATGGGATTTTTTTTTTTTTTTTGGTCTAATCTGGGTGAGATTTTTTGGGCATTTTAATGCAAGTATCCCATCTCAGGAAGGGGAACCTTCAGTGCAGCACAGAGACAGTCCTCAGTGGTGGAAAATTTCCCTTTCTGCCAGTGTATAATTTTCCTTAAAATTTGTACTGTTCATCTTTGTTATCTTCTTTTGACTCCACTTAATCTTTTACTTGTACATCTGCTATAAAAATTTTAATAGGTATCTGTCTGTCTGTATATATGTTCTTTTATATGCTTTATCTTTTTTTTTCCACATTTCTTTTCATTTGAACACGTAAAAGGGAACAATTTACAAATACTTGTTTAAAGAAGAGAAGGAAAAAAAAAATTAAGTACTAAATGACTGTCCAAAAGGAGCATGCCCTTGAATTATGTGACAAGGAGCGTATCCTTGAAATTGTATCAAGTCCTGCCAGTGTGAAGGAGTCACAAATTTGACACAGGCATATTTGCAGAATGGGCATGCTAATGTAATACCTCTACATTGGTTCCTGCTGTGACTCCTTATGTAGATAAGAGCTACATGAGTTGCAGTATACTTTCTTCATGCCTTTTTTCCCCAAACAACAAATTGTATATATTTAAATGTCAGTCACAAACATATATTATATAGCAGTAATTTCTACATTTCAGTACCTGCTGCTAATAAACACTGTGGGACCATCTGAACTGTTCTTCTTGCTACTAACTAAACAGAATATTGTTGGGATGGAGTATCAGAAGTGTAACAGGGAACAATTAATAAGTAACAGCAGAAAGTCTCAGAAAATTTTATAAGGGACAAAGTGCTTTTCTAAGAGTACTGGGGAACAACTATTCCCTGAACTATTTAAGAAAATAGGTACTCTGAGAACTAAGCTCGAAGTTCAGAAAAATCAGCAGAAAGGTGCTTTGAATTTCCTTGTTTAGCTGTCTTGAGTGTCTCCTGCACTGTTCATCAGAGTAACCGAGCACTGCACAATGTTGAAATGTCTTCTTTTCCATAGAAACTTATTATTAATGTGACTCTTTTCGTTTCTTGATAGAAAGATACTTATCTTGCAATTTTAGATTAGGGAACTAAGTCAAGGAGTAGAATGTACAGAAGAATTTGGTGCCTTGGCATCACAGTCTAATTCTGGAGATAGATTAGACACATTTCATTTCCAGTATTTACAGAGTCAGGTGTGTATTTGTATAGGCCACAGGACAGATGAAATGGAAAATTCTACACAGGGATGGGATGTTTTAAAGATGCCATTTTTTTACACACCAAAATTTTATGTTAGTTATAGGGTTTTAGACTAATGTATCACTCCAAACATGATATTTCTGAACTTGCTCTGAAGATAGATGCCTGAAACCTATTTATTATTTCAAGCAGGGTTTATACCTTTCATTCAAAGTGCAACTGCTGTGAAGTTCTGGTTGGCTTTTATCTTTTAAAGCAGCAGTGAGAGAAGTTAACTGAGTCACTGGAAGAAATGTTTTCATAACCTTTCAGTGTTTGATAGATTCAAACACTTGTGTCCCATATTCTAGAGAGGAGAAGTTACCCTGGAGCTTGGTTAGATTAGAAATGAGAGTGGGCATGGAGAAAAAATTTAGCCTGACTCCCATTTGATGATTATATGGAATTATTAAATATTCATTAAATGAGGGAGTGGGGAGGGGAAAGAGAGGAGAAACAAAAATAATCATGATGCAGCACTGGTTTTGCCATCCATAAATGAAGAGGGAAACCTCAGTTGCAGTCCCTGATCTAATTATTGTTTAAATATTTATTTATGTTCACTGGAAGGAAGACATGCACAGAATTTTTTCCCCAAGTCTGCCCTTCCACGTAAATATTTGAACTGCCAGACTTTTCATGGCTGAGCTGTGTCTCAAAGGTAGACTATGTAAAAAATCCCCAGCAAGATTAAAATGCTTTGAAAGTAAAGAAAGCAGGTTCATCTTCGCTTACTTTCCTTTTCTCACCTGCACTGCAAATAGTTGACTTTTATGGTATGTTTGACTTGGAGGTGGTTCTGAACTTTCAGCATCCTGGATAAGTAACCCAATCACATATGCACAGGATTTAAGAAAGAAGGATCTCATGAGAGAGTAGAGTATTTAAATGTTTATACAGATTTTTATATATATATATAAACTTATATATATTTCCAAGTTCTAGGCTGTTTATAAGTTTGGATCAGTTCCTTCCTGTATTTATAAACAGTGAGTATCAAATCTGTAGCCTGGTGGTAGGAATGCCTTCTTTTCACCTTCAATGCAGACTTCTGCTAAATGAATGTTAATTGGAGTCAATAACTGGCAGTTGGAAAAAGAGAGGAACAGTAAATATTTCAAATGAAAAATAAAAGTTCAGAAGTGCATCATGTTTTCAGGAGGCAAATATTCCTGATCATTCATCAGTCTTGTGCATTTATTTGTAATGAATGATTCAGTTTTGTTAAGAGTCAGCAGCCAAGGAGATGAGCAAGCTGTACTGTGCTGGGAATGTGTATCAGTTTATATATGTTGTCCAGAATTTTTCAAAAATTCAGGAAGTCTCATAAATAATGGAAAGGGAACTAGGAGCACTCTTAAGGAAACCTTCAGTTTTAATAGAAGATCTTATCTCATGCCCATGGGTGGAATATACATTAATATGTTAATAACATAAATGTTAGGGCTAGAACTAAACATATTAAGGTATAATTACTGTCAGGTTGCTTCTAAAATTATACCCATTAACTTTAACTCTTTGAGTTGTAGTAATTTTCTAATACAGGTTGTTTTGAAATAAAATAACAGGCCAAGAGAAGAGGGTCATTTTTTTGATATTATTTTTTCTCGAGAGGTTAAACAGGTGAAGGGTGGCTAACTGGAGTGTGGAAGCATTTCAGATGCTTGAGAGGGTGATTCAACCCTCAATGTGTCTTCCTCAGATGATCTGCCTATATTTATTTCCTGCAAAGGACAAGAGTGCTTCCCAAATCAGTGTTATTTGAAAAGATATGATACTGTGTTGTGTTATTGTAACCTATTTCTGTGATATTTATATTATATGGGCACAGAAATTCAGGTTTAAAATTAGATGGTTGTTAAAAATTGCTTACATCATTTGTAGAGTGGCATTTTAAAGATGTCCATATTTAAAGAAAATGCAGAGGAGAAATTTTATTGGTGAGGCCATGCTATCATAATTTTTATATTTTGCTCTATAAAATATTGTGGTTTGCTATATTAAACATGTAGTTTGATTAGCCTTCTGACATAGAGAGAACTGCAAATCCTTTTTGAATACATTTAGAAATGAAAATCAGTTTGTAATTGTCCTTGCCTTCCCCCTTTCTGCCTTTCCTCTTATATTTTTGCCTTCCTCATATTTTTTTTAGGTATCATCCACTTTCCTTTCAGTTACCAGGAGAAACTACCTGAGATACACAGTTCAGAGCCACAAAAGAGCAGCTAATCAGCGATAATCCTTGTTGAAAAAAATGTGTATGTGCTGGATATTAACTTTTCTTCTCTATGCTTCAGGTCAGAGGTGTAAAAGGAGTCTTTTTGGCCAACCAGAAAATTGATGGGAAAGTCACGACTCTGATAACCTACAACAAAGGCCGTGACTGGGATTTTCTAAACCCTCCAGACATCGATATGAATGGCAAACCCACCAATTGCAAACCTGTAAGTAGCTCTTTTTGGAGTATCCTCCCTCTAAAATGTGCAAGAATTATCTGCATGGTAGCATGTGCAGTCGTTCCAACAGCCCAAGAGCTTTGTGCTGAGTTTACCAGCCAAACTAGCAGGCAAATGGGCTTGCACTGCATGAGCCGTGGTTCCACAGGCTCTTAGTCCAGTCATCGTGTAGAGTGAGTAGTCAGGGCTTTCTGGTGCACTGCATTTCATATTTGAGATCACTTTGACACAAAGAGGACACATTTCTTCTTCTTCTTCACATGTCAACCACACAACCCAGGTCAGAATAATCATGGCAGTCATTTCTGTTTGGATATACAGGGCACACCATAAGTCAAACAGAGATTACCAATAATTTTTCTCTTTCCATCTCTTCATATTTTTCTTTCATAAGAAAACAAGGTAACTCTTGGTTCCCTGTTAAAGGGAACTTCTGAAAGTTGCTTGAAAATAAATACCATGGTAACTTGCATAAAATATTCCTTTATTTTTGTAAGATGATATTATTTCTCTTTGTTTAGATGGCCCAAGTGCCCATAGTATATTGTTATTTGTAAGGCTGACTGAAAACCTTGTATTTTTCTCACTGTCTCTCTGCTCCTGAGGTCTCAAAGCTCTGCATTGGTGAGCAAAATGAGTAGTCCTGCTACAGCCAGAGCTTTACTCCCTCTCCCCATGGCACAAGTGGAGGGCTGGAGCAGCTGGTTCCCTTCTGAAGAGTTCAAGGCTGTGCTGTGAGGCTCCAGCCTGCAGGGTGTGGTGCAGATCCATGGGAGATGAGTGGGACAATGGCAGTGGCAGCAGCTCCCAGGCAGTGCTGGCAGCTGGCCCCTGGTAAAGCCCCTGGGCACATTGCTGTGAACAATATGACCTTTGAGTGCACTGCACAAAGGCCAAGAAGCAATAAGTTGCTTCTTGATGTGTCCTAAACTCATTATGCTATTTTTCATATCACCTTTTTACTAAAAGAGACATTTCAGCCCAAACAGTTGTTTTTAATAATAATTTTACCATTTACCTGGGACCAACAAACATTGTTGCTGTTAGTTAACATTTTTAAGCAATTATTTTGTCAGAAGGGGGTTTATATAATAATGCTGATTTCCTTGAGTTTGGAAATCTTTTTGTTAAGAGAGTGGCACACTGTGCAGATATCACCAGAGATTCTTGATATAAAGTGAAGATTGATATTTCAGACTGGAATTTAGCTCCATGGGAAGCAGCCATTCTTTTTCTCTATGAAGACATACATTGCTGAAGCTGCTCCCTGTCTGGGCTTTCATTTATTGTAGGAGCATAACTGGTAGCAGTGATTTTTAAAACCTGGTCTCTGCTTCTTCCCCCACAAGCCTGATTGTTACCTCCACCTCCATCTGCGGTGGGCAGACAATCCCTATGTGTCAGGCACAGTGCACACCAAGGACACTGCACCAGGGCTCATCATGGGGGCAGGTAAGTGCATGGCATTGCTTTTTAAGACCTGAAATGTGGCAGGGGGTCTTTGTAGGTCTAGTCTTTGGATTTGTAAGAATACCATGCTGCAAACATTGCCAAAATAAGGATTTCCTGCAGAATAATCCTTTATGATCAAACAATTCAATACATAAGTTAATGAAAAGCCCAGAGTTGTGTCTTCTCAGACAGATCTCTATCAGTCACCTGGGTACATCATGCTCTGCTCTGCTGTGCACTACCTCCTTCCCCATTAATGTACTGTGGAGGTGTGATGGTGGCTGAAGGACATGTCCTGCATTCTTTTTTCTCTGGAAGAATGTAGGCCCTCCAGCATCATGATTAACCTAGAAAAACTGATGGAAACAGTGGTCAGTCCTTTGTTCTTTAGGCCTGGATACAGATAATTTGTCTTGTAATTTTTATTAATTCCTTTCTGCCTAAAGAGAGAGGAATTGAAAGAGGCAAATGTGTCGCTGTGTTGGGAACAATGCTGGTTGTGGCTTCTCCATTATAACTTACATATGGAGTTATGTCAGTATTAAGTGGAATTTAATAAAGGAAATTCCATTGCAGTGTTGAGCACTCATCAAGAAAAATATTCACATAACTCAGTTTTGCTTTGTATCTTTATTGTCCATCTATTCATTTTATTTAATCTTCTGTTTCTTTGTTTCAAAATTGTCTAAATGTTAAAGATACTTAGAACTTTTTAAAATTACATTATTTTATTCTTATGTTATGAATAATGTTTAGGTGAAATGCAGACATGTAGGCTTCTCTTTTCATAAAAGCACATCTGTTTTCAATGAATTATGGCTTATACTGTATCTTACACTAGTCTCTGACAAACAGTTTACTACGTTGAAGGTTTCCTGAGAATGTCAAGGTGAGAAGATTTGGTACTTAAAGAGAATGACAGCTGCCAGTACTAGTAATTTTCAATATAACGGAAGACTTCAAGTTTTTCTGTAATATAAAGAGAGTTCAAAGTATTTTACTGGAGACAAATCTATATGTGAAATGCTGCTATGTTTTTATTGGTACAAATGAGACTAAGAATTTGTGCAATGCCCTTGTAGATAGATTCCTAATATGTGTTCAGGTCAAACTTTATGAATTCAAATATTTAAAAAAATATCTTCCATTTCAAATGTCTTCATTTTTCATGAAAGCACTCAAAATGTAGGTACTTAATTTTAGCCTCACCATATCATGCTTAAATGTCCTCCAGTAGCAAATTAATCAGTGAGATTTAATTATTCCATTATTCCTATTTCATTTTTCTTTCTCTTTGCACTGTAATCTGATGTCTTGAATAGATATTTGTTGAGATATTGGGTTGTTTTCTTTTGTTTGGGGTTTGTAGATGTTTTTTAAGTGCACTGTTCTCTGAGACCACATTAGGGAGGGCAGGTTATATATATTTTGCCCTTAATTCCCTTCTAGAATGGGGTAACATTTATCACTGTGACATTGTCTTACTCTGCCAGGTAGAGAACTTGTCAACAGCTTTCCTCAATGTGATCAGGAGGGAGTAGTTTTGATAACATCCTGATATCATGAAGAACTGAACTAATATGCCAAATTTGACTTGCTTGTGGAGCAACCAGTAATGTAATGGGAATGGTAGAAGGCGCCCTTGCTCAGTTGCAAGCCACCTTGCTGTTAGCTACCTAAAAATTTGAGTGCAAGAGAGTGCA